>NW_004524674.1:8469197-8500744 GCF_000260255.1 Octodon degus | reverse complement strand
CCACCAGTATCACACTGAGGTACATTCATTCCCAGGCCCTTTTTTATTTTCAGTTTTTACTTTTGAGATGAAGTTTCATATGTCACTAAGTTGTCTGGGCTATGCTTAATCTGCAGTTTGCCTGCCTCAGCCTTCCAGAGTGTTGGGATTACATCTTTTATGTATTTTTTGTCAGGCAATGGGACTCCCATGTAACTTTGGAGCTTCAAGTCAGCAGCTCCGGGTGTTAATGGGACCCTACTGAAGACCTCCCCCAATTTGGTTGCTGTCACCGTCTTTAAAGTCATCATTCTGAACAAGGGGCCTACATTTTTATTTTGCACCGGGCTCCACACATTGTGCAGTTAGGTCCTGTGCAGTGTTGAGAGAGGCGGAAGGTGATGGGAACATGAAGATCAGGTTTCCCTGGAGGGGTCCTCACCAGTGATGTGTCCTGGAGCCAGCTTGCTCTCCCTCCCTGTGTGCCCACACTCTGCATGGCTTCCCCAGTCCCTCAAACTTGGCAGCAGAAGTAGATTCTGGTGGACTCTGGGCAGAACTTTTAGCAGACCTTGGTGCCATTCCGGGAAACTCAGCCTGATCTTACTTGGCAAAAGGAAATTCTCAGATTCCTAGGTGATCCATAGAAGGGGTATAGTGTGCAAGTGGCAGCCAGAGCAGGTGGCCTGGACATTGAGTTTTTCATCCTAGAGACACCCACAAAGAGTGTCACTGCTGTGGGGGAGGAAAGAGGCTAAGGGGGATGCCCGCTGTGCCCTCAGGGTCTTGGCTCTGGTGCTTCAAAGGTGTTTCTGAGACCTTTTAGAGTCATATGCAAACAGGATGAGTTGCTCTCCTTTGCCCTGATTGGTACAGGGTCTTACTACGCAGCTTGGACTCATAGTGCTCCTCTTGTCTCAGCCTCCCCAGCCCTGGGATTACAGGTGTATGCTGCCGCTTCTGATCTTGGTGGCCAGCTCAGTGCACCTGGTGGCAGGGCCGGCACAGCATGTGGTGCTGGGGATCCATTGAACCCTAGTCCCTGTGCTTGCCTAAGCAGGCACTTAGTCTGCTGAGCCATCTTGCTGGTCCTTACAGTGATCATTTAACTGATAGTGTTTCCTGTTAGATTTGGCCACTTGGAAGCTCAAAATGAAATGCTTGGCTCACACACATAGCTCTATCAGATCTCCAAACCGCGACCAGCACAGTTGGTTTTTAAGAGTTGAACTCCATGGAATGCATCATTTGTCCCAAAGGCTGCTGTATGTGCTTTACCTAGTTCTGGTGATTGGTTTCAGGCCCTTTGCACTGAGCCACTTCCCAAGCCTTGTTTTTTATTTTGAGGCAGTTTCTTGAAGTGGCTGAATTTCGAAAGGCTGGGTTCTGACTTTCCCTCGTCTTGCTTCTGCCTCCCAGAGTGCGGGATTGTGGGTGTGACTGCCTCCCCTGGTTGTGTTTTCTGCCCTTTAGGCCAATCACTCATGCATTAATTGCAGAGGCCCAGAGGTCTGCTGAGGAGAGTTGTTTGATTTGGAGAGGTGGAGCTCTGCGGTTAAACCAGGTGCCTAGATTTCTGTAACTCCTAATAGCGCTGGCATCGAACCTGGTTAATCTGACTGCGGAGTCCAGGTTCTTGAACTCAGACCCCCCACTGTCTCAGCTAGGGAACCTGACTACCTGACTATCTGGGTATTTTTGTTCTTCATGGTGGTCACTTTTTTCTAATTTATATTTCTCATCCTCTGATGTTTTTCCTGTGTCTGTGGGAAGCTCCGTGAGGTCCTAGGGGTGAAGAAGGGTCCTGTAGTGTCTGCGCCTCCCCTGTCTGGTCACCTGGGGCATCCTCAGTAAGCTCCAGACCCCTGCGAGTGGGACCTGGCCCCTTCGAGGGACCTGTGGGTTTCTGGCATGTCTGACCTGGAAAAGCTGTAAGACCAGAGGGGAAGTTCTCAGCCGAGGCCCTGGGGCTGGTTAGTTCCTCTGTTTCTCCTTCTGAGAAATTTCCTCAGCCTGGACCAAAAACCAAAGTCAGCACCAAAACGCTGGTGCCCCTCCCTCGCCCTTGTCACTTTGGCCTCAGCTCCAAACAGCCCAGCCTGCTCTTGGGCCCTCCTGAAGTTCCTTTTCATGTTGTTTTCTAAAAGGGAGTGGATCTGAGCATGAACCACAGCTCCAGGAAGAAGTAGAATCCGCCTGGCTCCCGGCCATGGCCTGTGAGCCGCAGATGGACCCCGGCGGGGCAGCCAGCCCGCTGCCCACCTCCTCCCCTGGCTGGAGCACACTGCCTGCGGGGAGTCCTCCACGGTGGGGACAAGGTAAGGTCATGACCTTTCATTCTCCTTCCCCTAGGTGGATCTGGGCTTGTATTGTGTGATTGGGGGCAGTGGAAGAGCAAAGAGAGGCCTTTGGTGAGGGCGGTGGCTTTGGAATCACTTCCGGGCCACTTTCTTTTATTTTCTGTGTCCCTGCCTCCTTGTGCCTCCCAGCTGGTCTTCATTTCTCTTCTCCCCATGGCAGCAGGAGGGATCTTTGTCAAAGGCACATCCAGTCTTGTCACTTTCACCTCAGTGTCTCCCATTGGACTTAGCGTGAAGATCCATCATTCGCCTGCTTGCCAGGCCTGCTTGCACGGCTTCTGCTGCTCCTCTTCTGTTCATTTCCCTGCTGCTCTGCCACAGGGCCTTTGCACACGCCGTTCCTTCTGTTGTAGAGCTCTTGCCTAGCATTTAGGAATCCCTAGATTCTATCCTGGCACCATTAAAAACAGATGCAAACTGTAGGAGGGCAGGGGCTTTGCATCTGTGGCACCAGCGCAGGGCCTGCCCCACTGCGGATGTCCAGCAAGTAGTGTATGGAATGAAGTGGGTGAGTGGGTGCCTGGTGGAGGCAGCGGAAGCAGCACTGGGAACTGTGGGGCGTCCAACTGTGGCTGGTCACCTGCAGAGTTTGATTCTTGGCTGCTTCAGAACAAGGGTTTCTTTTATGTGTGCTCTAATTAGGGAAGCAGTTTAGACACATGCACATCAGCAGCGGGGCGGAATGAGCAGGGTGATTTAGCTTCAGGACTTCGAAGGCTTTGGTCTCCTGATTTGGGACAAGCCAGTTCCTGTTCCCTTGCAGGAGACTGCGCTGTCCTGCGAGTATATGTGTGCACACACACACACATTTTCTTCCTTGGTAGCTTTTCTTAGCCTAAGTGTATAAGCAGCTATCTCTGAATGGGGGACTCAATGTTCTCCTTTTGTGAGACAGAAGAAACAGTGTTGCTGAGAATCCAGAACTCTTGGTTTGAAAGGTGAACAGAGACACAATGAGAAATTTTTGCAGTGTTCTGCAAGCACTCACTGGGCAGAGAGCCCCCTGGAGGAAGTCCAGAGCCCTGTGGGGCTCTCTCGCTGGCTGTGTGTGGAGAGCCAGGCCGAGACAGTGCCCCTTCCCATCTGGATGCCACCCCTGCAGGGTCTTGGAGGAGTCGGTGAACTGAAGTTGGCATGGAAGCCTCAGCCCAGTGCCTGCTGCAGAGCTAGGCTGCCACACCCAGGGCCTGTTCTTGTCATCTGCCTTTATTTTCTTTTTGTCTGGCCTTTCTTGGCATATTCTTCAGGTTCATCTGTATCTTTTTATATTTTGTTTTTAGGAAACTACTTCTTATCCTTCTGGGACCATGTGGGAGGATAATAAAAAAAAAAAATACAAATAAGTCAGGCTGGCGAGATAACCCAGCAGATTAAGCACCTGCTTCGGCAAGCGCAGGGACTGGGGTTCAATCCCTGGCACCACATGCCATGTGGGCCCCACCCCCAGGGTCTCACTATGTAGTTCAGACTCCAATGATCCTACTGTCTCAGCCTTCCCAGCACTGGGATTATAGGTCTGTGCCACCACGCCTGGTTCCGGGGCTGGAACCTCATGTGGTAGTAGGGATCAAACTCAGAACCTTGTGGTTGCAAGGCAGGTGCTTAAGTGCTGAGCTGTCTCCTCAGCCCAGACTGTCAAATTTTATGGAACCTTGAAAAGAGCACTACTAGCTGTTGTTGTGGCCACACCTATAACTCCAGCACTCAGGTAACTGAGGTTGGTAGGTCATGAGTTTGAGGTCAGCCTGCACTACAGCCTTATCTCAAAAAAACTCAACCAAGTAAACAAAGATCCTATCAGTCTTCAGGACTGGGGACCAAAGTCCTTTCATATTAATTTTACACCGGCTCTTGTTTTATAGTCCAGACTGGCCTTGAACTCCTGGCGTAATCCTCCTGCCTCAGCTTCCTGAGTGTTGGGATTACAGGCCTGCACCATCACCCTTGGCTTCATATTAACTTATTTATACATCAGATGTGTGTCGTAGACCCTGAAGTCAGCTTTGGGAATTCAGTGATGAACAGTCCAATGTGGAAGTGTGTAATCTGGTGGGGAAGGAAGTCACTGAATATGCATGTAATGGAATAATTGCATGCATATGTATTCATCTTTAGTGCTTGTGATGGAGATGAGCAGGGAGTTGTGGGTAGGTTGTAGGATCTGATCTTCTAAGAGTTGAAAATGTTGCTGAGGGCTCCGGTAAAAGTGATGGGTGAACTGGTATGGAAAGCACAGGCAGGATTCAAGCAGGAGAAGCTAGGTGGAAGTGTTCGAGGGAGGGGAAATGATGCGCAGAGGTCCTGAGGCGGGAGAGAACAGTTCTTGTGTAGGGAGTCAAAGCACCAGGGGTGGCTCAAGGTCTGTCTGATAGAAGGCTGTGTCTCCTTTCAGCATGGTAAGATTAGGTCTTGTCAGGAGCTAGAGGAAGCTTTCCTTGAGGGTTGGCATCATTGGATTTGTGCTGCGGTTGCTGTGGGGAATGCATGGCAGCAGAAAGGGCAGGTACAGAGAAGCCAGCTGAGAAGCCTGCTACTGAGGAGGCCAGGGTGGGTGGAGCTGGCCATTTCACTGGCCCCGGCAGCAGGGCTTAGGGAAGGACTGAGCAAGGCAGGGGATAGAATTGTGCTTGGAGTGTGGAAACAGCCACTGCATTGGAGTGCTCTGGCATGGCTGCAGCCTGGCTGAGGCTGAGGTGGCAGAAGCTTGGGGCCAGCACAGAATCTGTGTCCCATGGTAATGGCAGTGACCACAGACAGTGTTCACGAGCATGTCCTCAGCTGTGCATGCCTGTGTCTTGGGGCTGGTGCCCCATGAGCCCTCCGGCTACTGACCAGGAATCATGTAGCCTTGGCCATAAGAGGAAGAGAGCCCAGCGCTCTGGTCCAGCAGCTGAAGCAATAGAGTTGGGCTTCGAGGATTTCACTCCAGGCCTTTCTCTCCAGCTGACCTCATTCCACCGCTATGAGCAGGAGTCTTGGTAGCTCTTGTGACCAGCCTGGGTTGCTATGTGTTTTTTGAGAAAATGAAAACCTCCTGTGTGAATGTGTTGAAGATGTGCTTGGAGGTGGTGTGAGTGGTCCCCTCCCAAACTCATGTTGGAACTCTAGCGCCAGTGTCTTGGTGTTGAGATAGGGCCTTGAAGAGGTGACGAAGTCAGGGCAGCTCTGCCCTCGTGGTAGAGAGGTGTCTTCGTCATGGAGTGGGCTAGTTATGTTGACAGTGGTTCCTAATAAAAGGGGATGCATTCAGCCCAGTTTTCCTCTCAGGTGCATGCCCACTTCCCCTTCTGCCTGGTTGTAATGCAGCCCCCAGGTCCTTACCCAAGCGCTGGTGCTTGGATCTTGGACTCCCTACACGTAGAACTATGAGTCAAATAACCTCCTGTTGTGTATGATTGTCTTAGTTACTCTTCTCTTCTTGCTGGGACAAATACCCGACACTCAAAATGAAGGAAGGAAAGGTTTATTTAGCTCACAGTTACTGGAGGTTTCAGTCCATACTCAGCTGGGTCCAACGCACAGCAGCACAGAGCAGAAAGCAACCTTTCATGGTGGCTGCAAAAAGCAAGAGCGCAAGGGAGGGGTAGCAGCAGCTCAAGCAGCTAGCTTCTCTTCCCACCTTACATTGTAATGCAAATTACCTGCCCCAGGGTAGGGGAAGTACTCACACCTATGGGTACTTCCCAGTATTTACCCACCTATGGGTAATCCCAGCAGTACTAAAACCCATAATCCCAGCCTTGGATCACACATAATCCCAGTGGATCATGAGTTAACACAAACTCTAGAAGTCCTCACCCCATGACTGCATGAGGCTTTGGGGGGACAACTAGACATAAACCATAACAATGATGTACACAGTTTGTGGTACATTCTGTTACAGCAGCTAAAGGTGGATTACTATGGGGTTACCAATAAGTCACGTATTGGCTCCCGACTTTAATAAAGTGACCAGCAGTTTGGCTCACATACTGGCTAAAACCCAAATGTATTTCTTTGCACTTCTGAGATCAGAAGTCTGATGGGGGTTTCACAGAGTTGGTATCAGGGCACCAGCAGGGCTGTGCTCCTTACTGGAGGCTCTATGGAGGACTCCCAGAGGCAGCCTGTAGTCCTTGGCTCATGGTCCTTTCCTCACTGGCCAAGCCAGCAGCAGTGCTCTCTCTGGCCTTTTTTGCCAGTCACATCTCCCTCTGGTTCTGCTTCCACCTCTTTCCTCCCCTAGGATGACAGTGGGTCTCTCTGGGTGACCCAGGATGTGCTGACCTGTGACCTTCCTCTTTTGTGCACCCTTAATTCCCTGTTGCCATGGAGGGCAGAGTATCCACAGGCTCTAGAGAGCAGATATCTTGGGTGGGGGCATTACTGTACCATCACTAGTTATCTCTTACTTAGACTCAGAACCTACTTGGAATTTAAATTGAGAAGTTGGGCTGCTTTTGTAGTGCTTGAAAAAATATCCACATACCAGGCCTGCAGTGCAGTAGGAGTTCAGGTTCTGCTTATGGAAGCTCTTCTGGGTCGCGCACTTCATCTGAGGAGTCTCCTTGCTTTGCCTCAGTTCTGCCTCCTTGTTACTTCCTAGTCAAAGCCAGTCCTTAGGGACCTAAGGACATATGTTGTGTCCCTCTTGTCCCAAGAAGGTTTTCACAGCTTGAGGCGTAATGCCTCCCTCCAGAGCAGCTGTCCCTCTCCCAGCTGAAGCTCTGGTCTGCTTTCAGAGCTGCACAATGGCCAGGTCCTCTCAGTCCTCCGGGTCGACAATACCTGTGCACCCATCTCCTTCGACCTGGGAGCCGCAGAAGAGCAGCTGCAGGCCTGGGGCATTCAGGTAAGTGTGACTTTCATTGAGTTTCTGCTTTCTACCTGACCATCCATCTGTCTGTATGTCACCCCATCCTTCTATCCATCTTTCCATCCATCCATCCATCCATCCATCCATCCATCCTTCCTTCCATCCTTCCTTCTATCATCCATCCATCCTGCATCCATCCATCCATCCATCCTTCCATCCTTCCATCCTTCCTTCTATCATCCATCCATCCATCCATCCATCCATCCATCCATCCATCCCTCCTTCCATCCTTCTATCATCCATCCATCCTGCATCCATCCTGCATCCATCCATCCATCCATCCATCCATCCATCCATCCATCCATCCATCGTGCATCTACCCACACACCCACCCACCCACCTACCCATCCATCCAACCATCCAGCTCCTCAGATGTTTTTGGACACTCTGCTTGCACGTGCTCGAGCTGCCTGGACTTCCCAGCTCATTCACTTAGCATCTGTCTGCTTTGGGCTGCCTGTTTGTGCCAGGGCCTTATTTAGCTGAATGGTATAGAGGTGAACAGGATGCAGGGCCCACATTCCTGTGTTGGATAAATCAGGACAGCACAACATAAATGCCACAAGAGAGGAATGTACAGGGTTTTGAAGACATTCATCAGAGAAAATGACAAAATGGTCAGGTGAGGGATTATGAAAGCTTCTCAGAGGATCACAGTTGCTATGGGGTCTTGAAGGATAAGCAGGAGCTGCTGGGTGGGCAGGAGGAAGGCCTCACAGGAAAGGGAACTGCATTCTACTTTTGCAGAAGAAATTTCTCTTCAATTTACTGCATTACCATAGAGTTCCTTCCCATGTAATGAAGTGAGGGCTGCCCTTCACACATCCCTGCCTCTGAATACAGGTGCAGTTTGACTTTGAGCAGGCAAGCTGCCCTCTCAGAGCCTCTGCCTCATCATCCGCAGGTAAGGTCAATATTATTAGTGCCTGTTAGTTTATGTTTGGGTTAAATGAAGTAATCCTGGGCCAAGAAGATAGCTCAGCAGTCTAAGGGCCTGCCTAGGCAAGCACAAGGACCCAGGTTCGATCTCCAGCACCACATGCTGTGTGGGCCCTGCCCCGGGCATGCTGAACCGGCCACCAAAACCAGGGGTGGTGGCTTACACCTTTAATCCCAGCTCTGGGGAGGCTGAGACAGGAGGATCACTACAAGTCTGAGCTATGCTGTAAGACCCTGTACCAAATATTAAAAGAAAGAAAGAAAGAAAAAAAGAAAGAAAGAAAGAAAGAGAAAAAAGAGGAAGAATTAAGGCCAAGGAATAAGTGTCCTGCCCTTGGCACATAGAGAGTGGGCAGTGAATCGCAGTTCTTGCTTTTGGTGTGCGGCAGTGTAGGTGTGTTTCCCTCTCCACCCTGGTGGGGTGAAGCCTTCCCTGTGTGAGCCAAGGGTGAGTGACTGTGGCTGTATGGCAGTGGGGGTGGGGGAGCAGCATGAGGGGGTGCTCTCCTCATTTTGGCCTGAAGACTTTAGATTTTTCCAGTACATAGGATGCAACCCAGGGCCTTGCCACGGAGCTGCACCTCTCCATCTTCAGCACCTTATTTTTCTTCATTTTGAGAAAGCATCTCATTATATCAGCAAATTGCCCAGGCTGGTCTTAAAGTTATGACCCTCGCAGAGCACTGAATTACAGATGTATGATTTTTTGCCTGGGTGGCTACTTTACAACTGAATTGAAGTTTTGCTTATAACATTTTTGTTACCATGAAAAGAAAATTTTCTGGACATGTAGTGCCAAGCTGGGGAGTGCAGCCGGCCTCCTCCTTCCTGTTTTCTTTCTGCCTTGGTGAAAAGAGCATCTTTGTAAGATGGTTGTTTTCACTTTGGATTTGCCTGCTTGTGAACAGTTTGTATGTTGTTCCATCATATCCCTTTCCTTCTTTTTCTCTTTCTCTCTCTCTCTCTTCCCTTTTCCCTCTCTCTCTTTCTGAGGTCAGGTCTTGCTATGTAGTTCAGGCTGGCCTTGAACTCACTGTGCAGCCCAGCTGACCTCAAACTCATGGAGATCCTCCTGTGTCAGCCTCCCTGAGTGCTGGGATCACAGGTGTGTGCCTTCGTGCCTGGCTCCATATTACTAGATAAATTTTTTGGTCTGTTAATTCTGTATTCTCAGTCTGCTTTCATGGGGCCTGTGTACGTGGTAGTTTGGGTTGGAAAGATGAGTAGAAACTTTGCCTGTGTAAATAGATGTCCCTTTTTGCCATGTGACTGATTAGCACCGCCTGTCCTGAGTTCAACATGCAACCAGCACTGTGCCTAGCACTGTTTATGTATGAATTTATTTCATATGCACCCAACTCCAATGTGGGCACCCTCCCTTATTTTATAGAGGATGAAGCTGAGGCCTGGAGAAGAGGCTAACTTGCTTTCGGTCCCATAGCACATATTTGTAAGTGGTATAGCCAGAGTGGGGCTCCAGGCTGTCCAACTCCAAGGCCTGTTCCTTAACCTTTCCGTGGTCCTGTGTTTGCTGGGAGGAGCTGACCCTGGGTCCAAAGCCATCTGTGGCTGTCCTCCTGCATCCCAGCCCATTGCCTCTGTGTTGTGCTGCTGCTGGGCTTCCCACCCAGTGCTGTGAGCTGGGCATCTGCCCTCTGCGCCTGACGCCCCTTCTGTGCGACTATCAGGCCTGCTGTGCTCACTGGCTGGAGGGTACCTGGGTGGCTCTCCCGTGGCTGATGGATCCCTTTCCCTTGACTGGCCATGCAGCTCCCTGCCGATCAGTACAGGAGCCTGGCTGAGAGCGCCCTCTTGGAGCCGCAAGTGAGGAGATACATCGTCTACAACTCCAGGCCCATGCGGCTGGCCTTTGCTGTGGTAAGGAGGAGGTGGCCGCGTGTGACCTGCACTCGTCCCCTTGCACTACCCAATGCAGTGTTGTGCCCAGGGCCTGAGGAGAAGGGATTGGGAGCTGGTGACCTAGGTACCTGGGAAGGAACCATGGGCCTGCTTTGGTATAGGAGGAAGTCATGGGAGGATGGTGTCCCCAGGTGCCTACATAGAGCATGGGACTGTACACACTGTGTGACCAAAAAATGTGTGTAGTTACATTAGCAAAATGATTACAGTAAAAGACACTTTGCCTTTAATCCCCTTTAGTATCCCATAGCTTTGAATGTATCACCATGTTCGGCACCAGCTCTGGAAGTCCTCTTTCGTGAGTGTCTATAGTTGCATTCTTGTGGCTGTCTGCAAGTCCTGTATCCATCCATACTGTTTACCTTTCATGGTCATTTTGACATTGAGGGCGAGTGAGGCATGGCATGGAGCTGGATTCAGTGAATGCGGTGGGTGAGGACACGCAGTTTTGTTCTTATGATCCTGGCCTCCTGTTGGATGCACTTGGCAGCAACGTTTATGGGGTTTTTGATCACACCTAATAAAGACACTTGTACATGTATGTCCACACATGTGCACATGTAAACACACACATGCCTGCCGCACTGGTGTTCTATCTCAGGCAGTCCAGCTCCTTGCTTGTGTCCGTAGCCACTGTGAGTCACTGTTGTTTCGTGTGTCAGTGGTCGGACTGCACAGCTGGCTCCAGCTGCCACTGTGGGGACAAGGGACGGGGCAGGACTAGCATTGATCAATCCCTAGTAAGTGCTGGGTTCTGAAACAGGTCACCAGGGGGACCTTGAAGGAGTCTCTGAGGAGACAGGCTCGGACCTGTCTGATGCTGACCCTTGTGCTGGTCTTCGAGAGGCAGCAGAGAAAGGTGAGATGTGCAAGGATCAACACGTCCACTCCCGAGAACCTGCCTTTTTCTAGAAGGCAGGCTTAGCAGCTTCTAAGCCCTGGCATTGACTGCCGCTTGTAAACAAGGAACACGAGCTCATCCCACAGGCCCCGTGGCTGCGTAGATCTCCTGCCTGTGATCAGTTGGGGCCCAGGGGAGATGTCCACGGGGTGTCCCTTGAGTGTGGCTGAAGTTCCTGACTGTGTTCTCCCCTGGCTCCCTGCAGGTCTTCTACGTGGTGGTATGGGCCAATATCTACTCCACCAGCCAGATGTTTGCCCTGGGCAACCACTGGGCAGCCGTGCTTCTTGTGACCCTGGCAGCCGTAAGCCTGACGCTGACCCTTGTGCTTGTCTTCGAGAGGCAGCAGAGGAAGGTGAGACGTGCAGGGGTTCCTGCCGCACTACCCCAGAAGGGCTGTGCAGGCCTGAGAATCTCCAGCCAGGTGTTCCCCTTGCCAGCCTCAAAGAGTTTCTCCAACCATGAAAATTTCCTCTGGCCCTTGTGCCTTGTGCCCAGTGACTTTAAAAAAAAAAAAATTGCACAATTAAATCTCTCTTTCACAAGCTCTTTGGAAAGGCTTGCATTTGGTGCATGGTTTTAGAAGTTTACGCCATGACCTGTTGGCCCTGTTGCTCTGAGTCCGGTAGTGAGGCATCCTGTCAGCGTGGCAGCCCACGACATGGCAAAACCACTGCCTTATGACCCAGAAGCAAAAGAGAGGTCTTTTTAGTTTTTCTTATACCTAATCCCTGTGGATTGATTTTTATTTTTATTTTTTGCGACAATATCTTACTCTGTAGCCCGGGCTGGCTCCTCCTGCCTCTGCCTCCCTAGTGCTGGGATTACAGGCGTGCGCCACCACGCCCCCTTCTGCTGGTTGAGAACCGCTCTGCCCGGCGGTCTCCTGTAGCACTTTTATGGTTCATGGAGTCTTCAACGGCCTCCGCCCTCTTGGCACTCAGGGCACTTCTGTGAGCGAGCGAGGTTTCCTGACGCGGTCCATGGCAGTGTGGATGAGCGCAGTTTCCCCGAGACAGCGGGTGCCGACCTGACTCTTACAGTGCCTGTGCCTCATGGGGTCCCAGCGGACCTAGACGCTGCTGTAACATTACCATAAACAAAGTGGCTGAAAACCACACAAGTTGAACACCTTCAGTTTGTGTGTTAAGAGCCCAGCACGGGTTCCCGTCTGTGGCTGGTGTTAGGGTGTGGGCAGGGCTGCGTTCTCTCTGCAGGTTGTGGGGAGAAGCCGCTTCCTGGGCTCTTCCGGCTCCGCGGCCAGCATTCCTCGGCTGGTGCCTCTTCCTCCTGTCTCAAGGCCAGCAGTAGTGGGTCAAATCTTTTCCATACCTCTGTCTAACTCCGATTTTTGTGGCTTTTTCTCTTCCTTTTTTTTTTTTTTTTTTTTTTGGGTGGTCCTGGGGACTGAACCTAGGGTTTTGGCCCTAAGCTACGTATCAGAGCTTTAGGATTTTCATTTTGAGACGAGGTCTCCCTAACATGCTAAGTTGCCTAGACTGGGTTTGAATTTGGAATCCTTCTGTCTCAGCCTCCCAGAGTGGGTGCCATCCGTCCTGCTGCCCTGCTTTTGAGGACCTTGTGTTTAAATTATGCCAGCTGTGCAGTCTGAGATGATCTTATTTCAGGGTCAGCTGAGTGGCCATGTTAATTCTATCTTCTACTTAGGCATATTTAACACAGTCCCAAGTCTGGGGAAGTAGACTGAGGTGTCTGTGGGCCATTGATTTGCCTAGCACTTGGAAGCTGTATTTGCATTGCATTGACCTGGGACCGTCCAGCCTCGCCCACCCTGTGTGGCCCCAGGCACAGAGCTGTGCTGTGAGACCCCTAGCAAACACTGCTCCTGCACGGCCCAGAGCTCTGGAAGGGCAGGATGCTGCGCAGTGTAGTCAGGGTTTAGGAATCAAGTTCTGTTTTCATGCTTGCATTCAGGGGGACAAGTAGGAATTTTATGACTTGATCATTCTGAAAGGATCTTTGTTGGGCTTTGCTACCAGGCTGGCAAGAGACTGCTGCCCCAGGCTCTGTGGTTGCTTTCAAAGCCCTTGTGCTTGGACTGCAAAACATAAAGCATTACTCCAGCAGGAAACCTTGTGGAGAGGAGAAAGCAGAGCCATCTGCTTCAGCTAGGACACTGAAGCGCTGGGCACCAGGCAGGAGCCCTAAGGACGCAGATGTGATGCACGCAGTCTTGGGGAGGCAGCTCAGGATTCTGCCTCCTGCTCTCCAGGCTGCTTTATTCCCCTGGATTTTGTGATGTCCCTGTGAGTGCCAGGTGATGAGCTTGCCACAGGTTGTAGGTTTTTTAACCTCTCACAGCCTCAGTTTCCTCATCTGTATAATGGCGTAGTAACTAGCTCTATCATAGGATTATTGTGAGAACTGAATGACTTAAACATGAACAGTACTTAAAACAGTATAAGATAAATGCTGCCTAGCTGTAGTGTTTTTTGTTTTTTTTTTTAATTTTATGTATTTGGTACAGGGTCTTACTATGCAGCTCAGATTTGTGATCCTCTTGTCTTAACCTCCCCAGCACTGGGAATACAGGCTTGTGCCACCATGCCCCATCTTGGGGGCTGGCTCAGAGCGCCTGAGGTGGGGCCAGCACAGCCTGTGGTACCAGGGATTGAACTCAGTTCCTTGTACCGGTCTAGGCAGGTGCTTAGACTGCTGAGCTCTCTCCGTGGCCCTGGCTGCTGATATTACTGACTTGGTTTATCAGTGGGGAAAGGGGTGCACAGAGAGATTGAATCTACGGCCACAGTGCAGCTCTGCGCAGGCCTTCCATTGGGCCTCAGCTCACAGGCCTCTACATCCTGGGATTTCTCATTATTAGGACGATGTATATCTCTCTGCCCGACCATGGTCACTCTCGCTGTCATGACCCACACACATCACAGGCATACTCAAGGGCCTCTGCGTTTCACGTGTTCCATCTTGTCTCCCCCTCGGGCTTTGCTTTGTTAGCCTTTCTCCAGACCAGAGCATGTGTGGAAGTAGGTGAGGCTCCACCTGTGCCCCCTGCAGGTCACACTGCTAAGCAAGTGCCTGTTTGTGGAGTCTGTGGCACAGCGGTGAGTGCAGTGTTGGTAATCCAGCTCTGCCACCACGGTGACGTGCTGAGGTGACGTGCTGTGTGACGGGCTCCTCTGTGTCCTGTGTGGATTAGCTGGCTTCATCCGGGTTCGCCATAAGATGGGGTGTTACCCTCACCAATGTGGGAAGCAGGCAGCTGGAGTAACTTGCCCAAGATGCTGGGAGACTGAATGAGGCCTTAAGCTGTTGTGGAGGGGTTTTCTGAACAGGTGAGCACCCTGGAGGTAAAATATGACCAGTTTCCATGACGCTGGCTTTCCTGGAAAATTCAGTGTACATTAAACCTATATATCATGAGAACAAATAAATGGTTTTAGGCAAGTATATAAAATGGGGTTAGGTTGGCCAATTAGAACATTCTTAGTATGGTTTTCATTTGCCTTCGTGTGCTATTGGGCCAGGGCAGGGTTCCTTGACTGCAGAGTTGTCTCACCTGGGAGGGGCCTGGTCAGCATCCTTGCCTCCTCTGCTATGTGGTACCACTGACCGTGCCATCACTGTGACACCCGAAAGTCCTCACAGCCCTCCCTTTGGGAGTCTTGTCCCTTGTGAGTGCCCTTACTCTTGGTCGGGCTGTTAATAACTGCATCTGAAGGCTGCCCACATGATAGTCTCTCCCTCCCTATAGCAGAGGTTGGTGTGGGTGAGAACAGGAGGAAACAGCCCTCCTGAGGACGGGTGCTGGGCCACAGACTCTCACAGTACAGCCTTTGGAGACAGAGTTGTTGTGGGTGCCCAGCGTCAGCTGTCCCTCCCACGTCCCATGAACCTCTGCTGCATCCTGGTGTGTTCTAGCCCTGGATCAAGTGTGTCATACATGATCCAGTGAGATCTCACAGACCTGAACACAGGGATGCTCTTTTTTCTCATTCTACAACTGAAGATAATAAGGCTAGAGACGGACACACCTTGGCCAGGACCCTGCAGCCAAGGAAACCTAGAGCTGGGCTTCAGCCCAGGGCTGTCTGACACTACTGAATTTGCCATAGGGGAGGAAATGGAAGACTCTTTTTTTTTTTTTTTTGGCGGAACTGGGGATTGAACTCAGGCCCTTGTGCTTGCCAGGCAAGCGCTTATTCTAATGAGCCATCTCCCTGGCCCCTGGAAGACTCTTGAGGGTGAGGATTTCTACGTACCATCTAGGGCATGGGACAGCGTGTGGCCCAGGAGCTCCTTGGCAGCATGGCGTTTGTCTTACAGGTAAACACCAATACAGACCTGAGGCTGGTGGCCGCCAACAGGGCCCTCCTGAGACACCGGGTGCTGCTGGGGGTGACAGACACTGTGGAGGGCTGCCAGAGTGTGATCCAGGTACTATGTCCTGCAGGAGCCTGTCCCTGATGACCTACATGTGGACAGGGCTGTAGGGGACAGGTGGCCCTGTGTGCTCCCTCTACACACAAGTGCCTGGAGTCTGCGACCAGGAAGGCCGTCCGTCTCCCTTTCCTCTTCTGCTCCTGTGCTTCTTCCTTGAGGTTCCTTTTCTGTACTGAACCCAGTAATGGGCACTGAAGATAGCGAGGCGCCCTGCAGGGTTCCTGTCGGGAACAAACTCACAGGCTTCTGGGGACAGCAGTCACAGTAGCCTTGCTGGCCCTGAAGCAGAGGGGCGGCCCTGACCAGCTGCAAGGCCAGGTAGACAGGATACTTTGGGGGGACCACGAGGAGCTCCAGGGGTAGGACCCCAAGGGGAGTAACACAGCAGGGGGAGATGAGGCTGCTGAGGCGGGTCTGAGGCTATTTCTTGTCCTCTGAGCCTGGCTTAGTCATTTTCTTTACTCCAAGACATTGACAAGGTCTTAACAATGGTGAGTACAAGTTGCACTGTGGATCAAGACACCACTGGGGTGCCATCTCCTGATCCTGGCCAGGCTCCGCCCAGTGGGGAGTTGCAGAGTCTTGGCACCCCATACGTGTCTCAGCAGTCCTTGCCCTTTGCCCTGGATGAGCCCAGTAGAGCCCGGCTGTGGGCATGTATGTGGGAGCCTGGAAGAAGCTCCTGGGCACAGGCCTTGTTCATCTACAGTTGTTTATTGTGAACCCACTATGTGCCGGGCACTGTCCTAGGTGCTGAAGCACAGCAGCGGACGTGCACAGGTCTCTTGTTTGTGGAGCTGATCACGCCCAAGACGGTATAGTGTGTAAAGCGATCTTGCCTGACAGCAGTAGGTGAAGCAGATGGCATCACCGGATTCCTGACTGTTGAAATGTGACACTGTAGGCAGGGAGCTCCTGGAATCTGCAGGTCCCTTTTCATCCTCCACATCTCCTTTCTTAGCTGGTACGACCCAACTCTGCCGAGGCCCCACCTCCTAACCGCTGTGGTTCTCTGTGAATTAACCCACTGAGGAGGACAATAGTACCTCCCGGATCCATTCATTTTCCAGAGTCTCAGTCCAGCCAAGTTGACAATTATCTGGCATACTCGTTTTCCATTTTTAAGATAGTATCTTGGTGTTGAGTGATACAGTGTCTGGGACATCTTTGGATATGGGGTATTGGTGAAGGGGAAGGAGAAGGGTAGAGATAAAATGAGTGGTCTGTGGTGATGCACATTGAAGCAGTACGGTGGGTAGCTGTCACCAGTCCTGTGTTTGTTTGGAAATTTTGATAGTGAAAGCCCCTGGGATGATGATAGTGAAAGCCCCATGGATAGACAGCTGGCAAGAGGAGCATCCCCTTGGGTCTTGTGGGTCAGGCACTGGGAGGGGGTAGGTCAGTGGGAGGAAGGTGTAAGACAAGGGACACTGCTGTTGTGCAGAACCTCAGTGTAGACATGTGACATCCCCATGGCATCAGGATGCGCGAACACTGAGGGTCTCAGCCTGGCTGAGTTTAACCTGACTGTTCAGTTGAGGCAGAAGGGGAGGTAAGTGTGGGTCAAAGACTTTCTCCTGCTTCCCTCCCCGCAGAGCAGCCAGGTCTATTGCCTCAGGCCCAGGAAGTGTCACTTTAGACTGGTTTCACTCATTTGCATGTTTGGACTTCAGATAGACAGATACCCTGGCCACTGAGGATGGAGGTGCCCCCCAGGTGCATATGTGCTGTCCAGATATTTGGAGTCTGTCTGGCACCAGCTGTCCTGGAGTCTGTTCAGTGACGGATGGGACTTGGGGGGCCATTTGTATGCCATCAGACTTTTTTTTTTTCTTTTGGTGGTCCTGGGGGTTGAACCTAGGACCTTCTCTCTGAACTACATCTTAAAATTTTTTACTTAGAGAGAACTTGCTAAGTTGCAGAGTTACCTAGGCTGGACTCAAAATTTTTGATTTTCATGACTCTGCCTCCCGGAGTGCTAGGATTGTGGACTGGGCTGGCCATCTTGTAAGTTTGCACACAAAGCCATATTGGGGCAGCTGTGCAGATGAGACCAAGATAGTGTGGAGCTCCAGGAGAGAGCAGAGTGACTTGTTCCTGCCAGACAAAAGGACACAGGAAGTCATATCAGAAGTGTGCTCCTGGGAGGGGGAGGATGTGGGGTTGGGGGCGGATGAGGTGGCGGGGGCTGGGCCGGCGCTGAGTCTCAGTGACCCCTGCCGCTGCTTCTTTTCACAGCTCTGGTTTGTCTACTTTGACCTGGAACACTGTGTGCAGTTTTTGTCAGACCATATTCAAGAGATGAAGACCAGCCAAGAGGTAAAATATCCTAAGTGAGAAAAGGACAGTGTGGTCAACCAGAAGGCCAGTCTGTAAGATTCATTACTGTAGTGTTGGAAAATTGTCAGGTGAGGCTTTTGACTAAGAGCTAGTATTAGGAAAGTTCCTTGGAAGGAAGAATGCCCACGTGCAGTCAGTGGCTGCCCTCCCTAGGGGCTGACAGCTGTGCTTTTTTTTTTTTTCTGTTTGTTTGTTTTGTTTTTTTATTAATCACACTTTCTACATTTCCCACGGTGAGCTTATATTTTTTTCCACTAGTAGCCATATTAATAATAAGCCCTGGCAGAACCAAAGTATCACATATTTAGACAGCATTCACCTGTTCACAGTATCTTTATTTTTGAGGTTCTGTGGATTGAACCCAGGGCCTCCCCACTGGTCTACCCATGAGCTACATATTCCTGACCTTTCCTATGTAGAGATGAGGTCTTGGTAAGTTGTCCAGGCTGGCCTTGAACTCATGATCTTCCTGTGTCAGACTCTAAAGCAGTTGCGCCTGGGATTAGAGGCATGTGCCACTGTGCTTGGTCCCTGGAGTGCCTTCCTGATGGCAGGAAGAGATGGGATGAGTGGCCATGTGGTGACAGTAGCTAAAGCAGGGTGGCGGGTAGCTGTTGGCTACGCGGGGCCTGTTGAGAAGTTTTCACTCTGTAAAGCCTTGGAAAGGTCATTGAGTAAATAATCAGCGGCTGCTTTGGGTGACTAGTGAGAGCCTAGAAGCAAAATCCTTTACAAGCCCTTTATGACCCTCAGGAGGCCTGGTAGGAAGTGACATGTCTCCCATACGGGTCTGTTTTAGATTCTTCTGAGGCTGGCGCTGGAGTCTGCAGCTGGATCCACCTTCCTTTGGGTCTGCAGCTCAGAGTCATGCACCTCCTGGGTCTCCCAGCCTAGGACCCACCTATACCTCTCTGTTTCCTTTGCAGCCCTTGCTGAGACGCAGACTGAGCCAGCTGTGTGTAGTCATAGAGACGGGGGTGAACCCCGTGATGACGGAGGGGCCCGAGGATCTGGAAGATGCTCCTCTCCTGCCCAGAGGAGAGACTAGTTCTCAGGAGAGACCAGTCCTGCAGGCTGAGCTCCACCAGCTTGTGCCCGAGGCGGAGCCACAGGTAAAGAGGCCTCCGGTGTGGGCTGCTGCCCAGACACAGTCATGTGGTGCTTCCAAGTCCCACGAACTCGTGGTTTCTCGAGGTAGTAGAGACCATCTAGAGCTTGTAGATCGGAGCTTTCAATCTTCTTTTTGTTTACCTCAACATTTTTTTTTTTTTTTTTTTAATTTTTTTGAGACAGGGTCTTGCTATGCAGTTCAGGTTGGCCTTGAACTCACTTTATAGCCCAGTCTGGTCTCAAACTCGCAACAGTCCTCCTGCCTCAGCCTTCCAAGTGCTGGGATTATAGGCATGCATTTATAGAAATTATTTTTTATTTATTATGATTGTTTTTGCATTCTAAAATATCTTGGGTACTTTTTGATAGTTACATTAAATAGATAGCTCTTTTGATGGCTTATAGCTTATTTCGCCAATAATGCTGGCTAAGTTGACAATCCGCTTACCAATGAATTGATCAGCCATCTGTTCACCTGGCCATTCATCTTCCTAGGTGGCAAGTAGATATTTGGATCTGATATGATTCTTATGATTCTCTTCAGTTCTAGTTTTTCCATCTACCCAGTTTACCTGTTGGGGCTCCTTAATTGCTGGTAGACCAGAAATCTGGTAATTTTGCAGCTCCTGCTGCTTTCTTGAAACTATGAGGACAGACCCACTGTTGAGGAGGCAAGCAGCAAGGAGCAGCTTGGAATCCAAGAGGTCACTTGTGTGTTCTTTTCAGCCGAGAGCTTTGGGGATCCAAAGTTCAAACCAGCCCGTATTACCTTTTGTGCACCCATGGGAGGTGGAGGGGCTGCCAGTAGGACCATTTAGAAGAGAACATGATGCATGTAGTCATCACTTCTCTTGCCTCCCATTTTCTTCTTCTTTTTTTAATTTAGAGAACAGAAATGATTGATAAGGTCACGCACTTTATGGTGGCACGCTTGTCTGGGTTTATGTCCAATAACCCGTTAGATGTGGGTCTTTTAAATTACTTTTCCGAATTCATCCAAACCAATAGGCATACAGTGTCCCACTATGCATATCAAGCGTGTGTGAATGTTGCTGAAGCAGCACGCTTCCGTTAGCTAGGGAGATGCAGTCACTGCTTGTAGCTCGGTACAGGCAGCCCCTTCTGCTCTGTCAGAGCCCATTAGCTGTGGAAGACAGAGTTAGACTGACTGCTTAGACTTTTATGGATTTTTTTTTAAATAAAAAAATTATTTACTTATTTGGTACAGGGTCTCACTACACAGCTCAGACTTGTAGTGAACCTCCTATCTCAGCCTCCCCAGTGCTGTGATTACACACAGGTGCCACCATGGCTGGTTCTGGGGACAGCACGGTGCACCGGGGTTTTGTGGCCAGCGCAGCATGTATACTGGGGATTGAACCTGGATCCTTACACTTGCCAGGCAGGCACTTAGACCGCCAAGCTATCTCCCTACCCCATTTCATCTGGTATCAAATGTTTAGTAAACCGTCTGTGATGTGGACTGCTTTTCCTTCTTCCACAGGTGAAATAAAGCTCTAAGGGGCCAGCTGACTTGCCTTGGCCCCAGACGGAGGGGAAGTGGCAAAGCCAAGTGTAGCAGCCAGCCCTGCAGGCTTTTAACAGCTTGGCTCTTGCTGCAGTTCTTTGTTTCTTATGTTTTTGTTGTTTTTTTTTTCTTTTAGATTTCATTTTTTTTCTCCATAATTTTGAGAAACAAATAGAATGAGACAGTTTCAAATCAAACTGGTATGATAGTTTCAATAATTAACACATTGCCTACATTCTTCCTAGTGGTTAATTGCTGTGCACGATGTGGACATGATATCCTATTTACAAACACTATTAGAACAAATCCCTCTTAACTATATATCTATCCTAACCATTTTGAATACACAGATACAAAATGGACATTCATCTGTATCCCCTTTTTTGTTTAGTTCTGTCATTTGAATATTATAGGTGTGTAAACTCAGCAAAATATTCTAAAAGAGTCCAGTAGCCCATAATAGTATTGGGTCTTCTGCTTGACTGGCAATGTCAGAAGTTGTTGACCTGAGTCCCCCACAGCTCAACATAACAGCATGGCTTTACTTTTTTTTTTTTTCCCTTCTTATACTGTTGATTTCAGACTAAATTGGGGAAGGGACCAATCTGAGTTAGTGAATGGTAGGTTGTTCAAAGTCTTCAACATTTTTAGGTACAAAGGACAGCTTAAAACAAAAACCAGTCCTATGAACCACGTAGTTTCTGATTTTGTGAACAATAGTAATAGTAATAATGGTGATGCTGGGGGTGTTGTTGAGACGGATTGAGAACCAGGCACCGGACTGCTGCTTTCCGTTGCGTTGCTCCTTGAGTCCTTACCCCTGTCAGCACGATGCGTGTTACTGTCTTCCTGGCGTCTCCCACGAAGATGAGCTGCAGCAGTGTGAAATGACCAGTGCAGGGCCAGCTGCAGATTGCAGAGTGGATGAGCCAGTGCTTCTCTTTGGTTGTGTGTGCACGTGTGTGTCACTAGGGATTGACCCCAGAGTTTATGCACTGAGCCTTATCCACAACCCTTTTTATTTTTTCTTAATTTCAGGCATGGTTTTAGTCAGTTGCTTAGTTGCTTTGGCTCAAATTTGCAGACTTTTTCCTTCCATCTTCCAGAGGTCTGGGATTACATGTGCTAGCACACCTAAATCTTTTTTTTTGTGGCCCGCTCAGCCCACCCTGCGGGGGAGGGCCTGGCATGGCATGTGGTGCTGGGGATCGAACCACAGTTCCTGCATGCTTGCTTAAGCTTGCTAAGCAGGTGCTTTAGACTGCTGAGCTGTCTTGTTCACTCAAATCCTCTTGACTTTTAAATGTTTTCCTAGTTACTAACCCTACCAGCATGAATAGCTTCTGTGTGTAAAGATGGAAAAAGTGTGTGTGGCATCGGTAGCTTCTGTAGTGATGTGAGATTGCACAGCTCTTGTGCATATTGCTAGTGGGCTGTGCGTGCATGCTAAGCATTGATTCTGCCTCTGACCCACACCCTTGCCCTTGTGCATACTGTTATCACAAGCAGCAGTAGGTCCCTGCCTTGGATCTGAAGAAGTAGGCTGCATGTGTTCCGAGCCAGGGCACTGCAGAGGTGGCCTTCTAGACCAGGCCAGTGTCTGCCCAGGTGGCTGCCAGCCTCGCCTGGTTCTTCTCAGAGAACATCACCCCTGGGCCAGAAGCAGGAGCATAGTCTGGTGCCCTTGTGCCTAAGCCGCAGCATGCTCCCGGAACCTCCTGTTGCCTCACTCTGCTTTCCTACCTCTTCCAGGAAATGGCTCAGCAGCTGCTGGCGGTATTTGGTGGCTACTACATTCGGCTCCTGGTGACCTCCCAGCTCCCCCAGTCCATGGGGACCCGTCACGTGGACTTGCCAAGGGTTCCATGCCCTTGCCAGCTCATAGAAGCACATATCCTGGGTCCGGGGTGCTGCCCCTTCCTGAACAGGTGACCTGGGAACCAAAGCCTTTATTTTCCTGCAAGACTGAGAAGGGAGGCCTCTGGAGCCAAAGACAGCGTCCTGGCGATGGGCGTCAGGAGTGCCCCGGCGGTGCCGTGACATCCGCAGCAGCAATGCTGGGCCTGTGCCGGGACCCTGTGCAGAAATGCCTCGACGGGACCCCATACCGACTGCCTGTGGGGCTTTGCTAAAGCGGATGGTTGGTGGGCTGGTTCCACCCCAGCCCTCTGGGTTGCAGAGCTTCAGGTATGGATGGAGAGGCCACTCCTCCACCCTGCTGCTTCCAGGCCCAGGAGACCTACAGCCCACCTGCCAGGGTGTATCAGGTATCCAAGGCTTGGTCTTACAAGCTGTTCCCATCTTGAGCCACTTCACGTGAGACGGGGAAACAGGCTCAGGGCGAGCGCTGCTCTTAGGCTTCACCTCTGACCCTGGGAGTTGTAGGAAGGCCGCTCAGGATGTCCTCCTTGTATAGGCTGCTCACCCTCACCTTGTGTCAGCGGCAGTGGTGCCTGGGCTTGTGTGCCAGCACCAGGCTCCGGGGTGAAAGACTGAGACAGAGGAGAAGCCTGAGGGGAGACCCCAGAAGACTGAGGATGCTGCTCCCAAGGGTATTTGCAAAAGCTGGATCAATCCTGTTTGACTTGAGCACTGTTTGTTCAAAGCCTTGTGTGCTTGTGGCCATGGTTTTATTGCTCAAAGACATGTGTGCTCGCGGCTGTGGTTTTATCCTGCAGATGTGAAACCCTACTCATGTTTTCTGATACTGACATCGTCCCGCTGTGACATCTGATCCGTCACTCTGGGATTGTGTGAGGAGCTTTGAGACCTGCTGGGATTCTGCTCTCCAAAGGTTTGAAGACCTGTTGTTCCTAGGCCCCATGGATTGCAAGGCCCTGGCTCAGCCTCTGAAGGCTCCAGGCCCAACGTTTAGCCATGATTTTTGCCATCTTCTCCCACAAGACCCCTTTATAGCCAAGTCTTCTTTGCACTGACACATGGATTCATTTCTGTCTGTTGGACTCTCATTCATGCCTTGACTCCCAGCATTCCTTGTTCCTCCCTCAGGAAGTCTTTTTTTTTTTTTTTAAATTTATGTATTTGGTACAGGGTCTCGCTATGCAGCTTGGACTTGTAGTAAACCTCCAGTTTTGGCCTTCCCAGCCTGGGATTACAGGTGTGCGTCATCATGCTTGGTCTTGGCAGCTGGCTCAGCCCGCCCTGGGGGTGGGGCTAGCACGGCCGGTGGTGCCGGGTTCAAGCTCCGGTCCCTGTGCTTGCTTAAGCGGTTGCTTACTCTGCGGAGCTATCTCGCCGGCCCTCTCAGGAAGTCTTTCTTGTTGCTCACTGCCAGCTCTAAGTTCTTGTTACAGCAGCTCCCTGTATCGATACTTTATGTTACTGGTTCTCATTTCCTACGCACCTGCGTACCTGTTTTTCTGCCAGATTGGAAACTCCTGAAGGCCTAGGCTTGCTAAAGGGAAAAATCCCTGTGGATGGTTTGCTTTGCTCTCTGGATAACAGCACCCTCAAGTTGCTCTCCAAACCTGGTTGGATGATGAAATCTGCATTGTGATGGGCCTGGGTTCTGGTCTTGATCCTCAGTGGTCGGTTGTGTCACTTCGGGCAAGTTGCTTTCTTTGGCTGGTCCTTAGTTTGTCCATCTTTATGATGGGTGGATTGGATGATTCTTAAGGGCTCTTTTAGGGCCAGGCTCTGGCCGTTTCCATCTTACTCTGCTTTCTGCTACAGCTGTTTTTACATCCAGCAAGTCCCCCTTCCCCATGGGCCTGATGTGCTCTTGGGTAGGACGCTGGCTTAGCTAGCAGGAGACCTGAGTTCTTGCCCCAGATCTTCTGCTTCCTAGCTGGGTAACCTTGGGTATGTCCCGCACCCTCTCTGAGTGTCAGTTTACTCCCTTATAATGTGGATCTGGTGAAGCTGCAGTGTCTTCCCGCAGAGGTGTCGCTCTGTGGGAGGCCAGCCTGACTGTGTGCTTATGCCACAGGGAAGGGCTGTGCACAAGTGCACAAGGGCAGCCCCTGGACATGGCTTGTCAGAGCCTAATCCTTAGCCACAGCCCAGGGCAGCTGTTGTCAGTGAAGCTGTTCAGGAAGGCCGTGGTGAAGGCCATGTCAGGACACTGGGGAATACTGCTGATGAGCCCGTGACCAGTGGACACCTGGACTTACCACCCCAATCATAGAACCCTGTAAGTACAATAAGAGAATAAAAATGTGTTTGTTAAATGACATGGTGGCAGTTTTTTAATTTCAGAGTCGGCTCTTGGAGGCCTTGATGGTCTCTGCTTTTTTTTTTTTTTTTTTCTTCTCTTAAGAATTGCTGATGTCCCTGCCCTAGGGTGAGTGGGGCCTTCAGGGCTTTCCACAATGTACCTGTCTTTCATTGTGTGTGTGCCTCGGTTTCTTCATTAATAAAATCCCTTGATCCTGGTGCCACCTGCTTCTCCAGGTTGCTGTGAAGATCAGATATCAGATATGAGTCATCTCCGGTGTCACTCAGAGGCCTGGTGCCTGTGGAGACAGCGCAGCGTTGTGACACAGCAGCGGAGGCCATGTCGTTGCTTGGATTCTAGGGTCATAGTTATCCACACCTGGGGCCTGCCGCTTCCTGGCAGGGGCCTCGGCCTTCTTCAGGGGCTGGGGAGGAGAGGACCTCCCTGACAGGTTGGGAAGGTAGCTGTACAGATGTCTAATGCCTGAGATTTAGAGCTTCAAGCTTGAGTAAGAGCAGTAAGCTTGCTATTCAAAACAAAACAAAACAAAACAAAACAAAAACCTTCACTGTATTATATACTGCTGGTGCCTACCTATATTTTTGTTGAGGTTCACATCTGACGCAATTACTCCAGGACTTGTTTTGATTCCTGTATGAGTAAGATTCTAGTCAAATCTCTAGGAAAATAAGACTTTAGTACTAAATGGTGGTAAATAGGTGAGGAGCAAGCTGGTAGCTTGGCACCCTCTCTGTACCCCCCGTAGCCCCATCTCTGCATCTCCTGAGAGGCTGTGGCAGTAAAGGGGAGTGGCAGAAGTGTTGTAGCACAGCCCACCCGGCCTGCTCCCTGGCGCGTCCGGAGCAAGGGCTCAGCCAGTGGCGGCTTCAGTTCAGCCATATGCCCACCAGCAGATGAACAGAGGAAGAAAATGCAGCGTTTAACCGCAGCGGAGGAAGGATAAGCGTGAGTATTTTGTAAGGAGATCGATGCATCTTGCAACCATAGTGCAAGGTGAAATAAATTGAGCCACACAAGTTTAAATATCTCATGGTTTCTTTTATATGAGAAACTCATATACAAATAAAGATTAAAATCAAAGACCAAAGGGAATAAAACCAGAGCTTTTGCACATGGGAAAGGGATCATGAGATGGAGAGAGAGGGTGAAGAAAGGGGCGAAGCTGTGTCCTGTCCGCGTCATACCCACATAGGAATGTAAGCCCTCTGTACTGTAGCTGTGTACTAAGAAAAATACATAGCATAGCAAATAAAATGTTAAACCAGTTTTACTATTTGTACTGCTGGGGATGGAGCCCAAGACCTTAGAAATGCTAATGTGCTCCCCCACTGAGCTAGCCAGTGTCAGCTTTTCATCTTAACCATTGGGGGCAGTTTTCTGCCAGTGTCTGTAAACACATCTTCACCGAAGTGTCCAGGCTGCTCTTGAGCTTGCCCTCCTCCTGCCTCAGCCACCGAGCAGCTGGGACTCGCAGCGTGTGTGCCACCAGACACAGCTGTCTGCACAGGCTTTTAATTGCGGTGTTCAGATCTTTATCCACACTGATTTTGGCTTGTTTGTTCTATCAGTGACCCAGAGAGGAAATTCTCCAACTCTGATTACAAATTTTCTGTTTCTTCTGATACATCTTTTAATTATGTAGTTTTAAAAAATGGAGATATAATTCCTATACTGTAAGAGTCACCACTGTAAAGTACACAGTTCAGTGGTTTTTTTACAATATACCCAAGGCTTGCATGGCTGTCGCTGCTATTCGAGAACATTTTCATTCCCCCCACAAAAGCCAAAAAGGGAGAACTGGAACCCACCAGCATCCCCTGCCCAGCCCTCCTCCGTCTTGCTGCGGCAAACAGAAGCACCAGAACAGCACCCAGGATTCGGAGGCAGATTTATTTATGTCCACCGGCTGGCACTGACCTAGATCATTCCCACAGCGTCAGGCCCTGAAGGCCCTAGGGAGGCTGTATGGGGTTGCAGAGGGGAGGTACAGGGGTACAGTATTTGGCTGTCTTTGATTGGTTCTTGCAGCATGCCTCCCAGTGACCAGCTATTTCCAGGAGACAGAAGCAAGGGGACCTGCCACGGGAGCTGTTACCTGGGTGACTAAGAAACTGAAGGCTACTGGCTGGGGTGGGGGAAGGGTAGTTTTCTGTTGCACTCAGTCCCTGACAACTAGGAGCCAACTTTCCAGCCAGTGATTTTTCCATTCTGGATGTTTTGTATAAATGCAATCACAGTGTGCACCCTTTTGCGTGTGGCTCTTTGTACCTGTTTCTAGGGTTCATCCATGTTGTAGTGTGTATTAGTACTTCTTTTGTTCTTTTTTTTTTTTTTTTTTTTTTTGAACCAGGGATTGAATTCAGGCCCTTGAGCTTGCCAGGGAAGCACTTATTCTACTGAGCTATCTCCCCAGCTTTTTTTTTTTTTTTTTTTTTTTTTTTTTTTTTTTTGATATTTAAGTCTGTAGGATCTCACTAGATCAGACTCATAGTGATTCTCCTGTTTTCAACCTCCCAAGTGCTGGGATTACAGGCCTGTGCCATCACGCCCAGTCTCAATCAACATCTCAGTATGCCTTGGAGGCGGGGCCGGCATGGTAAGCGGTGCATTGTACCCTGGTCCCTGCGCCTGGCTTTAGTCTGAGCTATCTGGCCAGCCCTCTTCTTTTGTTCTTGTGCTAATTAATGCTCCATTGTATGGATGCACTGGCATATGTTTGTTTCATGATATTTACACTGGCTTTGGGGAAGTGGGACATATGTGTATGCACCCTGATCTTTTTTTTTTTTTTTTTTTTCGTGGAACCAGGGATTGAACTCAGGCCCTTGCGCTTGCCAGGGAAGCACTTTTTTCACTGAGCCATCTCCTCAGCTCCCATCCTGATCTTTTTGATACCATTTCCTGCTTCCTTCCCCTGGTCCCTTTTCCCACATCCAAAATGTCTACCTCCTTACTTGTTATCATCTGCCCTTTAGTTTACTCATTAATTTTTTTATATTTGGGGCTTTTCTTATGAGAGAAACCATGCAATATTGGCTTTCTATATCTGACTTGACTTAATCTTTTTTTTTTTTTTTTTCCGGAACCCAGGATTGAACTCAGGGCCTTGCGCTTGCCAGGCAAGTGCTTATTCTACTGAGCCATCTCCCCATGACTTGACTTAATCTTACAGACTCAAGATCCATTTATTCTCCTGCAGATGACAGGGATTCCTTCTTTTTCATTCAGTTGTGTGTGTACATGTGTATCAGTTACTATATACAATATATAAAGTATCAATAATATTACTATGTTAATCACATTAATGTAATTTTAAAAATTTTAATTAAAAAAAAACGTATTTGGTACAGGATTTTACTCCGCAGCTCGGACTCGTAGTGATCCTCCTGTTTTCAGCCTCCCCAGTGCTGGGATTACAGGCGTATGCCACCATGTCCGGTCTTGGTTGCCAGCTCAGCACTCCCGTGGGCAGGGCCAGCAAGGCACATAGTGCCAGGGATAGAACCTCAGTCAGTCCCTGCACTTGCCTAAGTAGGCACTTAATCCACTGAGCTATCTCCCTGGCTCACATTAGTGTAATATTAATACAAATATTCACATCAAAATAAGATAACATTAATATAACAATATAAATCATCAATGTCAGTTATTAACCATTAGTAATTCACATTAATAACAAAACAATATAAATCAGTGACAGTTATTAACCATTAATTGTTATCAATTAATATTAATGATATTGGCATAATTAATTTTAACAATATTATATACAATATATAATGTTGATTAACATCTGTTATGTATTATATATCATATAATTCTGCATTCTAAATGGTGTATAAATTCCACTTGTATATATACACCACATTTTCTTTTTCTTTTTCTTTTTTTTTTTTTTTTTGTACCACATTTTCTATATCCATTTGTCGTTGGGCATCCGGGCCTGTCCCAGAGCTTGGCTCCTGTGAGCCGCACAGCTGTGGAGATGGGCGTGGACCTGTCAAGGGATTCACCTCGCTTGGCTTAACTTTCCAAGTAGCTGGACTGCAGGTGTGGAGCGCTTCGTCCAGTAGCTATGTCGTTACTGCCTGACGTCATGCCGTCTGGCCACGTCAGCTACGTGTGGTCTTTCCGTCTATGTTCTGATGATCTGGTGACCCTGAAGCACTCCCTCTTGTCCTTTTCCGCCACTATTCAGTGTTTGATTATCTGGGAACCGTGTCACATCTGACCGATCTGAGGCCCTTCCGCTCCTGATGTATAGGAGTTGTCCTTTCCCTGTTCCCCTGGGCATGGTTCCTATGAAAATTTGGGGCTAGAAGTGGCTTTCAACATTACTCCGTTTACCTTTTCAAACTTCCTACCTTACAACGTTAGATGCGTGCAGCGGAAACATTTTAAGAAGGGGTATTGTAGTGGACATCCTTGTCTTGTACCAGATCTGAGAGTAAAAGTTTTCAAATTAAAAAAAAAAAAGATTTCAAATTTTCCCCATTTAGAATTATGTTAGCCATTGGAATACCCATCTCTGACGAAACTAAACCAAAAAAGGAGATATAAATGAAGAACCATTTTGTATCTGTATATAAAAATAGTTAGGATAGATATATAGCTACTTTTTCTTAATTCAATGAGAAGAAAGATTTGTACTAATACTGTTTGGACAGGATATCATGTCTGCATCTTGTACTATGAATAACTACTATGAAGACAACAATATGCAATGTATTAAGTTTTGTAACTGTTCTACTAACCTGTTTTGAAGCTGTCTCATTGCTATTTGTTTCTCAATAAAATTAATAATAAAAAAGAAGGGGTATTAGCTGGGGCAGAGGCAGGGGGAGGGGCTATCTGTGAAGAGAGAACAAGGCCTCGGACAAGGCAGCCGCATGCAGACAGCAGTGTTCAGTCTGCCTCTGTGGACCCAGGAATCCCTTGAGAGCCCCCGTGAGGACTCGCCTGGATCACATGCTGCGATCCCCTATCAACACAACCAGAGGAGCAAAGCAAAACAAACAGCCACATACATGCGCAGCCCTTTACAGGGTCTAAACAAGGAAATAAAGATCTTAGATTTTCAAGGGAACTCTGAGAAGAGACCCTGCAAGTTTATAAAACTTTCCCTTATCTTTATCTTTTCTGGAGTTTATGTTTATCTTTGTCTTTGTTTATTGAAGGGCAAGTTGTGCTTCCTGAGTTAGGAACTGTGTCCTTGCTTGACTTTTGTACTGCGTTCTTACCTTTGGAGCAGTTTCCGGCAGGTCTTTGGTGGGTGGTACTGTAATCCTTTTGTTATAATAAGATGTAGTTGTTCCTAGTTTGTCTTTCACTTTTGTTTTTAGTGTTTAAAATTTCTCTACATTGCAAAATAAAACAGAAAAGCTTGCATTTTTAAATCAGTTTTTAAAGTAAAAAAAAAAAAAAAGATGGGTATGCATGTATCACTGTAGTACAGTGACTGATTCTTTAGGGAAGGTACCCTGGGGAGGCAGAGCTGGCCCAATGGAACTTCTAAGTGTAGTTTTTTGAGGCATCTCAGTACTGATTTTCTCAGTGCCTAGACCAGTTTGCACTCCCACCAACAACCTAGCTTCGTTTCTTCTCCCACACATTCTGGCCAGCATTGGCTGCTTTTCATGTTCTTAATGATTGCCATCCTGACCGGATGAGGTGTTTTTTGATTTGTGTTTCACATACTTATTAGCCACTTGTACTTTTATGGAGATGTGTCTGGTTGGTTCATTTACCCATTTTCTTTTTGGGTCATTTGCTTTTAAGGGGCAAATAAGGAACTTTTTTCCAATTCTTTATTTCACAAAGAAGAAGGTCAACTTATCCAAAGGTTATAACAATTCTAAATTTGTATACATGAAACAGCAGAGAAAAAAAAATTTTTTTTAATGTATTTGGTACAGGGCCTCACTATGTGGCTCAGACTCCTAGTGATCCTCCTGTTTTCAGTCTCCCCAGCAATGGGATTATGGGCATGCGCCACCATGCCTGGTCTAGGTGGTCTGCTCAGTGTACCCGAGGGGCATGGCTATCTCAGCATGTGGTGCCAGAGATTGAACCTTAGTCCCTGCACTTGCCTAAGTGGGCACTTAGTCCACTGAGCTATCTCCTCAGCCCTAGCAGAGAAAATCTTGCCAGTTGTAAATATAAATGTTATTCTAAAATACATGTCCATACAAAAGTTGTATACATGAGCTAACTGCAGCATTATTTACAATAACCAAAATGTCCAAATAACCCAATTAATTAATGTATAAACAAAACAAATGGAATTCCAAAAGCACAAGAATGAGAGTAATACATCAAATGTAAAAGCTTCACATACCACATCCTTTCTTCTGTTCCACTGGGCTGCATGTCTGGTTTTGTGCTAATACCATGTTATTTTTATCAATGTACCTTTGCAGTATGATTTGAATTCAGGTATTATGATGGCTTCAGCTTTGTGTTTGTTACCTAGATTGCTTTTTCCATTCTGAGTCTCTTCTGGTTCCATACAATTTTAGGATTATTTTCCCTAGCTCCATAAGGAAAGCTGTAGTGATAGGGATTATGTTAAATTTATATCAATTTTGGGGGTGTGGTCATTTTGACAATATTCGTTCTGCCTATTTAGGATCAGGGCATCTCTTTTCTCTTTCCTCTTTCTGTCTGTCTTCCTCCCTTGCCCTCCCCTGCCCTCCCCTGCCCTGCCCTCTCCTCCCCTCCCCTCCCGTCCCCTCCCGTCCCCTTCCCTCCTCTCCTCTCCTTTCCTTTTTGCATTTTAGGGAAGGGTCTACAGGATTTTCAGGGTCTCACTACTAGATCAGATTCATAGTGATCTGCCTGTTTACAGCCTCCTAAGAGCTGGGATTACAGGTGTGCACCACCACACCCAGTCTTAATTGCTGGTTTAGCATGCCCCAGGGGCAGGGCCAGCACAGCGGGCCTGGGGATCGAACCCTGGCCCCATTTTCTGATGTCCCCTTCAATCTCCTTTTTCAGAA
>NW_004524674.1:8447171-8467992 GCF_000260255.1 Octodon degus | reverse complement strand
AAAAAAAAAAAAAAGATTTTGAAAAGTATTGGTGTTTTAATTGACTTAAAGGTTTTGTAGTAGGGTAGAACACTGTAGATATCTCTTAAGTTCATTTGTTCAAAGGTGTGGTTCAGCATTTCTTTGATAATTTTCTTTGATACTAGTATTTCTTTGTTAATTTTTGTTTACCTGACCTGTCTCTTGGTGAAAGTGGGATATTGAGGTTACTCATTATGATTGTGTTGGTTTTACTGATCTTTTATGTCATCAGTATTTGTTTTATGAAGTTAGGTGCATATATACTTATGTGTTATCTCTTCCTATTGGATTGATCCCATCAGAGAATGTAGAGACTTTCTTTGCCTCTTCTGACAATTTTACCTTGAGATTTCCTTATTCTGAGAGGAAAATTGGTACCTGTGTTTGCTTTTATGGGCCTGGTGCATGAAATACCATTTTTCTGCCCATTGATTTTTGGTCTATGAACTTATTTTGAGATTAGATGCATTTCTTGGATGCAACAGACTGTTGAATTCTATTTTCTGATTTAGTGTGCCAATCTATGTATTTTAATGGGGCAGCTGAGGCCATTTACCTTGAGAGTTATTATAGAAAGCTTGATTTATTCCTACCATTGCAATCTTTTTCTGTTGATGACTACTTTATTTTCCCTTCCATCACTTAACTTTTTGTCTTGCTTGATGAATTCATTCCACATGACTTTGTAGCTGTAGCCTCTCTCTCTGTATAGGACTTCTTGTATATTTTTTGGAGTGCTTGCTTGGTATGCATACATGTCTTAAGGCAGTGATTGCAAATCCTTTAGAGACTGAGTGCCAAACTGCAACCCCAAACCTATTTACTGCAAGATGCCAACATTGCAATTAAATTGAATACTAATGTTTTAGTTTAGGAAAAGCAACTCTGCATTAACATCTTTTGTATTAAAAAAAATAAAACTAAAAACCCTGCAATAGCACTTGTAGCTTAGGCCAGCCGGAAGGCGTTCTTTGTTATCAATGTCCTTATCTCTCCATCAATTTTGAAAGTAAGTTTTGCAGGATATATTAGTCTGGGTTGAAAGTGGTTTGCTTTTAGGGCTTAAAATACTTTTTACTTCATGCTGTCCTGGCCTTTAAAATTTATGTTGACAAGCTTGCTGTAATTCTAATAGGTTTACTTTTTTTTTTTTTTTTTTAAATGCATTTAGTACAGGGTCTGTAGCTCATTATACCCAGTCTCACTGCACAGATCGGACTTGTAGTGATCCTCCTGTGTTCAGCGTCCCAAGCATTGAGATTACAGGTGCGTGTCACCACACCCAGTCTCAGTCGTCTTCTCAGTGTGCCCCAGGGTGGGGCTGGCAGGCACACCAGGTTCAAACCCTAGTCCCTGTGCCTGCCTAAGCAGGTGCTTTAGTCTGCTGAGCTTTCTGGCCGGCCTTCAGGTTTCCATATTTTATGTGATTTTTTTTTTGGTTTGTTTTTTGCTGCTAGTTTTTATGATTCTGTCTTTTTGGAACTGCTTCTGTATTATTGGTGGGAATGTAAAATGTCACAACTATTATGTAAATTAGTATGGCAGTTCCTCAGGAAACCAAATCAAGAAATTCCATTTAACCCAGCTATTGCGGTCCTAGTCATCTTCTTGAGAGAGTTAAAGGTGTCATGTTCCAGTGATACATGAATACCCATGTTTATAGCAGTACAACGCCCAACAGATACATCTCAGAAGCAGCCCATATGTCCATCAAGGGCAGATGAATGGATAAAGAAAATGGGCTCATTATTCCCAGTGGAGTACTACTGTGCTGTAAAGAAGCATGGAGTGGAATCATTTGTAGGAAAGTGGAGGCACCTTGAGACAGTGATGTTAAGTGAAATAAATCAGACACATAAGCTTGAATGGTGCATGCTTCCTCTTATGCGAGGGATAAAAAGCAAAATAAAAAACAGATGGCAGGAAATAATGAGACAGGGCTTTTGCAAATGGGAAGGGGTCCAAGAAACAGAGGGAGAAAAGGGGATAAAGAAGAATCAAGGTGCACTACACGCACGAGCCAGCTCCCCCGGAGTGTGATCATTGCTTGCCACAAAGCTGTCCGTACAAAAAGCTAACAGAAGTGTTTTGAGGGGAATTAATGGCAACGAGGTTTTTTACTCTAAAAATTTCTTTTAATTTCAGCACAAAAAGATTCTGTCTTTTTGTTGGACATCTGGTTTTTTTTTTTTTTTTTTTTTTTTTTGGTATTGGGGATTGAACTCAGGACCTTGTGCTTACGAAGCAGGTGCTTATGCCGCTGAGCTATCTCCCTGGCCCCAAAGTCTGGGGTTTTGACAGAAGTCTATGGTGGAGAGCTTCCTTCTTCATCATGCTTACTTGGTGCTTGGTAAGCCTGGTTTGCCTGTGTGGGGAAATCTTCCCTCATACTTGGAAAGGCTTCTGTGGTGTCTGTAGGCAGATTCATTTCTTCCGTGTGTGTTGTCTTCTAATTTTCCTCTAGCTTTGCTTAGCCTTAGCTTGGTCTTCTGAGCATCACTTTGTAGTGGTTGGATGAGGTTTTCTTGTTCTCTTACTGTTTTTAAGCCTTTTCTCTGTAATTCATCATGACTTACCACCTTGTCCTTGATTTCAGAAACCCTTTCATTTGTACAACTTATGGATTCTATACTATTTTTTAATTTTTCATATTTTTTTGTGATAGTGGGAATTTCTTTCTGATACCTTTTCATGGACTCTATCTCTTTGGTAAATTTGTCACTCAAATTTGGTTATCTGAACTGTTTTTTGTCCACTCTTCCATTTTTTAATTTGATTGTTTGATTCCTCCATATCCGCATCGGCTGGTTTGTGCGACAGCCCCATCATCACGTGTGTCATGTCCTCTGGGCCTCCCCAAGTTTCTTACCTGTTCTTTTTTCATCTCACTCAGCTCTGCTACCTGGTGTTTACTCCTGCACCATTACCCTCTGGGTCTGTCAAGGGAGAGCTGGGAGACCTTGGCCGCTTTTAGTGCCTTGCTTTCCCAGAGAGGATTTGCATTTACTTCTGGGAAAAGTAGGGTTGAGATAAACTCAGTTCTTGTCTTCAGTTTTTGCGAAAGCTGCTTTATTTCCGGTTCTTACATTTTAAGGGCTTTAGCTGAAAACTTCTTTTAAAGATTACTTTTTGGCCAGCCCTCCACTTTAGTGGTGACCCCTAGCCCTCTAGCATCTGTTGTCCCAGGGAGACTGCTACAAGCCCTGCTGAGCCTTCTAGCTTCCTAGACCCTGCTGAAGCCTTGGGTGTGAAGGTGTGCCTCATCCTTATCTCTCCTCTCTGCACCCTTTTCCCTCTAGGATCATAGCCCCTCACGTCCTCACAGCCTTTGTAGCTCTATGATATATTCAAATAGCTTCAAGGAAAATCCAATAGCTGTCGCCAGGAGAATTGGTCCACCATAAGCTGGTTTGCCACAATCAGATAAATCCAGCTTGTGGCTTCCATGAATATTTTTATTGGTATTATTTGAAAATCCTTCAAAGAAAGATGTCACGCTGAGGCTCAGAGCCCTTTGAAAGAGTCTCAGGGTGGAGCCTGTTCCGCATCCCTTCAGTGAAAGAGCTTCTAAATTATCAGAACGCTTTTCTTTTATATGCAAAGTACTTCCTCTGTGTGCTGCACACAGCAGTTCCAAGACGTGAAGAATGTGGTGAGGTTTGCTGCAAAAGGCCAAGTGGGACCTGGGCCTAGGAGGTGGTGAGGGATGCACAGCAGAGGATTTGGTTGGAAGGTGGGCCCAGGGGATCCAGTGTGCGAGGTCACAGGGGTGGGGCCCTGCAGAGAGGACTGTGTCTTTGCAGCCGTGGGCCCCTTTGTCTTCTTGCAGTCAAAGTGCCTTTGCCTTTCTCTGCTACTTATCTCTAACCTCTTCCTTACTGCGGCCACCCACTCAGATGTCTTGTCTCTAACCTCTTCCTTGCTGTGGCCACCCACTCAGATGTCCTGTAGGCTCCTCCAGCTTCACCTGAGCCAACGGGAAATAATCTCTGTGTTGTCAGTGTGGTCTTAAGGCTGTGAACACCTCATTCTCCAAAGTCTTTTTTTTTTTTTTTTTAACGTACTTGCTGCAGGGTCTCACTACATAGCTCGGACTCATAGTGATTCTCCTGTTTTCAGCCTCCCCAGTGCTGGGATTACAGGTGGTGCCACCATGCCCAGACTCCTTCTCCGGCTCAGCATGCCTAGGGGTGGGACCAGCACAGCATGAGGGACCTGGGATCAAACCCTGGTCTCTGTGCTTGCTTAGTCCACTGAGCTGTCTTGCTGGCTCTTCTTTAAAGTCTTAACTTTATGGTTCTGAGTTAGAGTTGCCCTGCTTCACCTGAGAAATGTATCATAACTCAGGACCTAGTGCAGGCAGGATCTCTGTCCCTGAGAATGCTGGGGCAGCCTCCCATCTTTCTTCATTGATTGGAATCCATCAGAAGACAAAAATGACATAGCAGTTAGAATCTGAGAAGTTTAACTGAAATACTTGTCAACTGCAGTATGGGACTGGAGAGCTGAAGGAATTATGAAGAGTAAGGACAACTCTTGCAAGCACAGGAATAGCAGACACCAGGGCAAGCTGCCGTTCCTAAGGCTGAGGTGGGCGTACAGGGGCTATTGTTTTTGTTTTTTGTTTTTTTTTTTTCTCTTTCTAAAAAAATTTTATTTTATTGAGAAGCAAATATCAATAAGATAGTTTCAAAACTGATTAATAGGACAGTTTCAATAATTAATATGTTGTACATTGTTATCTTCTTAGTGGTTATTCATAGTACAAGATGCAGATAGAATATCCTGTCCATACACTATTAGTACAAATCTTCTCATTGAATTAAGCGAAAGTAGCTGTGTATCTATCCTAACTATTCTGCATATACAGATACAAAATGGTCCTTCCTTTGTATCGCCTTTTTTTGTTTAGTCCTGTCCGAGATGGGTATTCCACTGGCATCTAAATACTATAGGTATAGGGGCCCTTCTGTGTTCTTCATCCCCTGCTGAGACCCAGGCCCTGAGGAAGGGGCATGTCCGTGGCTCACAGAGAGGCTTGAGAGATGCAGAATGCTCTAAAAGTGTTCCCTGCAGGATGCCAGGGAAGGAGGGGAAGCTCCCTGGGTGTGCCCTACTGGGGGGGGAGTAGGGGCGTGAGGGTGGGGGTGGGAGCTGAGGGGATGACGACACACGAGGAGAAGCTGCCAGCTGCTAAGTGCTACTGTTCCCAGTGCTAGACAAGTTGCCTGCCTTGCAGGACCTGGAAGCTGGAGAAGCTGTGTACACTGCAGAAGCCTGTTAGGCATATGGCAGCGCCAGAAGGGCGAGCCCCTTCCCTCTCAAGTTTCCCCGGCACCCTCTACCAAAAAATTGATATTGACTGGGTACCAGGGAGGGATACAGCGCTGTGGTGCTTTATTTGAGACCGGGTCTTGTGATGCAGTTCAGGCTGGTCTTAAACTCACTGTGTAGCCCAGCCTGGCCTTGATCTTGCTGAGATCCTCCTGCCTCAGCCTCCTGAGTGGTGGGATTAGAGATGTGCACCACCATGCCTGGCAGATAAAAAGGTCAACTTGGTGCCAAGAGCAATAGCTGAGTGTCCTTTGCCATTGTTGGGGACAGTGTACCTCAAGAGTGTGGACACTGGACTTGTCAGGATGCTGGAATTCAGATCTCCGTCTGCCATTTACTATGTGTCAGTTAATGTAAACTTTACAAGATTTGCTTAATCTCGCTGAGTCTCGGTTTCCTAATCTGTGACGAGTGTGCAAGTACTGACCTTGTAGGTAGGGTTGTTGTGAGGGTTGGCTTTGTATTGGAGAAGTGTTCAAGGAGCGCCTCACACAGGGTCCGCAGCACACCAGACCTCAGACGTTGCCCTCCCGTCACTGCATTCAAACCCACCCTTCAAGTTGCCTGCAGGATGAGCTGAACCCCACTTTAAGGATAAACCCTACTCCGCGGCACTGTGGCGCACGTTTTATGTTCCTTCTTTTCTGAGGCAGGACAGGCACAGGGAATGCGAGGTCTTATTTCCCGACCCTCCTGGTTTATTATGGCTTAAACGTTTGTGTCTCCCCAAATTCACGTTGCAATCCCAACTCCCAGGACTGTGGTGCAGGAGTCAGAACCTCTGGGAGAAGATTAGCTGCGAGGGCAGAGCCCTCATGGGTAGGCTTGGTGCTCTTACAAAAGGGCTGGAGAGACTCCTCGCCCTTTCCACCCCTCCTGGGAGGAGCAGGGCCTCGCCACACTCCTGGTCAGCTGGAGCTTTGATGTTACACTTTGCAGGCTACAGAGTTTCCTTTCTCTTGTTGATTCATTACCCAGTTAGGCTGTTCTGTTACAGCAAGAGGCGTGGGCTAAGACGTTATTCATATTTTAGAAACCAGAAATCTGGCTGTACCACCTTGGTGCTTAAAACTCCCCTGTGACTCCCCCGTGACCTTGGGATATCCCTGGAGGGAGGCTCTACTGGTGCTCCACAGCCAGCAGGAGCCCGGCGAGTGGACCAGCCTTGCCGTTCACTCCCCTCCCACCTCCCCAGGCTGGCTCTGCTTCCCAGCTTTGCCGACTGTGCACCCTCCTCTGGAGCACCACGCCCCTGCTCCTGGCTTTTCTAGTTCCCTTCCAGCCTTCAGACAACTTACGTACCGCCTCGTCCAGGAGCCTTTCTGGAATCTCCAGGCCAGTTGCAAAATGCTCCTTATTCCCTTGTTCCCAAAGTAGCTGTCCTGTTATGGCAAAGGCTGGGCTTCTGCGCCTGCCCGCCTGGCTGATGTGGAAGCCCCACGGGGTCTCCTGTGCAGACCTTGTGTTGGTGTGCCCGGTGCTGTAGCACAAGCGGTGCCGCAGGCCTGCATGCACGTGCTTTTCGTGTCTCCAGGACTGCGGGTGGCAGGGCTCGGGGTAGCCAGCCCCTGTTCTCTATGGCCTTGAGCACCAGGGGGAGGAGAGGCAGCTTATGAACCACCGCATCCTTCCTGGCTCTAGCATCCGTCTGCCTACTGCCGGGCTCTCCGAAGCACTTTCTTTCTGGGTGGGTTGGGAGTGACCGAAATGTTCCAAAATGACAAAACTACATTTTCCTACAAGAGATGCCAGGGACAAGCTGTTCCGCATTCACGGGACATGTCAGAAACAGGCTGGGACGGGGAAAGAAAAGAGAGACGCGTCCTCTGATGCGACCAATGACTTTTAATAGGAGGCAGCTCCGCCTACACCAGCTACCTCAGAAGTTGGTGAGACTCTAACGCGTGGCACAGGGATGACTCTGACGTGTTCTCCTCCTGCAGGGAGTTTCTGAATTCGTCTTCATGACTCCTGTCCAGTCTTCCTCCTCATTGAGCCCCTCGGCAGCTGTACCGCTAGACACCTGTGGGGGCGCCCCAGCCTAGAGGGCTCAGGGTCGCCCAAGGTTGCATGCCTTGACCCTCGTTATCCAGTTGTTTTGGGAGCGGTGTGGGTGTCTCTTTTGCAAACTACTTTGGTAATAGTCTGCGTTCAGATCTGAAGGAATGAGGAAAAGGATGTCCCTTGAGGAAAGGCTTTCAATGATACATGAATAAAGTCTTGGTTTTACCGCGCTGGAGGATTCTAAAAATTATTCATGGTTTTTAAAACAAATTCTGCTTGGCCAGATGTGGTAGTGCACCTATAATCCCAGCACTCAGGAGGCTAAGGCAGGAGGACCTCAAGTTCAAGCCCAGCCCAGGCAACCTAGCAGACCTGATCTCAAAGTTAAAAAGCAAAAAGCACTTGGTACGTAGCTCAGAGTGTATACCAAGCTCTGAGTTTAGTCCTCCATGTCACCTAAGCAAAGCCTCAGAAAGCCAGAACACCAAATTCAAATTCTGCTGGTCAGAGCTAAGAATGACCCCAGAGTGTGAAACAATGGAGACTTGAGCATTTACTTGTTACTACTGCAGCATGACCTGGCTGATCCTGACTAATACACATACATATATGCATACATATTGTTTCCATTTGTCGAGCACCCTCCTCATGCAGGGCCACATTCTAGGCACGCAGCCTTGCTCCACCCACCCAACAGCCTGCAGAGCAGGTTATGCCTCATTGCTTTCCATTTTGTCAAGAAATCTAGAGGCTCAGTGACATGCACTAGGTAAATGGCAGAGGCAGAATTTAAACCACATAGGACCAACACTACGTGTAATATCTAGTAATGAATGTAGTCTTTAGACTTTTTCGCCACAGCTTTGTTATTATTGCCCTTCCACACCCCCAGAATGCTGAAGGAAGTCAAAAGTGTCCCAGCGGGTGGTAGCTGGGGAGACTAAAATCTCATGAAGTAACGTGGGCATTTTCTCCCCAGCTCTCATCTGGAACCTACCGAAGGCCCGTGGATGATGCTGTTGGGACATTCTTGGGCTGTGGGAGCCCACAGTGTTGGAAGCCCCCTCACTGGCCTTGCAGCAGCAACAAAAGATCTTGGATGCCATGTCTTGGTGGCTTTGGAAAAAGGAAAGGGCACTGGGGGTCTGGCTGTGTGGCCCCAACCCCAGAAACCCATTGTTGTTCAAGCAGTGAGTCACACTGGGCCCCCACTCCTGCAGCTCCTGGTGGCCAGCAGGTTCAGGCTCACCTGCTGGCTCTCTGAGGACCGGTCCCTTCCACAGTGCTACCAGCAGGAAGGACCTAGGGCCGCCCTTCTGCCAGCCCTCAGGCACGGTGCACCTTCTTTAATCAGCAGATCTCTGGGCAGCATGATTTCTACAAGGACATAAACTTGTGGCTGGAAATGTCCATCCTTTCGTCGCCAGGTCCGGTGGCAGTGAAACACCAGCAGGTATAGTGGTGCGTGTGGACAAGCCCAAGGGTCAGGTTCACCTCTGTTTCCTAGGCTTTGCTCACAAGCAAGTCTCACCGTAAACCTCCGTGGTGTAGGTGTGCGAAGGTCCCCGTTCCTATCTCCCATCCTCTCCCCTTGGTGACTGCTGCTTATCCCAGTGAGGCCCAGCCCTATGTAAACTGATGATGAAGCTCTGCTTTGTTGCTCTAGTTCTGGCCCTCATCGCCTTGCTGGGTGGCCTTGGGCTGGCCCAGGCTGGCTCTGGACCTAGGGTCCTGGTATACAGCAAAGGTAGTTGGGCCACTCTCTTCAAGGACCGCTCCAGCCCTGATGACCCCAGGTCAGAAATGGCCATGCCATCCCTAACATCCTCCCACTCTGGCTGTCCTTTCCCTGTGACCAAAGGCCGCTCTGGCGGTCATGTGCCAGTTGCAGCCCCCTAGGCCCGCTCCCTGGCTGGTCCCTGGGCGAGAGTTTCCCACCTCTGCAGCCTCTTCCCCGCCCCATCACCTCACATGTGGGTCATGCAGTGGTCCCAGCCGCTTCTCTGCTTTACCCTCCTGGTCTTGCGTAAGCGTATTGTCTCAGTTACTCTTTTCTCATGTTGGGACAAGTACCGGACACCCAAAATGAAGGAAGAAAAGGTTTATTTAGCTCACAGGTTTCAGTCCGTACTCGACTGGCTCCAAGGCAGAGCGGCACATGGCAGAGAGCAACTTTTCATGGCAGCAGCAAAGAGCAAGAGTATAGAGGAGCAGCAGCAACAATGGCTGCAGGGAAGAAGTCTGTCTTCCTTAAGTTGCATTCAGGCTATCCACCCCAGGCTGGGGGAAGTACTCACACCCATAATCCCAGCAGCATTCATACTTATAATCTCAGTGGATTATGAGTTAATCTCAAACTCTAGAAGTCCCTGCCCCATGACTACTTGAGGCTTTGGGGGGACAACTGGACACAAACCATAACACATATAAATCACACTGTGCCATCTCTGCCCACAACCTCCCAGTGGCCTCCCTTGTCATGCAGAATAAGACCCAGTCCTTTTAGGCCTTCCTTGAAAAAGTTCATGAGGTGACCTTCAAGTTGCCTGTCCCCTGCTGTCTCCCTTCCTCCTCACCCCCAGCTGTTCCAGACATCTTGGCTTCCCCTTCTCTTCCCTTAGATTCCATGGGGCTCACTTCACCACCCTTTGCAGCTGTGCTTCAGGGCCTATTCTGGGCTTGACCTTATTTGTCTAGTGGGGCCATCTCCCTTCCACTAAAGGAACATCCTTGTGAGGATTGGGTGACGAAAGATGGAAAGTGCTTAGCATAATTTCACGCACACAGTAGTAACTCTGGATGGTGACAAGGGAAGTGAGGAGAGTCTTGCACTACCAGTGCCCTCCTCTAGATGGAAGCAGGAGCCGGAGAAAGGACCTTGGGCTGTCTCTGGGGCTGTGAGCTTCAGGTCCCACAGCAGGTTGACAGACCACGCCAGGTCAGCGAGGTCAGGCAGGAGGGTTTCTGGGCTGAGAAACCCTCTGGGGTCATCAGCACAGCTCAGGGTCCAGAAAGAGAAAGAACTAGGGCCATGAGGGGTTGTGTCTGTTTCTGATGAATGAGCAGGTACCCAGGTACTGTCCCTTTGGTAGACAGAGTGCCTCATGTCTGGCTCTTGGGTCTGATCTTAGTCTCACTCACCTGCAGCTGGGAGAGTAGACAGGAGGCTTTGTGTGATGTCACAGAGCTGGGAACCAGGGAATGTTGGGGGCCAGAGGAGCCTGGACTGGACCATAAAGGTCAGAAGGAGGGAAGGTCTGTCCTGATCCCCTCAGTGGTCCTTCCCTCTGTCCCCCATGTCTGTCACGTTGGTTGGTCTAGTTTACCTTGTGCATCTTTCATTGTTCTTGGATTAGTGGGGCAGTGAGGCTGTGTCCTCGGGAGGGTTCTGGGGGCAAGACAGAGGTTGCCCCATCAGGACAAACATGCTGCTTCTCTAAGTCCTTATTGACCAAGCAACACAGGACAGAGTGCAGGGGAATGAAAGTGTACTTCATCCAACAGATATGGCAGAGAAGAGTAGGCTTTGGGGCTAATGCTTCATTATCCACAAGTGCATACCATGACTAAACTAATTTTGCAGCAGAGGAGATAGGCACAGAGTGTGTTAGATGTTTTGGACAAGGTGACATAGAAAGAGGCTAAGGCATTTGAAAGGCTCGAGGTTGAGGCCATCAAGACATTTTACAAGCAGGCTGTGGCCAGGTAGCCCCATCTCCTGCAGGAGGACGCTGGTGTCCTACCTGTGGCTGCCATCGCCCTGCTCCTGCGCTCGCTTGTCTCTGTGCTGCCATAGTACTTGAGAGCCGGACACAAGTTTCGTCCCAGGACTGAAGGGACAGGAGAGACCAAGTAGAAAGCAGGAGGATTTCTTTTTCGGTGGGCACCGGCTCAGCTGATAAACTAAGGGACTCAGCCAAGGACAAAGGGCAGGTTCCAGGTTCCAGGTTCTGCACACATCTGGTCGAGGGGGCTCATCTCGTAGCAGAAGGAGAACAAAGGCAGTTTGTCAAGCTGTGACAGCTTTGTGTTTCGGCAGCCCGGCTTGGTCATCAGAGGATGTTATGGGAAGGGGAGGTTATAAAATTTCACTTATAGAGACGAAAGTGACTGCTTCAGTCTCTCCCCATGGCACCAGGCTGAGCCTACGCAGGCAGGGGATTGTCTCGGTGTTAGCTTTCAGTTGCAGGGATGAAAGAAATACCGGACACACACAACTTAAGGGGGGAAAGCTTTATCTTGGCTCAGGGCTGCAAAGCTCTCAGTCCACGGTTGTCTGGCTCTAAGGTGCAAAGCAGCATCGTGGCAGGAGGAGCTGCTCTGCCCACGGTGTCGGGAAGCAGAGGAACAGGAAAAGAGGCGTGAGGGGAAGGGGCCAGAGACAAGGACCTGCCATCTGGGTCACACGCTGTGACCTGCACCCTCCAGCCATGCTCTGCCTCCTAGCAGTGCATTTAGCTATGATCTCGTCAGTGGATTCCCCCCAGAGTTAGCACCCCGAAAGGGTGCATCTCTCTCGGGAATGCTTCCTACTTAGACCGTAACGACCCCGCTCTCTGTGTCACTGCCTAGCAGCCTTGATCATGTGGCCTTCACCCCCTTGGCAATGTAAAGTCACACATTCACAGGGCTCAGGGAATAGGGTGCAGGCAGTTTTGCACAAAGGGGTGTGGCGCTGTCTGTGGATTTTATCCATTCCGTAAGCACTTGTATCATGAAAATTAAGGAATGCAATAGAGTCCCAGTTTAATGCCCCCAAAAGAACATCAAACTAATCAAAAGAATGTGTAAGCTTACAAATTATTAGACCATAAAATGTTTCTTATAATTAAAAAAATTAACAAGCTGGAGAAGTGAGGTGGCCTGGCAGGGGATCAGATGGTCTCTGCTGTCACCTGCATGGAGCTGTGTCACAGGTCTCCATGTGCCGTGTGCTGAGGAGGACCAGGATGGCTTCTGCGGCATTCCAGCCCCAAATGGAGATCTAGAATCTATCAGAAGGAAACCTCAGATCAACCCTGGCTGAGGGCTGTTTTTTTTTTTTTTTTTTTCAGGTGGCAAACCCAGGCTTTATTTTGGGAAAAAAACAATTGAATTGAGTTTTGGTGAAGGGCACGGGCAAGAAGGGGTACCCCAGGCAGTAATGTCCCCCCAAGGATGGGCTGAGGGCTAAGCTGAGCCTCGGGTGGGTCTCTTGCTCCCAGTGCTCCCTTGTATAGCTGTCTCCCCACTGGCTCTGGGGCGGCCTCGTGAGAGGTGCGGGCTGGAGCGGCTGCTGTGGCCCACTCACTTGGGCAGGGCATCAGAGCTCTCAGACACCAGCTTCCCATCGCGGGTCTCGATCTTCTTCACAACCACAGCAGACTTGGTGCGGGTAAAGCCAGGGCTTTGGAGGCTCCCTAATCCAGAGCTTGGGAGGCCCCCATAAGGTGAGCTCTCCATTCCTGAATAGCCACTGGTGGTCTTCGTGTGGGTGCTCAGTTTCTGTATCCCAGCCTCCAGCCTGTTCTCCTCACCCTCCAGCAGCTTGCGGTAGGTGGCAATCTCGATGTCCAGAGCCAGCCTGACGTTCATGAGTTCCTGGAACTTGCACAGCTGCCAGGCCATGTCCTACTTGGCCTTCTGCAGGGCAGCCTCCAGCTGGGCCAGCTTGGTGCTGGCATCCTTAATGGCCATCTCCCCACGCGGCTCGGCATCAGCGATGGCAGCCTCCAGGGATGCTCTCTGGCCTTTGAGGGCCTCAGTCTCCACCTGCAGGTGGTTGATGCTGTGTTCATCTCAGAGATCGCAGACTTTGTGCGGTGGAGGTCATCCCAGCCAGAGTCTGCAACTCTTCATACTTGATCTGGTACATGCTCTCGGCCTCGGCCCCGCTGCGGTTGGCGATCTCCTTGTCCTGGGTCTTGACCTCAGCAATGATGCCATCCAGGTCCAGGGAGCGGCTGTTGTCCATGGACAGCACCACAGACGTGTCCGAGATCTGAGACTGCAGCTCACGGATCTTCTCTTCCCATAGCTGCCTGAGGAAGTTGATCTCATCAGTCAGCCCTTCCAGGCATGACTTGAGCTCCACCTTGTTCATGTAAGCTTCATCCACATCCTTCTCTTTTTAAAAAAAAATTTTCTTTTTAAAAAAAATTTTTATTTGTGTGTGTGTGTGTGTGTGTGTGTGTGTGTGTGTGTGGCCAGCTCAGCCCACCAGGGGGCGGGGCTGGCTGGCATGTGGTGCTGGGGGATTGAACCGCGGTCCCTGTGCTTTGCTAAGCTTGTTCCAAGTAGTGCTTTAGACCACTGAGCCATCTCACCAGCCCAATCCACATTCTTCTTGATGAGGACAGATTCATTCTCCATCTCTGTATGCTTGTTGATCTCATCTTCATATTTATCCTTGAAGTCCTCCACCACGTCCTGTTTTATAAACAATACGCCTGTTGTCTTCAGAAAAATGAAAGTCAAGAAAGACAAAGAATACTTTTGGATTTTTTTCTTTCTTTTTTTAAATTTTTTTTTTTTTTTTTTTTGTACAGAGTCTCACTATAGCTCAAACTTGTAGCGATCCTCCTATTTCTGCCTCCCCAGTGCTGGGATTATAGGTGTGCACCACCACGCGGAGACTACAGCGTTTTTGGATTAAGGGAGCCTGACAGCTACATGCAAGTCATGATCATGGATTAGGTCCTCAACTGGGCAAAAGTAGCTAGGAGACATTTTGGGGCTAATTGATGAGGTTTAAATAGCATTGTATCAATGCTGGAATTACTGTTTTTGTTAACTGTACTGATATCCTTACTTTTAGCAAATCTATATCAAAATAATCAGGAGCAAAAGGACATGATGACTCTCCTCACTGAGTAAGGAGAAAATACTAGGGTGAGACAGGAATATGATAGAGCCAGTGGGGGAAAGGTAAATAACTGGTGAAAACTTTAGCTGAGCTGCTAAACAGCCTTGCAACTTTTCTATAGATGTGAAATTGCTTCACAACGTTTGCAAATGTGGAGTAGAACACAGGAGAGAAGGGAAGGGAAAGTGAGGAAAGGAAGCAGGAGAACTAGAGCACCTTCGGCTCCCGCACCAGCTCCACCCAATGGACGCAGCCATTCTGCCCTGCCAGCTTCTACTAAGAAAAGTTTTAAAGAAGCGATACCCAAAAGGCCTAACACTTCATTTAGGTTAGTTAGGTGGGACGAAGTATTTCAAAGTGTAAGACCTCATTGTGGGAGTCATTTCCCAGTCCAGGGACGGGGAAAGCACGAGGTGCACGTTCTCTAATGTGGCGGCAGCTCCTCCTGCCCTGGCTGCGTCAGGAGCTGAAGGGACATACAAGGTGACACAGGACGGCTCCAACGTCTCCTCCTCCAGCTGGGAGTTCTGGAATCAGTCTTCATGACTCCTGTCCACTGCGCTCTTCCTCGCGAAGACCGCCGCAGCTGCGCAGCTGGAAACCTGCGTGGGCATCCCCCACTAGAGTGCTCAGTGCCTCCCATTGGAAGGCCCAGCGCCCCCTGGTGGTAGCGGTTCAAGTTGTCTTGTAAAATCTTCCTGGGGCAGCTTCTGCACTGAGGGCTGAAAGGAGAAAGGGGTGAGTCCTGCCGCGTGAAGGCCTTCCTTGGACAGACTATCCGGGCTGGTCCTGTCCCTCTCTGATCATTGCTCAGATGCCCGAGTCCCTGGGGAGCCCAGGCAGCTGCAGGCTAGGAGTTTCTTGCTGTGGATCCAGCACTGTACACGTGGGTAGAGTCAGAGACGGCAGAGAGGTTTGCGAAACACTGCACAGAGGACAGGAAGCTTGGGCCCCTTTGGTTGGACACTAATGTCATGTGCTGGGGGGCTGTGGAAAGTCTCTTCTCCCTTTGCAGGCCTCAGCTCGAGGGGCTGGAGAGGATGGAGAAGGGCGTGGGTAAGCTACTAGGGTCCCCACTCCTCAACTTCCCTTCCCAGGGAAACAGGTCTGTAATCTTTTACAGAAATGGAACCTTGAGTGAGATTTTCTTTGCAAGAATAGTTTGGCTACTCTCAAGTTTGGTAGAGTTTAGTTACTCTATCAAAAAGAGTAACTAAAATGACAGGGCTGCTGATCCTTAGCTCTTACTGACCCACTGTCACCGGGCATGGAACTGGTACCTGCCAACGTGGCTGCATTTCCTCTTCGTGGTTGTCACTGCCCTATGGTGGACAGCTGACCTTCCATGACCCAGGGACATGTCATTCATGACTACACTCAGTGCATGAGCGTTTTGTGGTGGTGTCTACTTGCCATGCATCTGGCCGGATGACGGGGCAAAACCAAGGTGGGTCCTGCCCTCCAACAGCTGAAAGTCTATCATCCAAATAGGAAGCGAACAGTGCCTCCCCTCCCCTGTGTACATTCACGATGATGCCACAGACCTAGAGGAAAGCCTGCACGCACGGCGTCCTTTCCTCCCCTACTTCCCCCTCTTCACGAGACTCCCGGCTTGGAAGATCGCGGAGTCGGATCTGAGAGCCCTGAGTTCTGCCAGCATGCAGAAGGCAGCCACAGCTCTCTGGTGGGAGCGGTTGCTCTCTCCACATGCTCTGTAGCTCAGTTATCCATCGGGTCTGGTCACTGGAAGAAAGGCCCTTTCCTGGAGGTCAGTGTTAGAGTTCTAGTTGTTGACTCAGGCGAAACTCACAGCTGCTGCAGGAGGTGCTTTTTGCTGGATGCCTCGGGCATCTTGTGTCCATGCGCTTGGAATTCTGTGTGCTGAGCACTTCCTTTTAAAGATGCAAACCTGGCAATGAGCATTGCATGAGGTCCCACAGGGAGCCCCAGAGGCGGTTATGGAAGCGGAGGTGCTTAGCGGCTCTGAAGCGGCACCTGCTGGCAGGGAGAGGCTTTTGGGGGGAGCGTCGGAATCGCCTGTCTCTCGTGTGTGTCCATCTGAGCGTGTGCAATGTATTCAAAACATATAATCTTAAACATTAATGTTTATCTTCCTGTATTAATGAATTCCAATTATAAAAAAGTTATGAAATATTAAATAGTATGAAGCAGGAAAAATGCCTCCAATACCCCCTCCCACCAGATAATCTATTTGTGTGTGTGTTTTTAAAGTATTTAGTACAGGGTCTACAGGGTCTCACTACACAGATCGGACTTGTAGTGATCCTCCTGTTTTCAGCCTCCCAGGCATTGGGATTACAGGCGTGTGCCACAACGCCCAGTCTCAATTGTGTCTCAGCATGTCCCAGAGGTGGGGCCAGTATGACACGCCAGGGATCAAACCCTGGTCTGTGTGTCTGCCTAAGCAGGCATTTAATCCGCTGAGCTCTGGCCGGCCTCTCTGTTTGTCTTTTTCTGTGACTATTTTAGTTACTTTTTTTGGTACTGGGAATTGAAGTCAGGAACTTGCGTTGCTGAGCTATCTCTCCTTGGCCCTCTATGAATATTTTAAATACTCCACACATCCTATGTATTAGATATTCTTAACTTTTTTCATATATGTTATGTTATAAGCATTTTGTTTTGTCACTAAAATTTAAAAGTAACATGTGTACAATATTGTATTTTGTGCTTAATTCAGTGATTGTGTAAAATTCTACTTCATAGCTTATTTAAACATTCTATTGTAGGATATTTAGACTCTTCCAATTTCACTACTGTGAGGACTGTTGTGATGAACACTGTTGTTTATCAGACTTCATTCTCGTGCACTTCTAGAAGTGGCACACATGATTTTTATCAAAAGACTGAGCTGTGTTTCATAATAGGATAGATATCTCTTTCATGTCTAGTGGCTTATTTCTTTAGGTATGGGATTTGAAATCACAACCTCATGCTTCCCAGGCAGCTGCTGCACTGCTGAGCTATACTGTCAGCATAGTGGATTATCTTGAACAAGTTGTTTAACTTCTGCATTTTCTCTCACTCTTGCAAAATGACACTTTCATTTTACATAATAAATCCACTTCTTAGAGTGACTGTACAGGTGAAATACCCTTTCCCTAGTCATGTGTCCATGGTGAAACACTAGAGGAGTCATCTGACCACAGCCGGGTCCTATGTGCCTGGACAGCACTTTGCATGTGGCTCGGGCTCGGGGATCACCATTATTATCTTGGGAAAATGTACTGGCATTTTAAAATTTCCTGATTATTACAGTGAGGCTACTTCCAAAAGAAGTCCTTTGAAAGCCCTTCCTTATGGATCTCTGGCAAAACACACCGTTTTTCCTTGTTACTGTGCTGCTGTATCTCCCAGGGGGTTTTGGCAGCCTCCTGACTGCTTCCTGACTCCCCAAGCACCTGTCGGTCTTAGCCTTGCCTGATCTTGATGACCGCGCTTTTATTTATCTGCCTGAAGTTGCCGAGTTTGCCCTGTTCTCCCTGGTTGCACTTGCTGTCTTGGATCATTAAGGGTTACAGACTGCAGCCCGCGGTGGCTTCTGTCCCCCTCTTCCTTTGATACAGTGAACAAGGAAACCTTGTGATCCAGATGGCTGAAAATAACAAACCAGTGGCTGGTATTTCCTAGACTCAGTGAGAGCAGAAACATACCTTGTAAACCTAAGATAATGCTTACTTAACATCAGGACCCCCCCTACTGTGACCAATTCTCATTAGGTTTCTATTTCTTAAGTACCTGTTTTGGACTAGGTCTTGTGGGAGGTGCTGAGGCATATTTCCTCACTGTATAGTGATCTTGGAGAATTACAGTGTATTATGAATATTCCCATTGTACAGGTAAGCACAGTTGAGTTTCAGGGAGGTGAAGTGATTTCTGTGGGAGAGCTGAGACTCAAACTAACATTTACTGATCGAAAACTATTGCTCTCAACCACTATCTTCATGGTCTTTAGGCTGGTAATTCTTAAATTATAGTGCACATTCAGAGCAGGTTAAACTCCAGGTTTGGGTTCAGAATATCTGGAGCAGGTTCTAAAAATGCATTCTAATAGTTCCTTGTGATGCTGGTTATCGGAGGGCCAAGGACAATATTTTAGGTACTGAAATGTTAGGGTTTCTTTTTAACTGGTTTGGGTACTTAGCCACCTAACCTGTACCTCACTTTAGGTCCTCATGGTCACTCAAATTTAAAGTTATCTCAGCAGGAGGAGAATAGCAGCTGAGGCCTCGGGGGACAGGCAGGGTGCTCTGGTCAGGCTCTTACTGTGGCTCAGTGGCTGTTTCTCTTGGGTTGTGCTGGAAAACTTGTGGTCATCAAGGACCTGGGGCTCCTCACAGCCCCTAGAGAAGCAGAGGGTCTTTGAAGCCAGGCTTTGGCAGGCTGCTGCAGAAAGTGAAAGAATAAGGGCCATGCATCCTGAGGGGGCCCAGTTCCACGTGCCCACTGGAGATCAACCATGGTGGTAGCTGATTGGGCCCACCTCTCCCACGTTATGACGATCCTTCCATTTTTCAAATCTTCTGTGGTTCCTCATGGCTCAAAGTTCCAGGATGGTGGCTTGTGCTTTAGTTGTGCTCTTTTTAAAGCCATTTTCTTTTGTTTGTTTTTTAAAAAAATTTTTATTTATTTTTATTTTAGGGAAGGGTCTACAGGGTGTTCAGGGTCTTACTACGAGATGGGACTCGTAGTGATTCTCCTGTTTACAGCCTCCCAAGTGCTGGGATTACACTCACGTGCCACCATGCCCAGTCTCAACTGCCATCTCAGCGCACCCCGGGGATCAAACCCCCGACCCCTGTGCATGCTTGCAGGTGCTTTAATCTGCTGAGATATTTGGCTCTTTTGGTATTTTGTACAAAGTTTTTTTACCCATGGCAAGGAGCTGAAGCCTTTTTCTGCAGAGATGTGGGGTTGAAAGAGCTGGTCTTGAAATTGGGCCCAGTTCACTGGGCAGGGCTGTGTCCTAGATGAACACAGACCTGTAATCTAAAACATGCTGGTGCTTTGTGTTCATGCACTAGCTAGGATTCATCACAGCAGGAGGCCAGCTCATGCAGAACAGAGGTTGTGCTGAGGTTTTAGATCAGGCTGCACTCACCTCACTTCCAGTGCACGTCCTTAGCCCTTTTGAACTTCACTTTCATCATATGGAGAATGAGAGTATATATCAGCACCTACCTTGCAGAAGTAAAAGGTTAAATATATTCAAAGTGACTCCTAGGAGGTAGATCTACTGTAGGGGCTCAGCGAATGGTCATTCTGTTTCCTTTTCTTCCCTTCTGTGGCATTATCTCAGTCCCAGATCTCATGGGGACATGGTAAGGAGATGCAGAGTGGCTTGCCTAGGCTTAGGTCCAAGCTTTGGTACTTGCTGAGTGGCTTTGGTGAGTCCATGGTGGTTGCTATGTCTCAGCTTCCTCCTTGGTGGAGAGAGGAAGTCAGGCAAGACGGCCTTGGCATGGATCCCTTAGTGTGGATGGTCCAGCAGCGTGAGGCTTTGCTTTAGTCCTGGACTCCTTCATGAGTCAACTTTTACAGATCTCTGGACACTTGCTGTTCTTGGTACTTTTTGGTGTTGAAAGTTTCTTTCTTTTTAAATTTTTTTTGGCTGGCTTAGGCTGCCTTCAGGGCAGGTCTGGTAAGGCATTGGGAACTAGGGATTGAACTGCGGTCCCCTGCACCTGACGGGGTTTGCCCCAGCAGGTGCTTAAACAACTGAGTTAGCCTGCAAGCCCCTGGAAGTTTCTTTCAAGGGTTCTGATCATATTATCAGTTAACTGTTCCTCATAGCACCCATTTCATTTGGCCAAGGGTTTCCCTCAGAGGTGCTTCTCTCTCTCTCTCTCTCTCAGTAAGGGTCTACAGGGTCTCAGGCTCTCACTAAGTAGATCGGACTCATAGTAATTCTCCGGCTGTGCTCAGCCTCCCAAAGAGCTGGGGTTACGGGTGTGCACCACCACGTCCAGTCTCAATCACTATCTCAGGGCACCCCAGGTGCGACACCAGCATGGCACGCCAGGGATGCAATCCCGGCTGCTGCACCTGCTTAAGCAGGTGCTTTAATCCACTGTACTATTTGCCACCCCCCCCTTTTATTTTTGACTGTAATGCCCTGATCCAAGCTACCTTTAGCTCCTGTCCAAATTATTTCAATAGGCTCCTTAATGATTAACACAGAATCTGGGGGAGTTCTGTTAAAAACGTCATATCATACAATAAATGCTTACAATTTCCAGTGACAGGAAAAATGGATAGGGCAGATAGGATGATAATAGTATTAAAAAAGGAAACCAAAACTCTGAAATAGCATCAAATAGAAATTCTACCTCTAAGGGGTCGTTATCTGAAAGAAAAATATGTTAAGGGAAGACTGACAACGAACTCGATAGCAGAAGGAATGAGCTGTGGATTTGAAAGAAGCTCAGTAGAAAGAAATTAGTGAAACCAAAGCAGAGAGCTAAGAAGATTTTTTTAAGAGGCTGAGGAGCATAGCAGTGGCCAGAGGGTGCTAACACACACATTTGTCTGGACTCTCAGGAGGACGGGAAGAGGAAAGAGAGCATTTTGGAATCAAGAATGACTGAAAAGACTGGC
>NW_004524674.1:8443856-8446726 GCF_000260255.1 Octodon degus | reverse complement strand
GTCCGAGCTGTGTAGTGAGTCCCTGTACCAAATAGATAAACAGGCCGGCCAAATAGCTCAGCGGATTAAAGGGCCTGCAAGCAGATGCAGCAGCCGGGGTTTGATCCCTGGGCCTGCTGTGCTGGCCCCGCTCCCAGGGTGTGCTGAGATGGCAATTGAGACTGGCCACGGTGGCGCACTCCTGTAATCCCAGCTCTTGGGAGGCTGTAACAGGCAGATCACTACGAGCCCGATCTAGTGGTGAGACCCTGAACACCCTGTAAACCCTTTCCTAAAATTAAAAAAAAAAAAGTCAGAAAAATTAGAATTTTTTCCCCAAATTTAATGGAATCATCATCATAAGTACTTGATTAACAACACGAAAAACATAAAATTATACGTATGTAAATTATAGTCAAATAACCAAAAATATTAGAAGAAAGAAAAAGCCCAAATCTCAAAAGTAATTCAAACAATAAGGAAAACAAACCTGAGAGCTGATTTTGCATCAGAAGCAATGCAGACGAGAAGACAGTTTCACCTGTTTACATGTGGCAAGGAAACAACCCTGGAGCTCCATATTCAGTAACAATATCTACCAATAATTAAGTTGAAATAAAGACATTTAAAATAAATGAGTGAAAAAATAAATAAAAATAAACAGAGTGGAGATAATTTGTCTTCAGAAAATCTAGGCTATTAAAAAAAAAAAAAAAGCCCTAAAAAGTCAAAGGAAAATACCGCCAGGGGAAACCCATGATGCGCAGTAAGGAAAGAAGCAGAGAAGAGAAGTGGTAAATACGCGTGTGTCTGGGGCGGGGACAACAAAAATTCAATTTCTCAGGAGTTTCTCACATTCCTCAGAAGAAAACCCAGTGTTCTGACTGGTGTCTCAAGTTTCTCTAGTCATCAGATTCCCCTCTTCTGGCCACCACCAACTCCCTGCCTTCGATTCCTGTTACCGCCCTACTAATTCCCACTAAGCACACTGTCCTCCTTAGTGATGTGTATTTATTCATTCTGTACTGGGACTGGAACTCAGGACTTGGTACCTTCCGGGCAGGTGCTTGTGCCCCCGAGCTGTATCCCCAGCCGTGGTAATTTTTCACTTATGCTAAATTCCCAGTTCAGGAATTTGTCCTTATTTTACCCTCATCTGCAATACTGTTCTCTCAGATAACTTCTGTATGTGTTCACCTTCAAGCTTTCGTTGAGATATGTCCTTTTAAAAATATTTTTCTAGGGAGACTTTCATCACTGTATTTAAAATTGCTCCTTTGATCAGGACTTACTAATTCACCTACTAATTTTTGTCATTTTCTAATGTTCAATGTAACTTTTCACAAATAGTATTTAGAGTCTGCTTGCCTTCAGTGGACTGCAAGTTGCACGGGATCGTGGGTTTCATTGGTTTGGTTTATTGCTGCTCTGTTCTTTTTTTTTTTTTTTAATTTTTTTTTTTTTTGTGTGTGTGTGTGTGTGTGTGTGTGTGTGTCCAGCTCAGCCCACCAGGGGGCGGGGCTGGCTGGCATGTGGTGCTGGGGGATTGAACCGTGGTCCCTGTGCTTTGCCAAGCTTGTTTTAAGTAGGTGCTTTAGACCACTGAGCCATCTCGCCAGCCCTGCTCTGTTCTTTGTGTCTAGAGTAGTATGTACTGTGGACAGTCAATAGGTGGTTGTTGAATGAATGAATGAATGAATGAATGAATGAGCAAGCCAGAATTTAGCCCTCTTCCAGTCCTGGAGGTGACAGGGAATCGCGTAGCATTTTTGATCTGCGAGTATCAGTCTGTGGGCTCAGCCTACGCCCTCAGGTAGTAAGCGGAGTCTGATGGTTTCATGAGTTCATTTTAGTTCTGCTCACTTTACTGGTCAGGGCCATTGCCTCCTCCCTGTCCAGCAAGCTGAATCTACTTCTCTTGTTTTCATGTTTCCTGTTCTGCAGAACGATCCTGTTCATCGCTAGGTCTTCGGCGTCAGTCCCTCGGCAGGTGCTCACCTTGCCCTCAGGTGTCAGACATTGGATTTGCCTTCTGAGTAGCTCTTCCTCTGTCTGCTGCCATCCATCTGCATTCTGGTTGTCATAGCCAAAGTCACCAGTGCCTCTTACCTGGACCCCAGCTCAAACTTTCTCACTGGCTTGATTACCTCTACTTGCAGCTAGGGCTACATGGCCAAGATGTGCACCCCACCATCTCAGTCCTGCATGAGACTCTTCAGGGGCTCCCCAGGTCTGTGGATACACCTCTTTGGTTGGTTGTATTGTTAATGATTTCTGCTTCAGCTTCTCTTGATTTCCCTCATACATAGCCACAGAAGGTGCTGGACAGGCAGCGCCTCCCTGTCACCTTCTCGCTAACTGGTCATGTTCATATGCCATACAGTACAGGTTTCTGTTAGTTACTGACTGCTTTGGATTAGAGTATTTGTACCAAAAGTTCATTTTAATCTTTTATTAATTTACTTATTTTGGTACAGGGTCTTGCTACATGGCTCATACTCATAGTGATCCTTCTGTTTCAGCCTCCCCAGTGCTGGGATTACAGGTGTGTACCACCATGCCAGGTTTTGGTGACTGGCACAGCATGCAGTACTGGAGATCGAACCCAGGTCCTTGTGGTTGCCAGGCAAGAACTTAGAATGCTGAGCTATCTCCTCAGCCAAAAGTTCATTCTAATGTTGTCCTTTACTCTAATGTTGTCATTCTAATGATGTGGAAAAATGTTTAAAAATATCTGAATGGAAAATACTGGAATATTAAATAATCCACTTATATATAACTTCATAAAAATCAGGCCTTGAGAAAATAAGAAAAATAGAAAATATACTACATTAAAACTATTTTAACTGTCTTTTTCTTATATATAACATATATAAGATATATATATCTTA
>NW_004524674.1:8438121-8443756 GCF_000260255.1 Octodon degus | reverse complement strand
TAACTTCATAAAATATATAACTTATGTATAACTTCATAAAAATCAGGCCTTGAGAAAGTAGGAAAAATATAAAATGTACTACATTAAAACTATTTTAACAGTCTTTTTCCTAGAGGAAGGAGGGATGATGATGCAGAATCGTAAGCAAAATGAAGATGAGCCAGTGGACATGATAGAATTATGGGCACTTTAAAAGCACATTCTGGGGTTAGAACAAGCTTAAATAAAGGACACCTCTTTTCCTTCTGTTGCAATGGGCTCAGACCTTAAGAGGACTTAGAACAAATAAATTAGAATTGAAAACATGAATGTAGATATCTTACTCCCTTTTAGAGTCCTATAATACTAACTAGAGCACCCTTTTCTGTGGTGCTGGGGATTGCACTCAGATCCTGCTACGTGCTAGGCACGTGCTTTCCCACTGAGCTACACCATATACATGTCTAAAATATCCATTAGAAATCAAATAATCTTGTAGTCTCCTGGATTAAACAATTGGCCCTCAAAATAGACATAGGGTCAGATTCCTCTATAAGAATTTGGAGCCTGTGGATAAGGGCACTTATATGCACTATGAGTTAGAAAGGTCTCTGGAAGAACTGATACTCCGTATCATGAAGACAACTGTCCACATGTGTCCACTGGTGTTTCTCTGAGGAGATCTTAGCATACAACACCTTCCAGTTTGTCTTCTAAACTCCTGATGGAAGTCATGTGTAGTGGGGATGAAGCAATACTCCTTGTGGCTTGTTCTCATGTGGAAGCCATACTCTCCAATGCCAAATGAGACTGTCCTCTGAGAATTGTCCTCTGTGACAAATACACCATTCTAAGTGGGTGACTCCCAAACCCTCAAGTGAATTGTTTTCTTACACAGAGTCTCAGTGAGTAGAACCCTTCTTGGGGCTGTAACTACTGTTGGATGGAATGGACTGCTGAGGAGGGTAAGCTGGACCAATGTGGCGTTCCGTCTTCACAGTGGCTGATGTAGTCAGTAACACAGCCCAGCCCCTGGAGCGCAGCCACCTTAATACTTTCACCTCAAGTAATTATGGATACTTGAATACTGATGTATTTTATTTTGGCTAATTGGGGGCAGCCTGGGGCACTGCTAACACTCTGCCTCCTGGATGGATGGCCAGATGAGGTTGATCTGTGTCTTAGCCGAAGGAGTAGGCAGCCTACTTTTCTGAAATAAATGGCCATGTCTCAGAAATGATGGGTGGTGATTCTGAACCGCTATAGCTTATCTCCCATTACTCTGTGTGTCGTCCAGGGAACGGGATGCTTTTAGGCAGTCCCGCATCCAATGGGCAGCACTAAAATGATTCAAAGACAAAAATGAGGAGGAGCCAGGCTGAATGACAAACTGAAAACAATCGCTGTGAATGGCAAGATGGAACTGTGTTTTGACAAGCAGGGCTGGGACAGTGGCAAACCACCTTGGAGGCTCATTCCCACAGCTGTGGGGGAGTGAGGACCAAGACACGGAGACTGAGTGAACCGCGATGTGCCCACAATCCTAGATAAAGCCTGACTGCGCTGTAACAGTGGTGACAGGTACGCCTCAGAACCCCTGTTAAAACTATGGAACCCATTAATGAAACTTCGCCACAATCACCAGTCTCCTTCCAGGCGTTAGGGACAGTGGGACTACCTTGAATGCCCACAGCAGAGGGCTTTGAACCCTCTTGAGAAGTGGAAAGACTCCTAGGGAGAGCCTGGAAGCAGTTATAAGCACATTCCTAAGGGTGCAATTCTTGAAGATCAACTTCTTGGAAGAACAATTTAGAAGACCTTATCCTTTGTGAACCTCAGGTTTCTGATTATGAAATGAGAAAACAGCATATACAACAGAAGGGCTTCTGAGGAGTGAACTGCTGATGGGGGCAAAGGCCTAATAAATGTAACCGGTGATGTCATGGGGGAGGCCGCGTTGCGCTTCCAGTGCCCTCCTCTAGATGGAAGCAGGAGCCAAAGAAAAGGCCCTTAGGTTGTCCCAGCAGGCCCTGAGCTTTAGGTCCCTGTGGTGCCACAGCACGTGGATCAGAACAAGGTCGGTCAATGGGGTTAGGCAGGAGGGGATTATGGGATTAGGGAGGGCTTTGGGGTCATTCATCCCAGGTCAGGGGACCAGAGAGAGGAACAGTGAGCTCACAGGGGCGTCTGTTCCTCGTAAACAGGCAACCACTGTCCCTTTCAGTACAGAAAGGTTCTCTTCCCACCCCAGGTCTGACCTTTGACCCTAACTCACCTGCAGCTGGCAGGGAATGTAGGAGGCTGTGTGTGATGTCCCAGAGCTGGGAACGCTGCGGATGAGGGAGGCATGGTCTGCACTGGACCACAAAAGCTGGGAGAAGGGAGTAGTGAGAACCCTCTCTCAACCCAACACTCTGCCTCTGTCCATGAGGCCAGCCTGTCCGCGGTGCTGTTCAGTGGGGGTAGCTGTACAAGCCGTGGTGCCTCTTGGGAAAGCACGTGAGCGTGCCAGGCCAGTAGGAGGCAGTACAGCACTGGGCAGCGAGGCGGAGCCACAGTCCGCTTTCTACACCCATTAGGTGCGGATCTCTGGCAGAGGGATGCTATGGTTTGAACTCTTCCTCTATAAGATGGGAATGTAACAGTGATGCGTCCTCTGTGTATCTTAAGGGGTGCATGAGAGCAGGTCGGTAAACACTGAGCATGCCCGGGCATAGGAAGGACTCCGTGAAAGGGAGATAGATTGTTAACTTTATGTGCCCAAACACAGGGACTTTTCTTTCCTGTCTAAATTTCAGAAAAAGGGGAATTGCTTGCTAGTGGAGTCTTGACAAAATCTCTTGCCCCATGGAGCACTCTTTCAATTCCTTTATTTAGGATAGCTTGGTACTATTTAGGGAAGTCAAATTAGGTGAAAATGTTCCCTGTCAGTGCTATCTTTGGATGTTTATAGAGGCCACTGGATACAAGAGAAACAGAAGGAAGCGAAGCAATTTAGCATAGGCATCAGTCACAGTACCTTCATCACCATAAACACTGGTGGTAAAACAAGTTTTAGAAGCTCACTAGTAAAACAATACCTTTGAATTGTAATATTGAAGATTCTCAGTTCTGGCTGCCCAAGGGTCAGGGATGCCATGCGCAGCGGGAGAGTGCTTGCCCAGCGTGTGCAGGGCCCTGATCTTCAAAACCACAAAAGCAACAAACAAGCAAACAGCTCACAAAAATTCAGTCCAAACACTTACGTCAGTAAAATCATTTTCTGTTTTTGCTTGGGAGGTGAGACAAAATCAGTAGACTTAAAAACACTCCAGCCATCCTTGAGAACTATTGATTTATACAGCAAACTTAAAAAAAAAACAATAACCCTGTTTTCTTAATATTGTATGGATTGGCCCTTTTAGCTTGTAATGAGCTTTTCATGGAGAGCATTATGCACAAACCCAGTAGCCTTACTTTTCAAATAATCTAGACATGAAGATAGCATATGGAAATCTATGCTTGACTAAAAACTATGGACACAGATGTTAAAGATAGGTGTGAGGCATTTGCACAAACTTATTTTAGAGCATGGGAGAGTGAGGGTAGGAAGAGTTCCAAATTCTTATGTTTTATATTGTCATCAAAAATATACAGCTCATGAATGTCTCTAAGTCAGGGCTTGCTTGTTTCAGCCATGATATTGAACATTTAAATATTCAAGTTGTGGAAATTCTTAAAAATGTTTGCACGAGGAGGCTGGGGACTGCCTGACATTTAGGGTGCCTTACTGTGCAGTCGTGCTTGCCCTGGCTGAGGGAAGTCACAAGCTCCTGTATTGATTTCTGGTGTAGATGAAGACGGAGGACACCTCCAACTAAGGTGATTTCTGAGTGGTGATTTCAGAATGCATGGGTTTTGGAGTCCGAATGCTGCGGGGGGAGCTGCCTTCCCAGTTTGCTGTATGACCTCAGCCACAGCCACCAGCCTTTTGGATCCTCATTTTTCTTACCTATAGAATGGGAAGAACAAGAATTGTACGTGGAAGAAATGAGGTCCACCATGGCAAGCGGCAAATGTGGTGGCCGGCAGGAAGGAAGCATTCAATGTTGCTTAGATTATTCCTGTGCTGTTATTTGCTATTGAGAATGAAGGTCCAGGAGAATCCTGGGCTGGTGTCCCAGTCTAAGTTTCCCATCTGTGGCTGTGAATTTAAGAAATTCAGAAAGAGGAGCACATTTCAGGTAAGAAAAATTTAGGTTTTTCAAAACTTTATATTGTACCCATTACAAATTGACAGGAAGTTGCAAAGAAATGAACAGAGCAGGACCCGGGAAACCTTCATGCAGCCTCCCCCATGTCAACCTGGTAGCACCTCAGAGTGCTACAATACAAGATCAAAATCAGGAAAGTACTTCTGTGATCCACGAGGTCTATTCAAAGCTCACCAGTTGCACATGTCTTCAGTGTGTGTGTGTGTGTGTGTGCACGCATGCACATGCGCAGCTGTGTACAATCTCATCTCATGAGCAGTTTTATATTTACCTCCAAAAGCAAGAGAATGGCATGGAGCATCACCCCAAGTTTCCTTCATGCTACCTCTTCAAAGCCATTGTCACCCCCACCTTATCATCTCTAAACCCTTCAAACCATCAATCTGCTCTCCATTTCCATGATTATGTCATTTCATGAATGTTACATAAATGGAAACACGTCATACGTACACATCTTGTGAGGTTGGCTTCTTGTGTTGACATGATTTCCTTGAATTTTATTCTAGTTCTAGTGTGTATTAAAAGTTAACTCCGGTTTATTGCCAACCCATGGGATGGATGAAGCACAAATGTTTTGATCATTTTGAGCATTAAAGATGTTTGGATGGTTTCCAATTTGAGGCTGTCGCAAATAAAGCTGCTATGATGTGAACACTTGTGTACTAGTTTCCATGTGAAAACAAGTCTTCATTTCTTGACATAATTGCTCAGTTTATCCTTTAATTGCTGAATTGTGTGGCAAATCCACACAATTTGTTTTGAAAGAAACTGCTGCATGATTTTCCAGGGGGTTCATGCCATTTTACATTCCATTCCCACCACAGTGCTGGAGTGAACCAGCTCCTCTGTAGCCTTGCCAGCATTTTCTTCATTATATTTTGTTTAAGCTCTTCTAATGGATGTGCTCTGGCATTTCCTGATGATTTTGGTGTGTATTTCCTTACTGGCTAATCGTGTTGTATACCAAGTGCTTATTAGCCAGCGAAACATCTCTGATGAAATACCATTGTCCATTTTCAAACTGAACTGCTTTTTAAATGTAGTTTTAAAAATGGTAGCTTTATTGAGATATGCTTTATATACCATAGATTTCACATGTTTTTCTTTTTTTTATGTATTTGGTACAGGGTCTCACTTCGCAGCTTGGATTTCTAGTGATCCTCCTATTTTCAGCCTCCCCAGTGCTGGGATTACAGGCATACGCCACCATACCTGGTCTCAGTGGCCTGTTCAGCATCCCTGGGGGTGGGGCCTGCACAGCATGTGGATTGAACCCAGGTCCCTGTGCTTGCCTCAGCAGGTGCTTAGTCTGCTGAGCTATCTTACCAGCCCACATTTTATTTTTATTTATTTATTTATTTATTTTTTAATATTTTTATAATTATTTATTTATACATTTATTT
>NW_004524674.1:8436582-8437545 GCF_000260255.1 Octodon degus | reverse complement strand
GTCCCTGTGCTTTGGCAAGCTTGTTCCAAGTAGGTGCTTTAGACCACTGAGCCATCTCTCCAGCCCCGACCAGCCCACATTTTAAAAAGTATACAGTTCAGTACTTTTTAGTAATTCACAGGGCTGCACAATCATCCCTGCTACCTAAAATGTGAATGTTTTTTGTTGCTCCCAAAGGAAACTCCACTATCATTAGCTGTCATTTCCATGTATATTTCTTTCTAGCTCCTGGCAACTAGTAACCTATTTCCTGCTTATTCTGGACATTTCTAATAAATTTAACCGTATACTGGATGGCTTTTTGTGTCCGACTTGAGGCTTTCAAGTTGCATCCATGTTGTAGCAGGCAGCAGGTCTTCATTCTTTCTGCTGTCAGGCAATACGTGTTCCTTTCTATTTTCTGGGTGCATCACATTTGGGCTCTTGATGCGTGTTTCATTTTTTTCTTTTTTGTAATTTAGGGAAGGGTCTACAGGGTGTTCAGGGTCTCACTACGAGATCGGAGTCATAGTGATCTGCCTGTTTACAGCCTCCCAAGAGCTGGGATTACAGGTGCACGCCACCACACCCAGTCTCAACTGCCATCTCAGAGTGCCCAGGGGGCAGGGCTGGCATGGCAGGACCTGAGGATTGAACCCGCAGCCCCTGAACCTGCTTTCAGGTGCTTTACTCTGCTGAGCTATTTGACTGGCCCTCCATTTACATTTTTTAAAAATTTTCTTTTAAAAATTTTTTCCATAATTTTATTGATAAACAAATAGCAATGAGACAGTTTCAAATCAAATTGGTAGGACAGTTTCAATAATTAACACATCGCATATTGTCTTCCTAGTGGTTATTTGCTGCACAAGATGCAGCATGATATTGTATTTACAAACACTATTACAACAAATCCCTCTATTCATTAAGAGAATGTAACTATATATCTATCCTAACCATTTTGAATACACAGATACAAAATGG
>NW_004524674.1:8427176-8436392 GCF_000260255.1 Octodon degus | reverse complement strand
CTACAGCTCAACGTAACAGCATGGCTTTACTTCTTATCCTTTGTTTTTATACTTTTCTGCTGGATGGTTAAGACCAAGATAAAGCAAGACCTATGCAGCAAGAGTTGTAGCTTTTGGGTCTGATAAGGTCAGTCAAATCCCTTCAGGATTTATCCTGAGACCCTGTACCTCAGATTGTAGGTCCTTTGTCAGTGTCAGCCGTGTGGATCGATTCACATTTCTGTTGTTTGCACTTTTTGGTTCTGTGAATAATATTGTCACGAATATGTGCAAATTGGGTGTGCATATGTGTTTTAATTTCTCTTGGTTATGTACCCTGAAGTGAAATTGCCAAATTACATAATAACTCCATGTTCAGTGTTTTGAAAAACTGCCTATCTATTTCTAAAGTGGTCACACCACTTTACAACGCTGCTTGCAATATTTGAGGGTTCTAGTTCCTTCACATCCTTGACCACACTTGTTACTATCTTTTTTATTTTAGCATCCTAGTGTTGAAATGGTATTTCATTGTGGTTTCCATTTGTGCTTTCAGATTGATTAATGACACTGAACATTTTAAAATTTATTTCTTGGCCATTTACCTATATTTTGTAGAGAAATACTAAAATTCATTGCCTATTTTAAAATTAGCTTGTCTTCCTATTTTTGAGGTTTTTAAAAAATATGTTCTAAACACTAGTAGTTCATCAGATATATGGTTTGCAAATATTTCTCACATATCATGGGCTATCTTTTCATGTTCTGGTTTATGTCATTTAAAGTACAAAATCTTTTAAGTTTTACTCTCAACTTACCTATTTTTGTTGCTGTTGCTTATGTTATTTGCATCATGCCTAATAAACCAATTGCCTGACCCACGGTCATGAAAATTTACCTGTGTTTTCTACTATAAGTTCTGTAGTTCTAACCCTAAAGGTAGAACTACAGCTCATTTTGAATTAAGTTTTTATGTGATACAAGGATCAGGCCAACTTCTTGCATGTGAGTGAATTTACAGTGGTTCTAGCTCTAATAAACTTTTTATTTTTTATTTATTTATTTATTTATTTATTTATTTTTTTTTTCTAATAAACTTTTTAAATTTAAAGATTCACCATATCCTTCTGGAACTCAAGCCTTCTTGGAGAATATTCTCTCGTGACGATGGCAGAAAAGGAAGAGCATAAATTTCAGCATGGGGGTGCTCTTAAGGCCTATGCTCAAAACTCTAGTACTGTCCTTCCTGACTAAAAACAAAGGATCAACAAAAGTCACTTAGTCAAATCTGAAATCAAGCAGGAAAATCCTCTGTGGCCAAAAGGTATGACCAAAGGCGGGGAGGATGCGTTCGGACCAGCGCTGCAGTCTGCTACACTGTATGTATCCTTTGAGCTTTCTGGAAACCTCCTCCTGACAGTTCCTTACAGTCAAGTGCAGACTCACAGCTGGACTTACATTCTTACATTTATGAGTAATTGATTCTCAACTCAAGTGCAAACATCTTTCATTGAGAAAAAAAATAGTCTTTTGTACTTTTCAGATTTTATTTACTCTTTCAGGTTCTTACATTAGGGAGACAATACGATGTTGACACATGTGGGTCTGATTTATTTCACTTTTAAGTATAGTCTCTAGTTGCATCATTTTAACCTACAAAGCCTCAAGTTTATCTTTCTGTATAGCTGAGTAATACTTCATTCCATGGTTGATAGGCATTTGGGTTGTTTCCAAGATTTAGCTATGACAAATTGTGCTGCTATAAACACGGATGCACATATATCATTGTGGTATGATATTTTCACTTCTTCTGAAAAAATACCCAGGAGGGGAATAGCTGGGTCAAATGGGACTTCTAATCCTAATTTTTTGAGGAATATCTGCAGTGCTTTCCAAAAAGGTTGCACCAGTCCACAAGTGGGAGTATATTTTGAGAAGGATTGATGGTGATGTGGCTTTTCCTATGATAATTTAAAAATGGAAGCATTAGATTATTCAGTCACCTTGTAGATCAGCGCCACCCAAGACAAACATCCCAGGGAAGCCCACTTGATGCCAGCCACTCACAGAGAATGGTAGTACATTATGGCTGCCACTGAGTTTTGGTATGGCTTCAAAAATTCTCAGTTTCGGTATGGTTAAGTGACACATAGGGTGTGAAATGTCATCATGCTATGAAATGCAACTGACTCTCTACCTGCAAGCTCCACATTCATGAATTCAACCAACCATCAAAAATAGTTAATAAATAAATACATTACATTGGGCTGGGAATATAGCTCAGTGGCATATGTTCTGCCTGGCAAGTGCAAGGTCCCAAGTTTGATCCATGGTATCACCATAAAAAAAGACACAATTAATATACTGCACTGATACTAAACAGCTACAAACTCTTCCCCCTTGTTACTCCTTAACAACATAAAAACTATGTATAGAGATTTTCCATTGTGTTGGATATTAAATAGTCTTGAGATGATTTGGAGAATGTGCAAGTCTAAACACTTGAGAACAGAAGCAGCCAGCACAGAAGGCAGATGTTCCAGCTCAAGCCATTGGACTGAGTCTTCTTTGCTTAATTTTCCTCTTCTAGACAAGCCCTCAATAGATTGGATGGAGCCCACCCACATTAGAGGGAGCAATTTGATAGGCTTAGTCTACTGACTCTAATCCTAATCACCTCTAGACATATGTAGAAAGAATGTTTAACCAGATATTGAGATGCCTTGTAGTGCTGCTAAGTTGACATATGAAATTAATGATTGGAGCCATTATAGCTGTGACCTTTGCAATAAATAATATGAAATAAGTTGGTTTTTCTTCTCTCTTTTTTTTTCTTCTCTTCTAAGTAGCTATGATTCATGGTTTAAGCTCATCTCTTGTCCATGCATTTTGAGCTGGAAATATATTCTTTCAAAGGATTTAAGAATCTTAATTTCCAGGAATCTTAGCCCTTAAACTCTCCTCAAAGCCACACAAGTAAAACCCCTCTATAGGTCTTACATAATTGATACTCAAGAACCTTCTGGAAAAAAAAATCCTCCTCTGTAGTTTCACATTCTGAAAAATAGATTTGACGTTTGGACTTTTTGCTTAATAAAAATATATTTTTTTGATTGCGCTGGAGATGAAAAAGAATATTTCCAGTATCAATCTGAGACTTGTGGGAAAATGGAGAGAATAAAAGTTTCACTCTGCTTGCTGAAGGTTTTGCTATTGAAATTTTACCATGCTGGTTGACTTCTGAATGTGTTGAGGCCGGGGAGGAAGGAAGGGTGAATACTGTCACTAGTCATTTAATGGTACTTCTTACTCAGATCTGACAGTGAATGCAAAGCCTCTAGCAGGAAGACAAAGCGCTCAGCACCATGTAGCTTGTGGTCATGGAGAACAACTCTGAAGTTCTATGGTTTCTCTGAGTAATTACTGAATCATCTCTTTCCTGCAGTGAAACTGCTGTGGCCTGTTAGCTGTGGAGCCGGGTCAGAGAGCATCGCTGTTGCCTTCTCAGGTAGCATCTAACAAATATTGAACTCTAACAAATATTGTGTGCCAGGCCCTCTACTAAATGCTTTTTCTGCTTGGAACAAAAATTCCAGTTCAACCACCTTTTGGCTGTTTAGCCTTGGACAAATTATGTAGTTTCAAAGGAGAAGAAGAAGGAGAAGGAGGAGGAGAAGAAGAGGAAGAAAAGAAGGATGAAGAATGGAAGAGAAAGAGGAGGGAGAGGCAGCCAGCCATGGGAGCACACACCTTCAATGCTGGTGCTCAGCAAGTTGAGGCAGGAGGATTGCCGTGAGCCGGAGGCCTGCCTGGGCTCCATAGTGAGTTCAAAAACTTGGGTAGCTCCTCGGAGCTCCAGTATCTGCGCCTGCAGATAGAATCGTAGAGCCTAACAGGATTTTGTTACCGCGGCACCGACTCACTGAATGCAAGTTTTCAGCACAGTCAGCTGGGAATGTTTGTAGCTGATGGAATATTCTACTCGTCACAGGTTGCAGTGCTGCTGTAGTTGTTTTCCCTAAGGGGAGAGATAAAAAACTTGAGTCTTTAAACTTTTTTTCATTTTTTCACTGTTAGAGATTAAACCTAGGGCCTTACACAAGCTGGGCAAGTAGTCTATCATGGAGCTGTTTGTTTGTTTTGTTTTTTGTTTTTTGTTTTTGGGCTGACTCAGGCTGCCTTTAGGGTGGATCTGGTGAGGCACAGGGATCTGGGGATCAAACTGTGGTCCCCTCCGCCTTACTGAGTTTGCCCCAGCAGGTGCTTAAACAACTGAGCTAGCCAGCTAACCGATTATACTCCCAATTCTTTTTTCACTTTTATTGTAAGAAGGTTTTTGTTTGTTTTTTGTTTTTTGTACTAAGGATTAAACTCCGAACCTTGTGCTCATCAGGCAGATGCTTAAGCCATTGAGCTGTCTCCCCCATCCTTCAAGACAGGGTCTTGTTGCATTGCCCAGGCTGGCCTCAAGCTTCTGATCTTCCTGACTTAGCATCCCAAGTAGCTGGAATTATTAGGTATGTTCCACTGAGCCTGAAAATACTTGAGTTTTAAAATAAGAGCATTTCTGAGTCACAATTGAAATGAGTATGATTTATAAAGTTAAAGTGGGTATAAAATAAAGTCTCTTTCATCACAGAACTGTAAGGCTTTTAGACGCTGAGCAAAAGTTGCTTCTGTCTTCATAAAGTGTCCAGATGAGCTAATTTGATGGTGGTAAACTAGGAGGTATTTTTGACCACTGAACAGTGATTGCTAGATAGACAAAGACAAAGCCATAGACAGACCTAGGCTTGTTCTGAAGGAAGCTATTCTTATGTTTGTAGGTATAGGTAGAAGGCACCTTTACTGAAGTCTTAGAACACTGTCCTAACCCACAAAGGAGTGGGAAGTAGCTCTCATTACAGAACTGAAAGATTTTACAAGAGTTTGCAGAGACTATAATTAGCGTCTGAGCCAAGGTTTCTTCCCGTTTTAAGGTGCTTAGATACGCTGTGTAGCTTGACAGTGCTACCTTAGAATGTATTTCCTCTCACTTTTTACTCCAAGCAGAGCCACATCAATGCTGCTTGGCTGGATTTGGGGTCGTTGTTCACTCCTTCCCAGCATTTGGAGTGGTCTTAGCTTTCTTAGGTGGGGTCCAGGCAGAGAGCTGGCAGCACTCTCAAGTCTTTGTTTTCAGACCACCCTTTGGCCTAAGGGATATGGGTAAAGGCCCTGCTTCCAGACTCAAATGGGGTGTCATTAAGATGTGTAATCGTTTCACCTCCCTTCTGGCGTTTAGTGGGAGGCCAACCTTTAAGATCTTCCCTCTGCTGATTTCTGGTAAGAGCCAAAACAGGCTTAAGAAACGATGCAAACTAAATCTCTCCTTTGAACCATTGCATAGATTGTAACACTGAAGCCCAAGTGGGAAAATACTCATCCACAGTCACAAATTCTGTTCCTGCTAGAGGGGCTGCATATAGACCTAGAGGTGATTTACTGCACAGTATTATTGAATAATAGCTGTAAAGCCTTAGTGGTGTATGACTATGCCTGTTTATCACTCCTGCTTATCGTTCAGATGGTCAGCTGAGCTGTTCCAGGGGAAGTGGCTGGGGATATGGCGGCTACAGGAGAATCTGCAGTGGCCACAGCTGCCTCAGTCAGGATGGCTTGCTTCTGCCTTCCACATTTTCCTCCCTAGTAGGCCAGTCCATGCCAATGGAAGGTCCATGAAAGGCAAACGGAAACATAGGCAATTTTTTACGCCTCTGCTATGTTATGTTATAATGTCCCATTGCCAAGTCATGAGGCTGGGCCCAGTGAAAGAATAGGATAGGAAGACATTTTATTGTTGTATGACAAAAGCATGGGTACAGGGTGGGGTGAGACCTAGAGTCTTATCCGATTATTACAGATGGATGACCCAATGAACAGAGGGCTGGGTGGCAAGCAAGGGGAAAAAATGGAGGTGCAGGTTCCACTGACTGTGCCCCTTAAGAGGGGAAAGGAGGCAAATGGAGGGCAGTTTCTCAGCTCTGTTGCTCTCCTGGGCCATCTTGGGTTGAAGATATCTGAAAGTACCTGAAGTTGTGCCCAGGCCCAGGCTGAAGGTGTTTATAGTGTGACTTGCTCCTCTGCTGGGGAATCTTTGCTTCTGAGTCATTGTGAAAGCTTTCATGAGCTTTACCCTGTGGTCTTTACTGTGAAGAATCTATTTTGGGGTTGAAAGTCTTTTCAGAGGCCCTGTGTTTGTAACATGAAAACAGTCATGTTGTGCCCTCAGAGGTGAACTAGGATGCGAGGGGGGCGTGTGTCAGTCTTACCTCTGTTGGCTCCTAAGAAAGCAATCAGAACATCAGCCAAGTTTTCCTGAGCAATTCCTTACTCTCTGAAGCTTGTCAGCAAAAGAGAAAGCTTAAAAAAACATGTTTTAAAGAATACATTTTTCTCCTCCTCCCCTTGGTTCTTTCAGTTTCTGAAGAAAATAAAGATTCATATGGTGATTGTAAACTTAATAACTTGATTCCCTGGTCTATACATTGATGATCCTTGGCCATTGGTTGTTTCAAGTATCTTGAAAATAATGCTTGAGTATTTATTCAAGTCATAAAATGATGTTTACTGTGAAAATTAGGGTCCTGGAATGAATTAGGGTTCGTGTGAACATTGAACAATGTTAATGTAAAAAATACTACGATTTTCAAGTTTGCAACAGCACAAGAGATTGAGAAGTAACTGTTCTTAAAGAAGAGAAAACAACCTTCATTTGTTTGGATGGTGCAGGGGGCATGACCCCTGGATCACTTCCTTTCTGTTGGAGAAACAAAAGTGGTTCTGGAAATATTCCAGAATCTTAAACAGAAAGTAAATGCTTTGTTTGCTTACTTGGCTTAAGCTCAAGAGAATCATGTCCAGTTCCTTGGCATCTGTCAGGACAGAGTCAAAGACACTAAAACCCTGCTCATTTCTGAGGGGCTGAATTTTGGAGGCCGGCCATATAGCTTTCTGATTATGTTTGATAGCAAGCCATCACCAAATGCCAGGATGTCAGAAAAAGTAGTTGAAGATTAAAAATTCGTCCAACTGCCTTACCTGACTGTTCTATTCTAGGGAATACTGAAGACTTGGAGGAAGAAAGAGTCTTCTGTCCTGGAATCAGAGGGGCTCCCAGGAACCCTGGACCCTCGTCCTGCTTCTCTTCATGTTGCATGTACTCACTTCATCCCATCCCATATGGCTGTGTCCTTTCAAATCATGACTGCCAGTTCCTAGATGCATGATTTCAAAACGTATCTCTATATCTGCTTTCAGAAGAGAGAAAAAGATGTCATGCAACATCACCCCTGGGAAATGTGGCTGCAGCCCAAACTCAGTATAATTGCTCAACAGACCCAGAGCCTGTCTTCTTGTGTCTCTACCCTTTTATCCCATTCCTCCATGGTTTATGCTGAAATATATCCAGGGGATATGGGTTTATGACTTCATCATGAATTCAGTGTAGAGGAGAGAGTGACGGTGTCTATAGCAGATGCTGCTAGCTATAAGAGGGAAAGACTCCCAGGAGCATGTCAAATCTATGCCATCAGAGGCCAACTGGATCTTAGAGGAGGTGGCCCAGAGACTGCCATCCACGCAGGTTGATTCTGGAGGGACAGCAATTCCTGAAGGCAGAAAGATGAGTTCTAACAGAAGGGAGGGTCGGAGATTGAGGTTTCTTAGCTGATTCCTGGGCCTGAAGCTTGTGGCTGGGTCCTTGCTTCATTAGAGGGAAGCTGTAGTCCCTGTGTCCCTGTCCTAGCTGTTAACAGTGGCTGGGATTGGACTTGCTCTTGGTATCAAAATCAATGGTCACTTCTATGACCACTTCTTTATTGTGTGTTCTTCTGATAAGATGAAGGTGACTAACTCCAGCTTACTGGCTTAGTAGGAGTCTAGAGTTGAGAGTGACTGTTTGGAGTCTCTAAAATCCCACGGTTTCTCATTGGAATCATTTTGCCTTCCCTGGCCTCTTCCTCCCCATTGCTGAGACTTTGGGTACATGTTGATCACAAGATGCCAGGGAAGGCTGACCAGGAAGGGCTCTGGCCTGGGCCCCGGCTGCCAGAAGCACAGCCCACATGCGCAGGGTCTGTGTAAGATTGCATTGGAACCAAGCTTTCTGCCATGACCGCAGCTCTCTCTCTTCCCTTGTATGAGCATGGCTCCTGCTGAGGAACTGAGAGCCAGCATTCATCCGGGGAAACCTGAGGGGTAACAAGGAACGTAGTTCCTGAAACTACACTGTCTGTGACACCTTAGCACCAAGTGGGCTTTTGTCATACTTTTGTTTGTCCCTTTCCATAGGAGTACTTTCATCATACTGCTGGCTGTTGACCCTGGATTGAACCTCTGTTTCCCCCAAATTCTGAGGTTTTAAGCCTGCTGAATAGTGACTAGACTTGGTGGTAAACTTGTTTTGTCCAGCTTCGTAAGAGTTTGATATACAAACTGGATGCCATGGTGTTAATTTGTAACCCATTCACATAAACATGTGCATTTATGTGTTACTGTCTGGGGAGAGATCTCAGGAGCTTTAGGGGGTCCTTCCTGTCCAACTTGGGATACTTTAGCATACTCCCCTCCCAGAGAATGGGAAAGTTCCCATTATCACATGTTGATAATAGTGTGAGAGTTGGGGGAAAAACCCCCAAATCCCACAACAAAATCTACATCTTTTACTGTTTCTGGGACTTCTAATGCTGCTGGCAGTGAGATCTTAGGGCTGCCTCGGATGGAGACAGTGGCAGGTGACAGAGCCCGGTTGCTCCCCACACGGTGGCGCGACAGCAGCGTAGTCATCTCAGGACTCCAATGTGCAGAACCCTGCCCCTCAGGCTGCCTGAAGGGTGCACCAGCCAGCTTGGGGTCTGTGTTTTCAGGTCCCCATGCGCCAGAACTCTTCCTACTGTAGTCCAGCCGGCGCTGTAAGCCTCCTGCTGGCCCTGCCTGACATCCTCTTTATGAGGTCAATTTCTTTACTTTTTTTTATTTTCCTCCCCATTTTCTGTGTTTCCTCCAGAATCTATTGGGGCCAGCTGGGTGTGGAGAGTGTGGCAGCCCTGAGGGCTGGCACCCTAAAATTCTGGGACCTGAGATCAGAACTTTTGCCCGTGAATGAAATCCAAGTTAGAAAGGAGCCTGTGGCTTATGCTGAGCAATAAGCTGTGGTTTCTTTCTTTCTTTCTTTCTTTCTTTCTTTCTTTCTTTCTT
>NW_004524674.1:8421466-8426636 GCF_000260255.1 Octodon degus | reverse complement strand
TCTCTCTCTCTCTCTCTCTCTCTCTCTCTCTCTCTCTCTCTCCCCTTCCATCTCTCCCTCCTTTCCTCCTCCCCTCCTCCCTCCTCCCTTCTTTCTTCTCCCCCAGGAAGAGTGAATGATGAATGGCTTCCATCCCTCCTCCGGGGTCCCAGGGCCACTCAGGAAGGAGAAAAGATGAAAGGAATGACTTCTAGGATGCACCTGCTGGGGCCCAAGTGTTCTAGCTGGCTTGTTCTTTTTAAACCTCACGTGCCTAGCCAGAGCGGCATTACACACCGTGTTTTGCAGCGCAGCTCAGGGAGGCTAGTCTCCAGAAACCAGAGGGAATAAAGCATGCTTGCAGCTCTGGCCTCTGTGCCTTGAAGCGTATGTGCTGTGAGATGCATAAGATCCATTTCTTTGTGTTGTAGTAATTACATCTTATACAAATGTATAAAATGTCAATATAAGATGTCATTTCCACAACACTTTTCATCTTTAGGAAACTCTATTCCTTTCCCACCTTCTTTTCTTCATCTGTAGAGTGAAGTCCTGGTGTTCAATCTCTTTGGGCTCAAGACTTTAATATTCCACACTCCCTTCTTAGAACTCATTTAACTCTCTCTTTTTTGGAGATGAACATAGCTTTCTGGGGAACACTGCAGCGATCGCTGACTGTGGAGCTGGGGGGAATATGAGGGACACGACTAGGAACTGTGGGACAGACCATGAAGGACTTTGAAATGGGTCTAAAAGATGACCTAGTGTCTTCATTGAAAAACTAGGCATTTCTACAAGGCCTCTGGGCTTCTCACTGCCTTTGAACTTTTCAAAACAACAAGTTGTGGATAATTCAGAGCCATGAGAGTAGTTATTGCTTATAGGTATGCAAGGAAGTTTTCTGGTGGAAATGTAATCGGTTGGCTGTAGGTTGTTTTTGAAATTATTATTTTTTTATGTATTTGGTACAGGGTCTCACCACACAGCTCAGATTCATAGTGATCCTCTTGTTTTCAGCCTCTCCAGTGCTGGGATTACTAGTGTGTGCCACTACTCTTGGTCTTGGTGGCTGGCTCAGCATGCCTGGGGGTGACTGCCAGCACAGCATGTGGTGCTGGAGATTGAACCCTGGTCCCTGTGCTCGCCTAGGCAGGCACTTAGTCTGCTGAGCTATCTTGTTGGCCCTGGAATTCTTTTATGAACCAGTTGCTGTATCTTACTATTTTTTCTCACAAATGAATGAGCTCAGTAAAACCCTTCGCTATGCATTTATTGTGTATTTTGATAAAAGTCACGATTGTACTCTTAGAAATCATCTTTTATCAATATGTAGCTAGGTACAGCAGGTGTATGCTGGAGACTGCCAGAGGATGAGGGCTAATGTGGGAATTAAACACTCTGTTCTTCCTTCCTAGTGGCTGCTTTTCTAGTCCAAACTGTTTTCTACTTTGTCCACCCCATGGGAAGCTTCATAGGGCTGCTGCTTCTTTTCCCTAGTGTCCTTGCAATTCCCTTTGGGCTCCTGAGATCCTCACATTCCCTGGAAGGAAACTACATTGCCTGATCCCTACTGCTAAGAGGTCCTGGAAGCTCTAGTAGATGCCTACTGACTTCAGTGGTCAGATTTCACCCCTCATGATGGGAGGCAGAACAGCCTACCTTGGGGCAGCAATGAGGGCTCACCCCACCACACCTATCAGCACACTCAGCCACAGTCACCAACTGAGATGGTCAACTCAAGGGCCTGGCACCCTGTGTCTGCCCCCTGCTCACTGATGAGAACTGGAGTCTCCCCTCCCCGCCCCCTGTGTGCCCTTAGCAAGACTGGTAGAGCCCTGTACCAAGTGAAGAGGAAATCCAGAGCACAGCAGGAGGTCGTGAGTCCCTACTGATGGGGAAGGTGATGGGACCTTCCGGGGCTCCCATCTTTCTTGCGATGGTCTTTGCCAGAAGTCTCCTTGCTGTTTCTAAAATGGGTTTATACCCATTGGAACCCTGCAAGGGCTACTTGAACTAGACAGGAGGTGTTTAATGGTGCTCCATGAACAAAGCAGGAGATGCAGGTCAGAGGGGAAAGCGATTGACTCAAGGGGGTTGTGGCAGGAGCAGCACTCAAGCCAAGACACAGCAGTGCTCTGTTCTGCTAGCTGCATGCTTCACTCTGACCCTAGGCTGCCACCTCCCACCTTAGCTGTTTGAGAAGTTTGTGCTTTTATTCAAAGAGAGATGTGTGTGTGTGTGTGTGTGTGTGTGTGTGTGTGTGCAAGATGGACTCTTTTCCACCTTCCTTCTCAGCCTCTCTCTTTCTCTGTCTCTCTGTCTCTCTGTCATAGTATGAGAATACATTAGCTGCAGGTGAGAGAGAGGGTCACCAGGGAAAGCACAGCTAGGGGACAAAAGCAAAAGCACAGTCATGAAGACCAACTGTGCCTCTGGCCACAGTAAACTATGAAGCTATGTAGTGCAGTCTGCTGTAATAGACTTGTAAAATAAAATTAAAAAAAAAAAAGAAAAAAAACCAGAAGCAGAATGTTTGCATAAAATGAGAAATTATCACCTGGAAAAAATGAAGCCTTCTAGCTTCATTTGCTTGTAGTTGATTTAAAGAAACCTAAAGTATAAATATAATAACAGGCAGAATAAAAGGTAGACAATACAAAACACAGAGATAGATCTTTTGCAAATGGGAAGCAGATCTAGAGATGGAAGGAGGGAGAAGACAGTGGAGGGGAAGGAGAAGTAAAAGAAATTACATCATGCAATGTACCTGCATGCATTTCATACAACAATTGTGATCATTATGTACGTACTGCAAACATATACTAATATGAGAAAATCACTGGTTTTGGAGGTCACACACCTGGCAATACATTGTTAGTTCACACCAGCTTTGCTGCAGGTGACACATCTGGCTCTAGAGTTGCAATAACAGGTGCCTGGATTACTTCCCAGGGACCTGAAAGGCACTTGTGCTGACACTACTGACTTTTCATTTGGGCCTGCAAATATCTGATGGATTTCCAACGTGGGATAAAGGCTTGGCAGCTATGTCTTCATCTTGCATCTGTGTCCCCATTGCTGAACTTTGCACCAGATTCTAATTCGCCCTGCATATACACACGTTGATCACTTACAATACACCTTGTTCAGCATTATGACACAGAAGATTAGCTTGGCCTACTGCCCGTTGGCGTTCTTGCTTACATGTGTTTCTTCTGGCATACCTTGTGCTTTTTCATCAGCTCAAGCTGTAAAAGTCTTTCAGCCCTATTGCAAGGCCAGGATGTTTATGCAGGACAGTGACACCAGCTCTAAAGGAACTCAACAGTCCCTGAGCCATGTTGCCCACTTGTCGCCCACCAAGAATGACTGGTTCAGGATGATGATGCCAGCCAGGTACAGCAGTATTCAGAAGCCTCTCGGGTGAACTGACCACGGCCATCTGCTGGTCCGAGAACATGACTGAAACAAACATCTTTTGAAGTCATGCCTCTGGCCAATGAGAACCATCAGATTTAAGCCCACCCCAGCCAATCAGTCCAGACCTGTGGCTCCTTGACCTGTGAGCAGCAGTGTGTTTGCCCTCCCACCTTCCCTTTGGCCTGAATCTCAGTTTGGTTCCAGTGTCTTTCCTTCTTCTCCAATAAAACTTTGCCTATGCAGGATTGTATGTGTCTGGTCCAGTCTCTTCTCTGCCATCTCTGGGTAAAAAGATCTATGTCCAGCATCATAGGTGCCAGAAAGCCTGATTTATGGTGACTTAGAAATTCAGGATTTGTCTTCCATAATATGAAGATAGAGTACTCAACCTCAGAGCTAGAGATTGATTTTTCAGCCCTGTCTAATAAGGTAGCCACCAGCCACAGATGGTTAAATTTAAATTTAGATTAATGAGAATTAAATAAAACTGAAAAAGAATCAATGCTCAGGCACACCGGCTCAGGTAAGGTATGGGGTCAGTGGAGACACAGAGGATCCCATATAATACAGAAAGTTCTAGTACTTTCTGTTTCTGTTTGGTCAAAAGCACCAGTTGTGGAAAGCAGGCACCACACAATTTCTATGTTTATTCTTATTTTATCAAGAGAGAAAGGATCAGCCAGATAGTTCAGTGGATTACAGTGCCTGCTTCGGCAGATGCAGCAGCTGGGGTTCTATTTCTGGCTTGCTGTGCTGCCCTCGCCCCCGGGGTGTGCTGAGATTGCCATGGAGAGACTGGGCATGGTTGTGCATGCCTGTAGTCCCAGCACTTGGGAGGCTGAAAACAGGAGAATCACTATGAGCGTGGTCTACGTAGTGAGACCCTGTAGATTCTATAGACCCTGTACTAAATATGTTAAAAAAAAAAAAATCCTTTCCACAATTCCTTCAAGACTGCTACCAATATCTTACCAACCTGAACTATGTCACACATCGAAACTAACTTCCAGGGAGAGTGGCAGATCATGAATCTTGAACAGGGCTGGATATTTTGTGGCTCTGAATAGCACAGAGATTCAGAGAATAAGAAGGGGCAGGTATTTGGTCCAGAACTCTGCAGCTGGTAGGAGCTCCTAGTAGGCCGGTTGCCTTGACTCTGAGCTCCTCCTTTTGCTCTGTGTGTTCCTTCAGCCCCTAATCATCCCTATGTGTGCCCTTCTATTCCTCCTCCATCTCCCAGCAACTTTATTTCAATTTCTTCAAACAACAATGGCAACAACTCCCACCACCACCACCACCACCACCATAACAACCACAAAGCAAAGCAAAAATAAAAATGCTCAGGCAAGGTGTTTTTGTGCAGCGAGCTTTCTAGAGGTTAGGGGAATTGAAGGCTTAAATTATGTAAATGGAAATCACATAATGCTAACAACACTGTAAGCCACACTGCCGGGGGGGGGGTGTCTCTCCTTCCACCATCTCTACTTACCCATCACTAGGCCTCCCAACTTCCTTCCTTTTATTAAGTAATTTAGGCTGGTGCTACTGGCCATGGGACATGGGTGGGGTCCCCTTCTGCATGCCCCAAGGCTCTTCAAAGAGCCAAATAGTTTTTTCCAATATCTCTGCTCCTTTCCTTGGTGCAAGAGAACCTACCAACCCTGCCAGACCCAGAGGGCATGATGCAGATTTAGCTTCTCTCTGGCTAAAAGCATCTGTCTTGGAAAGCAGGCACCACACAGCTAGCGTGATTTTTAAAGATATATATATA
>NW_004524674.1:8419606-8421366 GCF_000260255.1 Octodon degus | reverse complement strand
TCTTTCTACTGCCTGCCTATGCAGAACTTGCAGGGTTGGACATTGAAAGAAGCAATTGATAAAGTACTTGGTTAAGAACCAGGGGTTAACAGACTTTCAAAAAAATAGATTTTGGAGGCAATGTGATTTGGGGACAAATAGATTTTGGAAGCAAAATAATTTGGGGGGCAGAGTAGCCAGGAGTCAGCTCAGTATGCGCTCACCTCTCTGGACCTCCGCTTTGCTGCCTGTGCGATGAGGGGGTTGGATAAAGGAGGGGGGTCCATGAACCATGGCCTGTGTCTGTACAGAGCCTTCAGGCTGAGAGTGCTTTCTGCATTCTGAAAGGGCTCAGTAACAGTAGCACAAGAAGAAGATTTGGCAGAAACTGGACATGACCCACCAATCCTGTCCAGGTTACTATTTGGTCCTTTACAGAAAGCCTTGGGTCATCCCTGGGTTAGACAGAGCCAGAACATTTTCCTAAGTCTTAAGGTCTAGCAGTCTAGGTCCTAGTGGGCTTTGGTGACCTGCAGGAATGGCAGTGGTTGCCCTCTTTTCTGGGGTCTCTCCATCCCTACGTCTGAAATGAAACTGCAGGGAGAATGAGTAATCAAACCAGCGCAGAAGCCGGGAGAGGATGGTGACTTTACAGTAAACTTGCTGACGTGGAGAAGTTTCCCCTGGCAGGTGAGCAATGGCACCCACGTCAGATCCTGGAAACTGCGGGCAGAGCATTCTGCCTTTCCAGCCACAGCGGGCAGCGGGCAGTGCACGCGCACTTGGCAGAGCCAGCTTCCCGGAAACACGGAAGCTGAAGGCTAGTAGCTGGGGATGGGTGACTGCAGCTGTGACTCTGGCCCACTGGCAGTGTGGGCATGAGGCCTCTGCGAAGATGGGTGGGTGTGAGGGAGCAGGTGAGGGAGCAGGTGAGGGAAACTGAGTCACACTCGCTTCTCCATGAGGCTGCTGAGGCCCTGGGCACTGCCCTGACTCTGTGTCTTTGCTCCTGGCCTCTTGCTGTCCTGCTCTGGTAGCTTGGAGCCTGCCCTTTGGGGCCTGAGCAACCAGTCAGATGGTGCCAGGAGTGGTGCCCTCACTTCTGCTCACGCTGGGGCAACCTTGGGCGAGTCTTTTCACTTCTTCAAGCCTCGGCTTCCTAGACAGCGAGAAGGTGCTAGTGAGGCACCTGTAGGTCTTCTTGGGCTGTTGGGAAGGTAAAAAGACGTACAATTTGGGTTTCCAGTACCTGAAATATTTGAGACCAGAAGTGTTTCAGATTTTGGAGACTTGTGAGTCTTGTACTAGTTTCACAGATTTTACCAATTGAGTCATCGTAATCCAAAAGTCTGAAATTCAAAATGTTCCAAATTGTCAGGGATAAGAAGATGGATTCATTTAATGGGGCATGGTGGTGTACATCTGTGATCCCAGCACTCGGGAAGTTGAGACAGGAGGATTGATGCAAGTTCAGATCAGCCTGGGGGTTACAAAAGTGAGCACAAGACCAGCCCAAACTGCATAATGAGACCAGAAAACTTTTGGAAAGTTGTGTCAGTACTCTACAAATTTTAGATTTTGGACTTTTGGATTAAGACTGCTCATCCTCTACTATATGGAAAATCAGTTACAAACAGAAAAGTACTGTAAGGTCTCCCAATTTCAAGTGAAGCTACTTAAAAAAAAAGCATTTATTCAATACTTACTAGGTAGTGGGCCCCTGGTAAGCTTTTTGCATAATCTGTTCTCTTAAGCCTGACAAACAGACTCCAGATCTCTCT
>NW_004524674.1:8382502-8419506 GCF_000260255.1 Octodon degus | reverse complement strand
TCTGTTTCTACACAGGGTCCCACTGTGCAGTTTTGGCTGGCCTTGGGCTCCCTTTTGTAGCTCCCAGGCTGATCTCAACCTTGCAGTGATCTTCCTGTCTCCACCTCCCAAGTGCTGATATTACAGGCGTGTGTCATCACACCTGGCTCTGTGGACCCATCTTTGTATCCCTGTCCATGGATGAGGAGCCTCTGGATCATGTGCCTTTCAAAGGGCAGGACTGGGCTCTGAGCGGGGTGCATGTGGTACAATAGATCTTGTTCCTGACCAGTTTTTGAGACCTGGAAAGCTAACACTCCCCAGATCAATGTTCTCAGGTAGCTCCAAAGATTCTTGAATTCTCTACCTGGCTCCTTCATTCCCTTGGTGGGAACAACCAATACTGCTTTAGAGTGGCCTCGTGCTTGCTGTCACATCGAATTTTATTTTGGCTCCTGACCGACTAATCATGTAGAGAAATGTCCTACTAAAGCTGTTTACCAGGGCATTTAATTACCTAGTAACACTAGACAAAGAAAATGTTCTCAGGAAGTAAATTAAAAAAAGTCAGTCTGAAGCCTGAAATACAGTAATAACAGTGGCAGAATAGGCTTTCTGATGGGCTTTCGGTGTTGTACTGTGCTTACCTGTGCTGCAAGAGGTTTCAAAATCACTGGGTTTTTTCTTACCTCTCCCACTGCTAATTTTCATCTCTTTCTTTCCTGCATCCTGGATAATGGTGGAAGGAAATCACTTTAGGATTAAGAGTTGTCCAGTCATGCAAAGTTTTGAAAATGTTTTTATTTCTATCATCAGAAGCTTTCAGAGGTGTGGATAATAGAGTAGGTACTGTCCTGAGGAGGGAACAGAGGCTCAGGAAGCTCAACGACTTGCTTAGGGCCATTTAGATACCACCAGAAGAGCAAGATTCTTGGGACCACTGCCTCCTCTGTCCCTGTGGATAGTAGTGGAACCCAGTCAGAGCAGCTGACTCTGTGTTAATCATGTTGCCTCTTTTAAACTTCGCAGCAACCTGCAAAGTAGGCATTTATTATTACTGTACTTTTACAGGCAAGGAAAACAAGAATTAAGAGAGCTTCCCACTTTGTCCAAGTATACTGGGCCGATTAGGGCAGAAGCAGGACCTGAGTCCAGTCTAGCCTGGCTTTGGAGCCTTCTCTCTTTTTCATTGTTGTCTACACAGTCAGTGACACAGCCAGGGAAGGTGTAGATGATAGTGGGGGGAGGTATAGGGTATTTTGCTGTGAAATCCACTAGGATCTCACTAGGCCCATTGGAGAACAGGGAAGAGTCTGATGGTCTAGAAGGAGGGAACTTCTTGATATGTACTAAGACCCCTAAAAGGACAGTCTACAAGCAGCCTACCTAGTCAGGCTGGGCAGGTGATGTGTTTGTGTGCATGCATGAAGTGTTTCTCTCTCTCTTTTTTTAGCTCAGAATTCAGGAATTAAAAGCATTTGTTATGCACTCCTATGTACTGTAAGCTAAAATGTGTATTTATTATCTTTATTTTAAAGCAAAAGAAGTGGCAAAGCAGAGCACCTTGCCCAAGGTCACATGGCTGGATTTGTGCCCAGGTCTGTCTGGTTCTGAATCACTTCACTTGCTGCCTTTTCATTCAGCCTCGGGCCACTTCCCTTTCAAGTGGCTCTTGCTGCTTTATTTCTGAACTGGCTTGCTCCCAGCCTCAGGTTTCGGGAAAGTCCATGGGGGGCCCAGAGCTGAGAAAAGGCAGTTCTTGGGGACCAAGGTGCTGGTCCTGGCCATGAGCACTGCCTGGGTCTGGCGGCTCTTGTTTTCTAGAGCTTATTCCCTTACCAGCAGCTGTGGGCCTTGGGTGGACCTTCCTTAGGTGACACTGGTCTTGGTAGTTCATCAGGGCCTACCTCCTCTTACACATGTTCACCCCTACTTTAGTGGGGCACATTTAAGTCCAGTGCTTTATAGGGGTTGTGGCCTTCCCATGACCTTGGCCTCTAGGATGACCTTGGCTCCACATCTCCCAGGTCTGTCCCCCTGGTCATCTAGTAAGTCTGTAGAGCCATTCTAAGGGAATCATCTGGGGCCTCCAAGGCTTCTGTGTAGAATGCTGAGTTCTTACTTTGCCTTTTGAACCCTGACCTGTTAAAAGACTTAATACCCCAAACAAAACAAAACAAAAAGTTCTTTCAAGCCTTTTTAGGGGGAACTGTACTTTTTTTATTATAGTGTGACCCATGCCCAAACATAATTGCTCATTCTGTCCTCCATCACTGTCACCCTGGGAATGAGAACAATAGATTGTTAACGCTGGAACGACGACTCCTAATGTAGTACATTGTCTCTCCACCACGGGCTCAAGCTGAACTCCTCCTGGTGTGTAAGAATGAAGACACACATTTTCGACTCAGGGGACTGTTTCTGCTTCTGTGACCAGTCTTACTCCTCTCCTGCTCACAATGCTCAATTTACGGACAATTTCAAAAGCGCCTTCAGGGAGAAGCCCATTAGCCACCTGGCAGCAGAGCTTTCCTTTAGAATCGGCTTTGGATGCTGCAGCTGAAGGAAAATGATTGCTTCTTTCGCTGCACCGGCTGCCTTTTCTTTTTCCATCTGATTGTTTCCTAAGCATCCCTGTCCTCTTTCTGGCCCCATCTTCTCCTGGCTCCCAACCAGAAGTTTGAGTCTACAGTGGGACAGGGACTGTGAAACCCAGAACAGTGTCTTACCTGCTGCAAGAAGAGCTGGGTCTTTGGTTCCGTTCTTGGCCACTTCATCCCTTTGGATTGCAAGGTATGTCCTGGCCGGGGATGAGGTACACTTTCCCCTTCATTCTCTCTGAAATGTCAAAATCATCTGCCTCTTCTTTGGGCCTGTCTGAGCTCTGGAGCTTTGCAGAGAAGCCTGAAGCTCTATTTTCTGTCCTCAGGGAGCATCCCTTTGAGGTAAATGGAATTGATTGCAAAAAGACAGCAGTGTGGACCAAGAGGGACTACTGAGGCTGCATCCAAATCGTTAACACAGTGCCTGTCCTAACCACAGTGTTGGGGCCCTTCCTGGTTTGTGCTAACCAGCTAGGACTTTGCAGATCAAAGCCATTTTTATCTATTTGGTCCTCAGGAGGCCACGAGAGAGTCTGGTAAAATCCACTTCATAGTATCTTGGCCTTGCTCCGTCCAAGTCATTCCTCTTAACAGTTTTCTCTTCCTGTGTAACGAATGACCCCAAACCTAGTAGCTCACTAAAACAATAAACCTTTATTATTGCCCCCAGTTTTAGGGGCCTGGGCATTTGGGAGCAGGTGGTGTTTAGCTGGGTGGTTCTGGCCTCTTACCTCAGCAGTGGAGACAGAGTCTTTAACAAATAGGAGAGCTGTGACTTGTCTCACTAGCTTAGAGTATGAACCTAGTCATAAAAGTTACTAGGAAAGTTTGTACCCAGCCAGGGATGATGCAGGTTGTGTTAACTGTACCAGCTCCTTCTTAACTGGAGAGAAAAATTACTAGGAAATACATTTGAAAACAACAAACCATGAAGAATATGGCATGTGGGGGGATTCAGTCTACCTAAACTAAACACTTCCGGGATTGTGACATTCCTGTGCATCTTCTCCCTGCTGCGTCCTCCTCGGCGCCATCTCCTTACTAATGGTGGCGGGTCCTCGGATGTTGTCTTCATCTCTTGCAGTCATCTTGTTTATCCCTCTGCCTGCCATCTTGCCTGTGTCCCTAAGCATTGCTTTGAAGACTTTTAATCTGGGTCACATCATTTTGCTGTAATTTGGTTTTGTTTTCACTGAACCTGTTATTTTTGTGTGGATCTATTTTCTACATGCGTCTGTTTTTCATGTTGTGTAGTGTTTCACCATGTGGCAACACCATCATTTAGTTTTTTGATCTCTTGTGGATATTTGGGCAGTTTAAAATAAGTTCTTTCAGATTAATTACAGAAGGTCTCTCTGTGCACATCAACAGGAAGTTCCTGGCTCCTCCTCAAGTTCAAGATGTTCAGGAACTTTGATCACCTTCTTAGTCCTAAAGGATTGTTCTGCTCAATCAGTTCTGTTGAGTCGGACTGTGGCTGCCTCTGCCCTCGTGAGTTAGCTGGTGACATTGCTTAAAGTTTGCACCACATGGCCCTTTGTGTCCTTATGCCCTGACACAGAAGAACAGCTGGGGTTGTGAGTTGACCTAGAGACTGAACAGGGGGCACTGTTGGTCCCACGCAGGGGCACAGTCTTGAGTGGTGTTGCTGTAGAAGGGCACAGGGACAGAGACGACTAGAAGATGCTGGGTGAGATAAAACCATCAATAGCTAACAACATTTCTGTTCCTGTGAAGCTGGGGTGCTGCTGTCAGGCCCCTGGAAGAGCAGTGGGGATGGCTTCGTTTTCAGCAGTAAGTTCTTGGCCTTTACCTTTTAGAGTCTTCATCTGTAAAGAACATTACTCACATGACAAAGGAAATCATTGAGTCACTGCCACGGGTGTTTAGCTGGAAGCAACCTCTCTGGGTTACGGCGCCCACCCTGATTGACCGGGCCGCTTTCCTTTTGCCTCTTCAGGTGGTCATGCTCACCTGGGCTTTCCTGTGGAGGGGAGGCCTGTGTAGGTCTGCTCAGCCTATACAGAATCTCTCAGGGAAGCCATGGCTGGACGACAGACTGCTCTTGTGACAAGAAGCCTTGGGATTCATCCCCCCTCCCCCATGCCAGCTATGTGATCGTCTTTGTGTCCCTTATCCTCTCCAAGTCGCAGTTTCCCCACCTGTATGCGAAGGTGAACTGTTCATCTCCCCATAGAACTGCTGTCGAGATGGAATGAGGCAGTGAACTTAGATAGGTTTGGGAGCGCGGTGTGGGGAGGTGGGGGTCCCTATCTTTGGAGGCAGCATACTCTGTTGTCAATGAGTCTGACTCTGCATACATCAGTGCCAAGGCCTGCATCTGCCAGCCCTCTTCAGTGTTCTGGTAGCCGCATGGACAGACTCTGAACAAGCCTTTGTGAATCTGAAGATTCCTAGCACCAAACATCAAAACATCCCTTGAGTCTTCACCTGAAAAACTTTCCTTCGTTCTTTTAAATATGACTTCATTTTTACCATTTCCATAAAAGAAAGAAGGCTGTACAGTATAAACCGCTTGCAGAGGTATAGAATGCCATGTACTTCTAAGGTGATGTTAAAGAGACCAGAGACTTTGTCATGAGGATGAGACTGACAACCTCTCTTCCTGGGGACCGAGACCACTGATAATTTTTATGGCCCTGTCTTAGTTACTTTTCTCTTTTTTTTTTTCTGGACAAAATGCCCAATGTCCAAAGTTAAAGGAGGAAAAGATTATTTAGCTCCCAGTTCATGGAGGTTTCAGTCCATAATCAGCTGGCTCCAAAGCAGGGTGGTGCATGGCAGAGGGACAGCAGGCCAAGGTGCAAGAAGACAGTGAAAGCAACAAGAGCAAAAGGGAGAACAGTGCTCTTTTCCGCTCTTACGTTGTACGCAGGCTACTCACTCTAGGGCAGGAGTGGCTCTCACCCCATCTCCACGCCCTCCTCTTGCACAGGCTCAGGATGTTCACAAAGTGGGCCCTCTGGCCCCCTGCTGAGTCACTCAGTTAAGCTTCTAAACTTCTCAAATCGATGCAATGTGTAGTCACCATTACAGTTGATAGAACCAAATCTAACCAATACCTTTCACTCCTTATCTGATTCAATTTGTCATCTAGTTATGCTTTTTCCTTGCCTCCCATATTGGTGTTTTCTCTTCCCATGTCACTCACAGGCTCTTCTCAGCCTCCTTTGCAGTCTCTTCACAGCAGCCTTACATCTTGTAATCCCTGAGAAGCAGGCTGTAGCTCTCATTTCTCTTCTCTGTTCTCACAACATTCTGGGAAATTCACTTAGGCTGATCCTTGACCATGCTTTCAGTTGCTGATCACATGCCGATGACTTCCAGAGTTACCCGGTGAAGGCCTCTTCTCTAGGGGTCAGGTCTAGAACTCAATTGCCTGCTGAACAGTTCAGTCTACTTGTCTTGTGGCCATATCACTGTTTCGGAGTCTGAAGCAGGCCTCCCTTCCCCACCCCAACAGCCTTTGTTTCTCTGTCAGTTTTACTCCATTGCTCAAGCGAGAAACCCTGGGATCATTCTTGACCTCTTTCTTGCATTATGTCTCATACGTAAAGACTCACAGGTCCTCTCAATAACGTGTTTCTTCATTTCCATTGCCACTAATCTAAGACATCAAAAACTCATTTATTTTTTTGCCATAGTCCCTTATACTATTTTCTCTGTCTCCAAGATGGCCCACTTCTAATTCAATTTTTATACCACAACCAGAGAGATCTTTCTAAAGTACCATCAGATCATGGCGATTTCTGTCACATTGCTCCTGTCATCAACTCTCTGGAGGCCTTATGGAAGGAGAGTGGCATGTGGGTGCTATATAACTAGCACTAAACCTGAGGGTAGCTCTTGGGCAAAGGACAGACTAGTTTGGGATTTGGAGGGAATATGAGGCAGAGGCGGGGGGTCGGGGAGCCTCCTCAGGGACAGGCGTGACTCTCGTTCTTTCTTCTCATCCTCAGTTTGCCTTGGAACCTTGGGGCACCACTGTGGGTTGGAAAACCACAGGGGAATTTGAGTTATCCTCACAGTTGAAGCCAGGAGCAAGTGATGGGGAGCTGTTTAGGGCTGCACTGTGTCTCCAGGTTTTACACGGAAGTTCTAACCCCATTATCTCAGACTATGAATACATTTGAGATAGACCCTCAAAGAGATAGTCGAGTTAAATGCAGCCCTTAACCCATCATGGCTGCTACCTAGATATGAAGATGAAGATTCAAGAAGTGCAGAAGGAAAGATGGGAAGGTGTGTGAAGGTGAACAGGCGTAAGAGAGGGGCCCGAGAAACACCCAGTTCTACCCATACCATGGTCTCAGACTTCAGACCTCCTGGAGAGAGAGAGAGAGAGAGAGAGAGAGAGAGAGAGAGAGAGAGAGAGAGAGAGAGGGCTATGGCGGCCCCAGCAAATCACTACAGAGCTATGAAGTCTGGGTGAGAGAAAACTGTCATTACTTGCAGGTCTCATGATTGTCTACATAGAAAGCCAACCACGCCAGCAGAAACCTTTAGGACTGACAAGAAATTTCAGCAGTACTGGCAGACACAGTGTCACATACACAAACACATGTCTCCTCAGCAGTACATGCCACTCACAAAACAAAATAGAAATTAGTTCATCACGGAGCCCTCTATGGAAGAAAAATTTCAATTCAGTCAAAGAACACAAAAGGAAGTTTTTTTTTTTTTTTTTTTTTCTGTTACTGGGGATGAAACTTGGGACCTTGCATTTGACAGGCAGGTACTCAGAAAGAAGTTTTGAATACATGGAGGGATATTCCACATTTGTGATGAAATAACCTGGTACCAGTCTGGATTCTTTTCATCTTAATGTATAAGTCTGGTTCAGTTGAAAGGGAATTTTAGACAGTAATGTTGAGAAACTTGATAGACTTAATTCTTTTTTTTTTTTTTTTTTTTTTTGTGGAACCAGGGATTGAACTCAGGTCCTTGCGCATGCCAGGGAAGCGCTTATTCCACTGAACCATCTCCCCGGCCCCTTATACTTAATTCTGACATGAATAAAGGTCCTTAAATAGTTGAGTCAACTGCTAAAAAGAGGACAGTCTTGTCTTTTTTGTCACCTAGATATTGAGATATGCTACAAATCATGGTCTGGGTTGATTTTTGGGAGCTCGGGGCGTAGTATACAGGCAGGTCTTGATACTTGATGATGCACGAAGGTGGTGCCATCACAGGTCAAGGAGCAAGGTCCCTCCGACCTGTGCAGGCTTTGGAAAACTGGCCAACTACATATGTCAGAGCATAACTAGATTCCCATTTTACCCAGGATAAATGAAATAAGTGAAATATTTATATGTTAAAAGTGAATAAAACCAACAGTAGACAATACAGGGGAACTTTTCTAACCAATGAGAGGAATTTTTCTCAAGATCTCTCAAACACGAAGTGTAACATGAAAAAAATAATCTATTTTATTAAAGTTTTGATTCTACTTAATGGGTTAGATAGCCATAATTTGATGAAAGAAGTAACCTACAGACCACTGATTGTTCAATTGAGGATGATACTGGCCTCCTACTCTGGACATCTGGCACTTTCCAAGCCATTTTTGGTTGTCACAACTGAGTGGTAGATTTTCCTGGCACTTTCTGAGTAGAAACCAAGAGTGCTGCTAAGCATCCTCCAAGGCACAGGGCAGTGCCACGGTGAGAAAATATCTGGCCAAGTATACAGAGCTAACTCTAACATGCAAGAGGTTAAGAAAAAGAGGAAGCCCCGCACAAAATCAGGCAGTGTACGGATACACACTTAGCAGAAAGAAGAAACCCCAAATGGCTCATAAGTGCATGGAATTGTGCTTCACACTCACCCTAAGAGTCGCAAGTGAGCTCAGTGGTGGGCTGTTACTTTGCACCCACTGGCTTGGTGAAAGGAGAGAGTTAGATGGCACAAGTGTTTATAGGGAAGTGAGGAACCAGAGATCCCCCTACACTGCCCTGTAGACTTTGGGTCCAGTGGGTTTAAAAGAACCATCCAAAATCAAGTCACGACATTGTATATGTATGGAAGGAGCTAATGCTCACACTGGTGACCATCTCAGGTACTGTTACGTGATTTCAGAAGTCACTTCCAGGCATGTTCATTGTTTTTGCTCAGGCCATTGGAAGTTCCTAGGATATACCTCTGGGGCCATGGAAAAGTAAAACATGATACTGGTGATAATAAAATATTGTGCAGTTGTCAGAGTCTGCCAGCTACTTGTATGCATTCAATATGCATAGGTCTTGGGGTCGGTGAGGTAGCTCAGCAGAAGCAAGTGCCTACTTAGGACCGCTGTTCGATCCCCGGCACCACATGCCGTGCCAGCGCTGCCCCCAGGGCGGGTGAGCTGGCCAGACTCTGAGCACAGTGGTTCACACCTGTAATCCCAGCGCTGGGGAGGCTGCAAGCAGGAGGATCACCATGAGTCCGAGCTGCATAGTGAGACCCTGCAACAACCAAATACAGTAAAAACAACAACAACAACAACAACAACAACAACAGCAACAAAACACAGTTCTTAAATAATTATTACTATTAAATGAGGTAACTTAGCTTCACGCCTGTCAGCACTGAATGATGTCTTTTCACATACCATTTAGATAAATGTAAAACATGTGTTCCATGCATTTTTTAAAGAGTACACGTCATGTTATAGATTTACCTAAATGTATCTGCTCTCCCTTTGCACACTCAGTACTATGAAACCAGTTAATACTTACACTTAACTGTGTGCCAGGCATGACTGAGTTCATTACTCCCCTTCTTCTGTCCCCTTAGGTCATTATTTTAAGGAACTTACTCTATGTCATGTATGTGCCCGTGAATGTGCATGTGTGTTTGAAGATTAATAAAACTGAAAGCTATACAAAATGCGAAGTTGGCGTTGTACCCATCTTCTGGGGCTGCTTAAGCAAAATACCACGCAGTGGTAGGTGAAATAATAGAACTTTATTTTTTCACAGTTCTGGAGGCTGCAAATGCAAGCACAAAGGTGTCAGCAGGGTTGGTTTCTCCAGAGGGCTGACTGGCTTACAGAGCGTGTCTTTTCCCTGTCCCCGTCTGGCCTTCCTTGCCTGTGTGGAAACCCCCAGTGTCTTTTCTTCTTCTTACAAGGACACCATGCTCACACCTCAGGCCCTCCCTTATCACCTCCTGTGAACCAATGGACTACAGCTTGGATTCAGCTTGTCCCCCAGAGGCCCACGTGTTAGAGGTGGGTCCTCAGCTTGGCTGGTGGTGGGACCCTCAATGGGTGAAGCTGGTGGGAGGCCTCAGGTCATGGGACTGCCCTGGAGAGGGGTGGTGTGCCTCCAGCTCCCCCTCTTCTTTCTTTTAGCTCACCATAATGTGCCACTGTGCCACAGACCCAGAGGCCATGGGGCTAATTGTTGGACAGACTAACGCCATGAGCCAAAATAAATGCTTGTCTCTCTACCTGATTATCTCCTGTGTTTGCTGCTGTGATAATGAGCTGCTTGATTTGGGCGGCATCTCCTTGAGGGTTAGGACTTCCCATGGGCCCTTTCTGGAGGACTGGCATCCTATCGGAAGTTTGAAAAGGTGTTGAATTGTAGCAATTGATGTTTTCTGCATTTATTAATGTGTTTATATGTTTCTTCGACTTTAATTTTTTAATGATCATATTATACTAGTTTTCTGCAGTTTCCATAACATAGTCCCTGAGGCTGAGGGGCTTAAACGACAAAGATGAATTTTGTGACAGTTCTGGTGGCTGTGAGTCTGAGACCACGGTGTATCCAGGGCTGGTCTCCGCTGAGGCCTCTCTCCTGGGCTGTTTTCTCTCCACGTTTTCCCAGCTGTGTGTCTGTGTTCCAAATTCATCTACTTACAAGAACAGCAGTCATGGGGCTGGGGACATAGCTCAGTAGAATAAGCACTTGCCTGGCAAGTACAAGGGCCTGAGTTCAATCCCTGGTTCTGCCAAAACAAAACAAAACAAAAACAGCAGTCATGCTGGACTCTGGCTTTATTTTAAGTTATCTTTAAAGGTGTCATCTCCACATACAGTTAGGTCCAGAGTGCTGGGAGTTAGGACATCACTCTGTGAATTTTTGGTGGACACGACTCGGCACAGGGCAGGCATACTCCCTTACAGGCTTATCTGGAGGGATGTCCTTATGAGACTACCTGATCATGAGGTGTTTCACACGTTGCTGAACTCAAGTTAGTGGCCTTTTAGCTAAGATTTAAAAAGAGCATACGATCGTATTTAGATTTGCTTTATGCTTTATTTTATGCTATCAAGTCAGTCATATTTAAGTTATGATAACTGTAAGATGAGATAAGTAATTTTCACTCCTTGTTCTGCTCTGCAAAATGCCAGTTTCAACCTCATTTTATGTGTGCCTTGGAGGCTTGTTAAGAATGAACAGGAAAGCTATTACCTCAAACAAAATGTAAACCAAATGAGTGAGAGAAACGAGGAGGGAGTACCCACAAAGGTGGGTGAGGAATGACACCACAATGTCTCCTGCACCCAAGTCCAGTTCCCACCACCCAGGACACAAAGAGGAGCAAATGACACAAGTTGAATTAAGTCACCCCTTGGCCCTAACTCTTCAGTGGCTTCTCATTGTCATCGGGGAAAGATTTACTCTACCAAGACTTCCAGGTTCAGTGTGTTCTGGTCCTGCCAGCCCTCTAGACTTCCTCCCTCAAGCTGGGGTGGAGGCAGGGGTATTAGAGGCCATCTGGCCTCTAATGATTTTGCTTGGGACACTGCCCTTCCTCTCACCCTTCCCTGGCGACTCCTTCAGCTTAACCTGATAGTAGCTTCTCCTGGAAGCTCTCCAGCCCTTGCCTGACCTCCTCTGGCCTTTTTCCCTCTCTTCCCATCCTGTGTCTCCTTTCAAGCAGCCCTTCTGTGGCGTGGGCTTCAGTCAGACTGGGATGAGCGGCGACAATCTGATTGAGGGAGGCATACCGAGTTACCTCACAGAAACATCTGTCCCCAATTAAATATGTCCAAGTCAGCCTTTGCTTTGAAAGCCAAACATTTGCCAGAAAGATGGCAGCTCTAAAGATTGCATTCACAGCTAACCACTGCACAGGTTCTTCCTTGGGAGTGAGGCGGGGTTGGGGGCACACTTCTTCCCTTGCTGTGCTGCTGCCCTGTTGAGGGTGGCACTGGCTCTTAGCAAGTGTGCCTTTGATCCCGCCGTATTCAGCTCCAGCTGCCCAGCCTCTTCTCTCTTTCACCCCGACACTGCCCCCTGCTCACTAGCAGGGATTGCCCACTCACGTTCATGTGTTGAAGCCTTAACTCCCTTACTGGGATTATGTTTGGAGAAAAGGTCTTCACAGAAGGGGGTAAGCTGGATGAGGTCAGAATGGTGGAGCCCTGAGCTGGTAGGATTTTAGTGCTGTTGTAGGAAGGGTTATGAGCCGTCCCTCCCCTTGCAAGTCTATCCCCTGTACCATGTGAGGACCCAGTGAGAAGAAGGCTATTCGCAAGCCAGGGAAGAGACCCTCCTAAGAAGTTGGCCGTGCTGTATCCTGAGCTTGGACTTCCAGTCTCCAGAACCATGACAGTAAATGTGTGTTGCTTAAGGCACCCAGTCCATGGGCTGTGCAGCCCACGATGACTATGGCTCCTCCCTCTCTTTCATAGATTTCCCTTTATCTCTGACAGCATCATCTCACTGGTCCTCTGCCTCCTTTTTTCCCTAAGGTCCTAAATGTCAAGCCAAACCAAACCAAATCAAACCAAACCAAACCAAGCCAAATACAACCCAACCCAACCCACCTGCCAACCTTGCATATCAGCGTTCTCTGATGTTTTATCACTTAGCTACTCCTCTTCCAGTCCCTTTCCTGTCCTGCTTCTCATGTTTTCAATCCCAGTCTCATCACTGTATGTGACATCTCCATTTATCCTTTCTCTCCTGACCCCAGTCTACTGTCCCCATCCATCTCCTGCACATTTCTCCTTGAATCCTCTCAGGGATGGGCGATCAGCCTGCTGTGTCACCAACCACATTATCTTTGCCCCTCCTGACTTCCCTGTGCACATCCTGGATGTCCCTCCCCAGCAGTGGAGCTGTTCGAGTAAGTCTCCAGGTCCTCTGTGGCTGCAGTGCCTCTTTCTGGACCAGAGGAGAGTGGGTGCGAGTCTCAGCCTGGGGGAGTAGTTAGCAAATAGTTTGAATAGTCAAAAAGCACAGTTCCTGTAGCCGCAGGATTTGAATACCGGGCAGGGGTGGCCTCTGTGAGTCATGCAACCACACGGCCCTACCTCTTAGTTTTCTTGGAATTGGGTGTGGTGTGTGGGCGTGAGCGCTTTCTCATGAAGGCCTCCTCGGCCCTGCATCCCGAAAGGAGGGGGACCGCCGGCCCGCATGGGGCGCATCGCCCTGTGCAGAACATTTTCTCACACCCTCTCTTACTTCCATCTTCTGGACAGCCCAGGAGTGGGATCAGCAGCCTTACTCAAGGCCCTCGCTTGCAGCTGCCCAAACTGGAGCTAAACATTGGCTTTGCACCTCCCAGGTAGAGGGCAGAGTAACTTTTGTCACTCCCACTGCCAGCCCCTTTCCATTTGTTATCTTATCTCGGGCTGTCCAGCAGGTATCTGCCACTCAGAAGGACTGAACTGTGTGGGTCTACTCTGGAGCCAAGGCTACCCAAAACATAGGTACAGGACCTCCCATGTCTTTCTGGTGACCCAGAGGGACTTTGTGATGGGGCCTGGGCTGTGGCTTGTCCCTTGCTAAAGTGGTGGCACCCTGCAGCCCAGCATCTCCTCACGTTATGTACAACAGATCGAGGGCTTACTTTATGTCAAGCACTGTGCCATTTGCAATCTATATGCACTTGATGCTCTGAGCTGAATCAAGCTCCTCCCCCATTATGTGTTAGAGTCCTAACCCCCAGGGCTCCAGAATATGCTGTTTGGGGACAGGGCCTTAAAGAGGTAATGGAGCTGAAATGAAGTCATTAGTCTGAGTCAAGGAGATGTGCAGGGTGGGGGCTAGGATTGAGGCAGGGTCTTCGAGCTTCAACATGCTGGGTCCCTGGACTGCATTCTGCAGGAAGAGGGTGATGCTCCTGGAAGTGGGGTATGTGGGTAAGGACTCTGAGAGAAGGGCCTGGCTTCTTTCCCTTTCTCTCTGTGGGCCCCTTCCCTTGCCCTGGAAACATTGGGGATTAGCAACACCATAGCAGAGTGACAGAGATGTCAGCCCTGCTAGACCTTCAGGCCTTCCCCTCTTAACTAAGATGAGGAAACTGATGTTCAGAAAGGCTTCAGGATGCACCTGTGGTCACAGCACACAGGGGAAGACAGTTGGGAGTAGGGTTTAAAAGTCGGGCTCCCAGGAAGAGCTTCTCAGCTCCCTGTACAAACATGGGAGGGCCAGACTAGGGCCAGGCGCAGTTTTCAGCAGGGAAAAGACAGACCTGGGCCTGTGGCCCAGCAGCAGCCTCCTCCTGCTGGTCTCCCAGTGGGCGCTGCTCCTGGAGCCACCCTCTGCTCAGTGCAGCTGACTCCAGCCTCCCGCCCTCTCTCCAGGAAGCCACGCCCCAGGGGAGGCACCGCTGTGTCCCAAACTTCCTCTTGTGGCTAGGTCTTCTTCCTGCCTCTGGTGAGTCAGGAGCCAATCTGACCCGCTTGCTCACTGTATGTCATAGGGCTTCAATCACTGCAGAAGAGCAGTTGTCCCATTGCCCACATCATTGTCAAGTTCTGGATTGGGTGATGCATACAGATCAACTTTGGTAAATGCATGTGAATTTCTGGGGTGCCTACAACAGCTTACAGACAAGGCGGGTGGACATTTGAGCCCAAACTAGGGTGTGCAGTTGGAAAAGACCTAGAGATGCCTTGCATTGGTTTTTATTGAATTAAAAACTGTGAAACCTACATCTCAGGAAGTCAGAACATGAAGTTTGCTTTGCTCACTTTGTGGACCACTGCGGACCTGCTGCGTGCTCCCATCTCCAGTATTTGTATTTCAGAATCAGGTGGGAAAGCGGCCCTTTTCTGGCATGGGTCTTTTCTGTGGCAGAGGAAAGAGGCAGGGACGTCACTCATGTCCTCACTGCTTGCATTCTAAGGCCATCCTGGTCACAGCCAAGTCTGCTATGGAGGATGAGGTGGGGACAGGAACCTGTTCCAGGGAGGGCTGTAAATATCTGGGAATATATAGACCAACCATTTGTTGGCCTTAGAATGTTAGTTACTTTGAGGGCATAGTCTGGTGCATCTCTTGAGCTGGAATATTCCAGTTCTCGCCCACAAGCAAGAACTACCACCCTGGGGATATTTAGGAGGGCTTTTAACTTAACATAGGTGTCATGTGATCCTGGAGGGTTTCCTCCTCTGCAGATCTGGCCCACAGCCAGAAGCCCTTGAGACTCCCTCCAGGTGGCATTATTTATAGTAATGAAAAACTAGGAACAATATAATGTCCAGTATGAGGATGTGAGTTTGGTGTCTAGGAGTCTAAGTATGAGGTAGGTGGACATTTCAGTGCAAAATTATACCCAGTAATAGGGCAATGGCAAAGGAAGAGCGGCTTGTTTGCACACAGGCACTCTATGACATCACTGAACTACTGCTCAGAAGGAAATTGGAGAGGTCTCCAAAACTCAAGGGTGAGTGGAAAAAGCAGATGTAGAATGATATCAGTGTCAAAATCTGCAGTGTTGGAAATTGTTGGGCAGTTCCTCAAAATGTTTCGAGGTACTTTACCATCCAGAAGTTCCACTCCCAGTTCCATACTCGAGAATAAAAAGTGTCCACATAAAAAGTTCACACGAAGCTTCATCCCAGCATTATTCGTAACAAAAGAAAAGCAGAAACATATCCTAGTGAGTGGCCGAACACAAGGTGGTATGACCATCGGACAGAGCATTATTTATTTAGGAAAAAGAAGTGTCAATGTATACTCCAACATGGGTGTACTGTGAAAGCATGCTGAGTGAAAGAAACTGGACACAGGTAGTCACGTCTGATACAGTTTCTGGTGTATGAACTGTCCAGCCCAGGACAAGCTGGAGAGAGAAAATCAGGTTAGTGGATGCCCAGGGCTGGGAGAATGAAAAGCACCTGCACAAAAGGATAGGTGCTTTCCTTCTGCCAGGATGAGAATGTTCTGGAACTAGATGGTGGTGGGAGGTTGGCACAACCTGCACATATAAAAATCACTGAATTGTGTGCTTTACGATGGCTTCGATGTCAATGTTCTGTCATCAATATGACAAAATCCAGGTTAGCGTGTTAGTATTTACCCATCATTCTTTGCAATTTTCTGCATGTTTCATATATGTCATAACCAAAGAAAACAAAGCTCAGTCTCTTTGGAAAGCCTGTCTCCTGGCAGCCAAAAATGTGTGCCTTGTATCCTGCGAGCTTTTGGAGCGAATGATGTGGGGGACAGGACACATTAGATTTCCTTGTGTTTTTGCCTGGCTGCATCCCAGGCAAATAGCATCTGCATTATTTCAGATTCTATTGAAATTAATGATGCAGTCATTTGATTTTTTTCCACCTAGACCTGGCACTTAGGCTCTGATCAATGAGTCTCATCTTCCAGAGGCCTAGTGATGGGCTGAGAGTTTTCATCACAGATAATTGCTTTTTCCCCTTTGTCTAGTACAAGACAGAGTTTTCCTTTCAGGGCCGAACTATTCAAAGATAAGGCAGTAACTTGTTTTCTCAGTTTGCAATTTTAAAAAATGAGTTATTCCATCATCATTATAAGCAATTGTTCAATTTATAAAACCTCTCAGAAATGACAAAATGGGAGAGGGAGGAAGCACAGGTGCTAATGTTAGATGCTCCTGATTATGTCGCTGAGCTAACACGTTCTGAGAGCATTTGTGGGGAGCAGGAGGGAGGTGGTGAGAAGTCATTTCTTCTCAGTAAGACTTAATAACTCTCTGCTCCTTTTCTCTGTAAAGCAAAGTGATTACCCTTGTTGTTTCAGAAATATAATGAAGTTAACAGCAATTTAAACAAAATTCAGCTAAAATTTATATATCTAGCGACAAGAATGACAAGAACTGGGGTCACCACTGTCCAAACAATTCCTGAAGGTTATTTCAAGGACATATTTTTAAAGAACCCATTTTATGGATGAGGAAATTTAGGCCCAGTTTGGCAGCAAAGGCTGCCTGTGGTCCCATAGTGTTTCCGTTTCAAGATCATGCTTTCTATATGATTTTTCTCACGATATAACTTACTCACCAATCTTGGCTTCAAGCAGCTTCTGGTCTGTTTCAAAAAGCAAACAAAACAAAGCCCTCCTACGTTTTGCTTTCAAAGATGGAGATTTCCCACAAAAAAGATTTCTATGGTACAGCTGAGCTATGCAAGGGAGTCTACAGGTCACACTCAGGAAACCTGGTTCAAATCCCTATTGTATAGGAGCCTATGGTTAGGAGCCGGTTGCTTTTCTTGTCAGAGTGCTGCCTTCCTCTCCTATTCACTGGGTTAAGGATCCCCAAATACAAGAATTGCTATATGAGAGCAGATGTTCCCTATGTGTGAGAATCTTAGAGTAAAAATAGGTAGCGGGTGGGAAAGCACAAAGGGGGTTAGTAAACCAGAGTCAGTCTAGATGCTGTGTTACTGGGGAAGGCAGGATTTCTTTGTTCCTTACTGCATGCCAGGCTCTAAATGTTCTTTAACGTTTTGTGGGCTTTCTTTTTTAATTCTCATGTAAATATTTTGAGGGGGATTAGTAGCAATGTGTCTTTGACTGTAATAATTTTTGTTAATTTAAACTTTTAGTAGATATAGCTCAAACCTCATAAGGCTTGCAGCTATAAGACTCCTAAGGAACATAGAAAGGAAGAGTTTCCTGACATTAATTTTGAGAGTGATTTCTTGGGTAACACTGAAACACAGGAGACAAGAACAGAAATCAACAAGGGAGGCTATGTTGAACAAAAAGAGATTCCCCAGCAAAGGTAAGTGTTTTCATGAAGGGGAAACCCTAGGATCTGTGAATCCTGTTTGAAATAGGGGATTAATATCTGAAATGTATCAGGAAATCCTACCACTTAATTAAATTATAGTATGGTCAAAGGATTTGAGTAGCCTTCTGCCTTCTTTTCAAAGTAGATATACAAGTGACCAGCAAGTCTATGAAAAGATGCTCAACGTCAGTAATCACTAAGGAATTGCCAATTAGAACCACGACAGCTTTGCTTCCCCCCCATTTAGGATAGCCATTGTCACAAACCAAAAAGGGTCCATGGTGAGCATGTGGAGAAGTTGGGACCCTCAGGCCCTGCTGGTGGGGATGGAAAAGACACTGCTGCTATGGACAGCAGTGGTGGGTTCTTCAGAAAATTAAAAGTAGGCTGCAGAGATAGCTCAGCACTCTAAGTGCCTGCCTGGCAAGCACAGGGACCTGGGTTCAGTCCCCAGTACCACACACTGTGCTGGCCCTCAGGACCGCAGGCATGCCATACCAGCTGCTGAAACCAGGTGTGGTAGTGCACATCTGTAATCCCAGTACTGGGGAGGCTGAGACAGGAAGATCACTATGAGTCCAAGCTGCGTAGTACCAATTAACTAGTTAGTTAATTAATTAATTAAAAAATAGAACGACCATATCTTAGTCTATTTTCTGTTGTTAATGGCACAATACCACAGACTGGGTAAGCAAAGAACAGCAAAATGGCTTATTGTAGCTCACTATTCTGGAAGATGCAATGTTGTGGGGCTGTATCTTATAACAGCCTCACTGGTAGAACCCTGCATGGGGCAGGCCTCATGTGGCAAGAGACAGGGTGTGTGTGTGTGTGTGTGTGTGTATACATGCTCTAATCTCTCTCTCTTATAAAGACACCCTATTCAATCATAGGGATCCACTGTAAGGACCTATGTTATTCCAATCCCCCCAAGAAAACTTCACTTCTAAACACTGCAATTGAATTAAGTTGTCACCATCCCAATACCACAAGATGCACATTAAATTTCAACACCTGAACACTTTGGGGAACATACTCAATCTGTGTCCAAGCCATAGCATGTCATAGAATCCAATAATCTTATCTCAGGCTATGTCTGTAGAAATTGAAAATGGAGCCTTGAAGAGCTTTCTGCACACTCATGTGAGCTGAGCTGTTATATTATTCACGACAGCCAAGAGGTAGAAGCACCCAATTTATCAGCAAATGAATGAATAAAAAAAAACATAACATGGACTGTATGCATAAAGGAATCTTATTCAGCCACAAAAAGAAAGAAATTCTGCCACATGCAATAACATAGAAGAACTTGGAGGGTGTTATGTGAAGTGAAATTATCCATAGTCAGAAGGACAAATATTCCATAACTGCACTAATATGAGGAACCTAAAATACTTGGACACAGAGATAGAACGGTGGCTGCCAGAGGCTAATTAAACTGGGGAGGGGCTGTCCAGGGAATATGAAGTTTAAGTGATGTAAGATGAACTCATTCTGGAGCTCTAATACTCAATACAGTGCTCACAGCTAGCAATATTGTACTGTGCACTTTACAGTGTGGAAGGCTGTCTCATGCTGAGTATTCTTATAAAGCCTTTGGAGTTTAACTTTCTTGGGACAGGGCGAGACTAAAGAAGGAGACCATATATTTTAAAAGACACAGGATGAAGATGCTTGCCTTCCGTGTTCCAGGTGAGACTAACTTTCTGGGGTTCACCTGCTTCCACAGACCCTGTAGATGGATGGGTCATCTTCAGCCTCCCAGACTCTCCCGTGGGCAGAACCCTCAGTCTTCCACTGCCACAGGAGCAGGACCACTGTGAGTGGATGTGGGCTGTGGACTTAAGACAAGGTCTTTCTGGGCCATGAAGTGGCTCAAGCTTTGTTTATACTTGTGACCCTCTGGCCTCCCAGAGTGCCAGGATTATGAGATTGTACCAGTACACCCAGGCTTCCTCCTCCTCTTCCCCTCTGCTACCTTCTCCCTCCCATCCCTCTGTCCTCCCTCCCTCTCCTGCTTCTTTTTGTCTTTCCTGGTCCTCTTCCTCCTCCTCCTCTTTCTCCTTCCTCTCCTCCTCACTTCATTTCCCCTTTTCTTCCTTCTTCTCCTCCTCTTCTTTCTCCTCCTATTTCTAAAAAGCATCTTTATTGAGATACAATTGATATACAAAGACCTGTACATACGGATATGTACAATTTGATTATGTCTTCCTTTCCCTCCTCCTCCTCCTCCTTTTTCTCTGTCATTAAAAAAATCTTTACTGAGATATAATTGATATAAAAAGCTTTCCATATACTAAAATACACAACTTGCTGAGTCTGGACATATGCAAACTATCATCAGTTCCAAGGTGAAGGGCATGGTTAGTGCTCCCACTGGGTAGGGCAGATAGAATACTTTTCCCTCTTTATGAAAAACAGCACAATCTGTTTTAATGTGAAACACAACCAGGCTGGTTATTTTCCAAGCAGGCCTTGCTTGGTGTCTGTTATGGCTACATCGTGCATCCTCAAAACTCCTATGTTGAAATTCTAACCCCCAGTCCATCAAAAGGTGACAGACAGTATTTGGAGAGAGTATCTTTAAGGAGGGGATAGAGATGAAATCGGGTGTGATGGATAAGGTTACATAAGGGGCCATAAGGACTTGGACTCGCACAGAAGGGAGACCTTGTGAAGACACAGGAGGAGGGTGGCCATCTACAAGCAGAAAGAGAGGCCTACAGAAGAAACCAGGCCTGTCTGCACCTTGATCTTGAACTCTCAGCCTCCAGAGCTGTGGCAAAATGATCTTCTATTCTTCCATCCACACAGATCTGTGCTGCTGTTATGACAGTCTGAGCAGATGAATGCAGTGATTGATCTTTGATCTGTTAATCTGACAGGATACTGCACTGGAATCCTGGGAATTCAGTTATATGCACGTAGGGCCTGTGGAAATATACCAGTCGTAAGAGCCCTGGCAGGGTGTTAACTGAAGCCGCCCTCCACAAGCCGATGTGTCACTGTGCTGTTCAGGGTGGTTACAGCCTCCACCCTCACTTGACTTTCAAAGTCACAGTCTAGAGTAGACTTTGTAGTTTGCTTTCTTCCTGTGATTAAGTTTATAGCTTTTAATCTTAGGTTCTTAATATGCCTCCTTTGTAATCAGTAACTCGGTTGTACCATCTATTCATGAATCCAGTGTTAGAAAAATCTTCCAAAGGCAATAACAGTCTATAATCAGGTATGGGGAAATCAGATCTCTACTTCAACACTGAATAGCGTAAGTTTAAAAAATGTTGTTATGTAATATATAATTACATATAACATGATATTATAAATGTATGCGTGTATCTCTAAGTATAGATATATGGCAAATCATGAAGAATCAAATTTGTTTATTTTTAATTAATTTTATTAGTACATTTTAATTTTTTAAAATGTGTTTAGTACAGGGTCTACAGGGTCTCGCTACACAGATTAGACTCATAGTGATCCTCCTGTTTTCAGCCTCCCAAAATTGGTACATTTTAGATATACATAATAACATTCATCATAAGGAATTCATACCTGTACATGATATATCTTGATTGTTCTTTATTTCCCATTCCCCTCCCCTCCTTTGAACCCCTCTCTCCCTTTTCTTTTTTTTTCAAAGTTTTATTGATAAACAGCAATGAGACAGTTTCAAATCAAATCGGAAGTACAGTTTCAACAAATAATACACTGCATATATTCTTCTTAGTGGTTAATTGCTGTACAAGATGCAGACTTGTGATCCTATTTACAAACACCATTAGAACAAATCATTCTATTCATTAAGAGAATGCAACTATATATCTATCCCAACCTCTTTGAATACATAGATACAAAATGGACATTCATCGGTATACCCCATTTTTTCTAAGTTCCGTTATTGAATATTATAGGTGTGTAAACTCAGCAAAATATTCTAAAAGAGTCCAGTAGCCCATAATAGCATTGGGTCTTCTGTTTAACTGGCAATGTCAGAAATTATTGACCTGAGTCCCCCATAGCTCAACATAACAGCATGGCTTTATTTCTTATATTTCGACTTCATACTTTTCTACTGGATGGTTAAGACCAAGGTAAAGTAAGACCTGTGCAACAAGAGTTGTAGCTTTTTGGTCTGAGAAGGTCAGTGAAATGCCCTCAGGATTTGTCCTGAGATCCTGTACCTCAGATTGTAGAACCTTTATCAGTGCAGCCATGTGGATGAGTCACGGCCATTGCTTGGCCAATGTGCTCTCTGTGAAAGCCTGAGAGAGTGTCTTCTCTCCATGTGACTCTCCTTAGGCCCACTCTATGTCATCGATCACTTTCCTCTTTGGCCCCATAATCTTCTTGATCAGAAAATTTGGGACACTACTGAGGTACATGACGTTACAGTACAAGTTCTCATATGTCCTGAGTCTTAATTGACCTTAGAAGGCTAGGGCCAAAATGTTGGCTTTCCTTGTATCCCTCCTTTTTCTCTAATTTTGGTCTGCAAACTTAGGTTGTTAACCATCCAGAAGAAAAGCTTATTGTTATTATCAAACGATTTGGGCTATCAATCTTAACCTCACTATCTCACTGCATTTCAAACATCTTAGGCATAATAAGGAACAGGTATTTTTCATCAAGTATTGATATGTTGAACTTTAAGTCCCTACATAATATGATAAAAAAACATTTAAAAATTAGATTATATTTTAAAAAATAGGATAAAGAATTCTATGCTTCTCATGTTTGCACATAAGTCCAAAATAGTAGCTGAATAATACTCCATTGTGTAAAAATACCACATCTTTCTCAACCCTCTCTCCCTTTTCCCTGTTTCTCTTTTTTCTTTTCTTCCTCCTCTTCCCCTCTCCCAAGTGCCCCTTCCCACTTGGGCATTTTTCTTCCATTTCACAGTATATATTATACATTGTGGCTCTAATTTACCCTTCCAATTTCTCATACTGAGAAATAATGTGATATTTAAATATGTGTGTCTGATTTATCTCACTTAAGAGTGTGGTCTCAAGGTGTATCCATTTACCTAGAAATGTCTCAAGTTGGGTCTGTTTTTCTGCAAGTACTGTGCTCTTTATATCACTAGAGCTTTGTGGTATAATTTCCTATTAGGGCCTTTGATGCCTCCTGCCTTGACTTTGTTGCACATGTCCGCACTGCTATTCTGGGTCACTTCTGGCTCCATATTAACTTCAGGATTGCTTCCTCTAATTCTGTGAGGTATGCTATTAGTATTTTGACTGGGATTGGATTAAATCTGTATGACAGTTTTGGGAGTATGGCCTTTTCACTGTATTGATTCTTTCCAGCCAGTGGCAAGGAATATCTATTTTCTGATATCCTTTTCCATCTCCTTTTTAAGACTACTGTAGTTTCCAATGTAAAGATATTTTGCTTCCCTCATTAGATTGACTCATAAGTATCTAGTTCTTTGTTACTATTGTAAATAATACCACCCTGAAATTTAAAAAAATGCTTTAAAATGACTTCAACATCTCTGGATGTACCCTTAAACATTTTTCTCATTTGGGGCTTCTTGTTTTGACCTTTACAGAAGTGATATCACATTAACATCTAGTATTCTGTGAGCTGATTCCTTATGCTTCTAGGATTCATCCATGTTTCTTGTAGCTATAATCTTTTTTTTTCTGCTGTATCGTGTCTCATAATGCAAATATCTGATACTTTATTTATTGTCTGTTAGTAAGCATTCAGGATCTACATAATTTTCTATGTTATAGAGTTGTTTGGCACGTGCTCATACAAATCTCTTAAATATGTATATATCATTTTTAATTAAAAGATTTAGACTGTGTACAAATGTAAACTATGCTTAAAAATGTAAACTATGCTTAAAAATAAAACAAATGATTTTTTAGTTTGAACAAGTTAGGCTTGGGGCATACCTGAAATCTGACATTTAAGTTTATAAAATAGTTCCAGGCTTTATCTCATTTCTTAAAATGAATAAAAATAGTACAGAACTGTTCAGAATTTTTGGCTCAGTAGCTTTCCTTGAAGTAGCTCTAAAAGTCACTATCTGAGGTGCTATTGCGCTCTTTTTCTTCTCATGTCACTGTCCTGATTTCTTGACCAGATGGTAGGAAATGTGAGGAGACGGGAACACATAAGAAGGATGCATCAGTTCCTTTGCTGGGGATGGAAGCTGAGTCTCAGCAAAGTTAAATGATTCATACAGCAGGCCTGGGAGCCAGTGGAAAGCCCATCACGCTTTGCCACGTGGTGCTGTAGGTGCGGTCATTTGTCCCCTCCTCTCCTGACATCTGCGCTCACTCCCAACACTAAGATTGGCATAGGAGCAAAGGCAGTCTCTGCATTTGGCAGCTGATTGTCCAGAAATCTGGCCATTTTTAAATGCCTACTGTGTGCCTGGCAGGTGTATGCTAGATACTCAGAGATGCGCCTGAGCTTATCCTCATGAGAAGAACATTGTATTGGCCCTATCTGCGTTCTCCTCGCAGATGTACACTTGGGTCTGTCACACAGGCCTGTTACACAGGCCAAACAGAATCTACGTCCTTTGGTATTTATGAATATGGTGAATTGAGCATGGTTAGAGGTGGTGTCTTATGTAAATACCGCTCAGGTTGGCAGCTGTGTTCATGCGAAGGTTACACAGGTAAAAGGGAGGTCAGAGCTAATGAAGTAATTTAGGCATATTTTACTCCAATGTCTTTGTTCTTTCTAATGACATCATAGTGCTTCCAGAAGAGCACCAGTTCTGTTATGTATGTGGTGTCACTTTCATAGAACTCGGGTTAAGCAATATGCCTATATTGCTAGAAGCAGAGTGTGGATAGAAATGTTTAGTGTTCATGAAAGTTTCATAGAATAAGAGGACACAAAGCGGGGAGGAAACCCAGACGAGCTTTGTGTACTTTTTGACCTTCCAACCCTGATTGCATCCCAGTCCCTGTCAGGATGTAGCTGAGGGATAGTGCAGAAGGTGATCGGCATCCTTATATGTAATCAGTAATCTTCAGAACGTGGTTGGGTGTAAGAGTATAGTCTTGGAAGTGGAGTGAATTTGAGTTCAAGTCCTGGTTCTTGCACTTATGAGTTGTGTGACATCAGGTTAAGTTACTTATGCTGTCCAAGACCTAATTTTTTAAAACTGAAAAATGGGGAAAATTATAATAGAATTCTTGAAAGGATTGACTTAATCCAGGCAGACCTCATAAAATTCTACTGTTACAATACCCAGTATCAATCAGGCTAAGCTTGCCGGGTCCTGTTAAGAAGCGAGAATGATCTTGTAGTTCCACTGTGGGTGATTAAAATTGGCACACTTGTGATCCTTCTAAAAGGCCGTTAGAGTCTCAGTAGCTCTGGCAGGGCTGGCAGGGCCTATGGATGGCTGCCTACATTAATGAAGAAAGCTATGCCCAGCAGGCAGTGGGGGTAAGGGAACTCATTTACTTGAGCTTCCTTTCCTTTCCCCTCTCCCTCCCTTCTCCCGTCCAATTGACCAATCGTGTTTTTATATATTTATGGGGCACACTGATGTTTGGATGTACATATATACACTTAGAGGGATTACATCTATTGAATTAACATATCCACCATATCACCTACTTCGTTGTTCCCCATTTGCGTTTTCATATGAATTGGCTTATTTGAACCTTATTCTGGATAAAGTATGCCATATAGCCTTTCCAAATTTCAAAGGACTTAGATAATAAAAACATAGGCTCCTAAAGCTCCCACGGAGAAAGGCATTTCCTGTTCATTACAAAGGCCAAACAGAATCTACTTCCTTTGGTATTTATGAATATGGTGAATTGAGCACGGTTAGAGGTGGTGTCTTATGTAAATACTGCTCAGGTTGGCAGCTGTGTTCATGCGAAGGAGATTTGCTTTTAAGTCCTCTAGACTGCCCTGTCTTCATGGATGACCATCTGTGGCAGAGACTGACCTCTGAAATTGAGGGTTTTTCTTTGATTCACGGAAAAATCAGGCATTCTGTTGTTCTTTTCTCTTGGCATTACCCAGTCTATGCTTGGAAATGTTTCCTTCATTGTTTCCAAGAAGTTGCCATGGTTATAGCTCATTTGGTTAGGATCAAAATAAAAACATGGATGTGGTACATTTTATAGAGAAGGGATATAATTTTTGCCAATGTCCATGGGTGGAGAATTATCCAATCTTGAGCAGGGTTCAGCTAATGAGCTATGAATGACAGTATGTCTGAGCTGTATCCAGGGGCCAGGGACATAGGGACAGGAATCATGGGCTCTGAGGATTTAATATTTCATGCCAGAGAAAAGGGCCTTACCTGGAGGGGGTCATGAGATTGATCACTGGCCTTAGCTCCTTCAGTCCTCGGCATGATCTCAGGTAAGTCACGCTCCCTTTGGGGACTTTCACTGTCTCTCTTGTCAATGAGGACATTAGATTATGTTTTCTCAAAGATCCTCTTAATTTCTAGAATTGCAACATTCTGTGGATTCTCTTTTTATAACTTTATAGCCCATTTGAAAATCACACCCTTTCTGTTTAAATCCACCAGAGGGCAATACGTCCCACATCTTGGCCCTGGTCCTAGCTTGAGAGCCCTAATCACTACCCCAAATTCCTTGGAAGAGGGAAACTACCACTCAGTGCCTGCCATCCTTTGGTTCAGATAGACACAAAGTTGTTCCTTAGATCTGCAGTTGATGGGGTGGGGGGGTGTCTTCGCACTCCTTGCCTCCTAGCTCATCTCAGTTCCCTGGGTCCAGGGCCAGCTACCTATTTCCCAGGCCTGGACACTAAAGCCCCAGGAACCAGGAGGACTTGCCTTGGACCGTGTCCTTTCCACTGGTGGGCTTGAGGCTTTCATTTCCTCCCCTGATCATCCTTCTCCAGTGGGCCTTGAGAAGCCACCTCTTTCTGAGGGAGGTCTGTTGCAATGAGAAGACAGTTTTACATGCGCATTAACAGGAAAACCCTGAAATTATGTTAGGATGAGGACAGGAGCTGAGTTGTGCAGATAGGCCAAAGTGTCTTTGCAGTGTGACTTTTCTTTTGGGGTTTGGGCTAAAGAGTTGGAAAATGTGATGGCCAATGTTATAATACTGGCTCTAAGCTGCCAACAACAGAATCCACTTTGGCTCATCTGAGTAGCAAAGGAAATTTTGAAAGAGTATCAGGAAATTCTTAGAATCTCCAGAAAGACCAGAGGTGAAAATCTGGAGTTACAGCCAGAAATATGACCCATTACACCATGGGAGGGTTTTTAAGAAAAAAAAACCCAAAACCAACTACAATCTGAGGTACAGGATCTAAGGATAAATCCTGAGGGGATTTCACTGACCTTCTCAGACCCAAAAGCTACAACTCTTGTTGCATAGGTCCTGCTTTACCTTGGTCTTAACCATCCAGCACAAAAGTATAAAAACGAAGTATAAGAAGTAAAGCCATGCTGTTATGTTGAGCTGTAGGGGACTCAGGTCAACAATTTCTGACATTGCCAGTGAAGCGGAAGACCCAATACTATTATGGACTACTGAACTCTTTTAGAATATTTTGTTGAGTTTACACACCTATAATATTTAAATGATGGAACTTAACAAAAAAAAAAGGGATACAGATGAAGGTTCATTTTGTATCTGTGTATTCAAAGTGGTTAGGATAGATATATAGTTACATTCTCTTAATGAATAGAGGGATTTGTTCTAATGGTATTTGTAAATAGGATATCATATCCGCATCTTGTATAGCAATTAACCACTAGGAAGAATGTATGCAATGTGTTGATTATTGAAACTGTCCTACCAATTTGGTTTGAAACTGTCTCATTGCTATTTGTTTCTCAATAAAATTATGGAAAAAAGACAAACAAACAAACAAACAACAACAACAACAAAAACTACACGGCTTTTGGCACTTAGGATGTTTAGGGCTGGGTACCAGAGTGTGGAGTAGGACCACTGGAGAACCTTCTGTTTGGCAGGCGCTGGCCCTGGGCAATGATCTCAACTCGTTTCTCCCTGAGATTGATGTCATTACTCTCAATATACAGATAAACAAAGCAGGTCTGGGGAGTTTAGGACTTGCTCCTTTAAACTTCTTTGACTTCAAAGTCAGAGCTCAGAATAGGATGACACAGACTTTGGGCTGGAGCTTGGGATTGCCCAAAGGGTGATTTTAGGGTGGAAGGGGGTTTCTCAGTGCTCCTTACTCTTTGTACCTCTTTGATTTTATAATACTATGGAAGGAAAGGGACAAAAATAAAGGTTAAGGGGCCGGTGAGATGGCTCAGTGGAATAAGCATTTCCCTAGCAAGCACAAGGGCCTGAGTTCAATCCTCGGTTCCACCAAAAATAAATTAATTGGATGTTTTTTTTATAAATAAACAAACAAAAAATCTTCTGTCATGGTTTGTGTCTCAGTGTCCTCCCAAATCCTCACACAGTCGTGGGGCAGCTTTTGGAGTCTGTGATGGATTATTGCAGGTGTGAGTGCTACCCTTGGCCCTGGGGTAGGTAATCTGCATTACAGTGTAAGGAGGGGAGAGAGGCTTGCTAGCTGCCACAGCTGTGGCCCATCCCTTTGCTTTTGCTCATTGCTCCCCCCCATGAAGGCTGCTTGGAGCCCAGACTGGGCTCAAATTCATGATCCTCCCAGAGGCCTCAGCTTCCCAAAGCTCTGGGGTTACAGGCCCACACACCCCAATTGCCTGGCTCCATTGGGTGTATTTTAAAAGATGATAGGATTGATTTTGATGTCAATATTTGCAACAAGCCAGAAACTCCAGGAAAATCATGAGTTTGAACCCAGTCTGGCTAACTTAGTGACTCTCAAGACCTTGTGTTGAAATAAAATTTAAAAGATGGTTGGAGATGTAGCTCAGTGCAAAGGTCCTGGCTTAATGTTCAACCCTCAGTAACACACCCACACCCACACCTACCTACACCCACACCCACACCCACGCCCACCCACACCCACCCACGCCCACACACTCCAGTGGAATGTAAATACTACAGTGATGCAACAGCCACTGTCTTCTTCCTCAAATATAAACAAACTTTTAGATAGTCAGTCGGAAATTTTCCTTCATTCCTGTTTTCCTATTCTATTTCCTGTATAGATGTTCTACTTGAAAGTTTACTGATCATGATGTCATACTTCTGAGCCACAAGAAAATGCGCAGACATAGAATTTAACTTGTGGCTGTTGTATTACATGTGCTAACATTTTAAAAATTATTATTAAATAATATTATACAATTGATTAAAATGAAGTAACAGCATGCCCCCTAAAAATTGTGCAACATGACAGTCATTCCTTAATGAGGATAAACTTATCTTTAAAACCAAATTTATGTATCTGTGGGTGACCTATTAGTGCTAGAAAGTATAGCTATCACCATCATATTATTTTTATAGACTGGACAGGGAAACCTTGTTCCATAACTAAATGAACAGGAATGCAAAGAATTAATTTTAGAACAACATCTTGTAACTTCTCTGACCTCTTGAGGTATATGGTAAGAACCCCACCGTGGTCTACCATCAAATATTATCTTTAAGGATCTGTAAGTTTGTAATGCACTCCTTCAATTTTAAACTTTTTTGAGACGAGGTTTTTTTTTTTTTTTTTTTTTTTTTTCTTTTCCCCTTCTGTATTTTTAGGGAAGGGTCTACAGGGTGTTCAGGGTCTCACTACAAGATCTGACTCATAGTGATTCTCCTGTTTACATCCTCCCAAGTGCTGGGATTATAGGCACTCGCCACCACGCCCAGTCTCTATCGCAGTCTCAGTGTGCCCCGGGGGCAGGGCCGGCACAGCAGGCCCGGGGATCGAACCCCTGGCTCCTGCGCCTGCTTGCAGGCGCTTTAATCCGCTTGTTATGTTGCCCAGGCTAGTTTCAAACTGCTGAGCTCAAGTGATCCTCTGTGAATGTGTCCTGGCGCTGGCCTCCGCCTTCAGTTTTATTGCCAAGAATCGGAGTCGGTGTGAGGCGCACGGGGTGTTCCTCAGCCCTGCTTCCTCGGTTGGTTGTCTCGGCACTGGCCCGGAGGTTTCCAGGCGCTCCTTTTGTCACACAGCTTTGTCCTTTTCATAGCGGTGAAACTGCGATAAATGAAAAATGAGCCTTTCTTTTGAAAAGCGGAAAAGTGACTTTACAAGGGAAAGCGAGGAAGGGTGAGTGAGGCCCAGGCCTTTCCTCACCAGAAGAGGCGGCCGACGCAGGTCCTCTGCAGCGCCCCGCTCCCACGGGCGGGCACCCCGACCTGGGCCGATTTCCTAACAGTCCGTGTTCCGGCGCCCTCGGGACGCCCGCCGGCCGGCACGCAGACTTGCGCGGGTTACCGAATTCCGTGGAACCACACCATGGCCCGGTGCCGTTAAACGAGTCTTTGAGTGACAAATCTCGATACAGTGCTAAATTCACAAGTGGGTGCAAGCCAGTGTGAGCGGCACAACCCCATTTGGGTTAGACACACGTGTCTGCAAGTTTGAAAACAAATGCTTTTCTCTGAGGTGAAGGAATAAAAACAGTTTTTATTTTTGTCATAATCCAAATGCCCTAGGCCTGAAAACACGTGACTACATCTTCCTTTCCTTTTTCCTTGTAAATTTACTGTCTACTTAAAATTTTATAACCTGGGCATAGTGACATAGGCCTGTAACCAGTACTTGGGGCGGGGGGTAGAGGCAGGAGGATCACAGTGACATTTGCCTGGGCTACACAGTGAGTTCCCGGCCAGCCTGGACTGCATAGCGAGGCCTTACCTCAAAATATATTTTTATATACTTAAAACTTGAATGGAGGGTCACTGGTTAAGGTATTATGTACAACAGCCTCCAATTGGGGTTGATGTTTTCTCATGAGTCTGGACTAGGATCGTGAGGTTTTGGAGGAAGATGCCCCATCTAAGTGTTCTTTTCACCCTTCCTATCAAAGGTGCCTACCACCAAGGTGAGGTGCTGCTCAGGATGCCAGGCTTGACCACTTCACTGACATAACATCTGTTAGATCTCTCTACTGTAAAATTTTTATCCCTTTGCATTTCCTTATTCTTCCCCTTGGAAGGAAGTTAGGGTGACTTAAAAGATTATAGAGCTCTTGTTAAGTTGCCAGAACTCCTGAGCCCAAGTGATCCTCCTGCCTCAGACTCCCAAGTAGCTGGGAGTGTAGGAGCATGCCCTGTGCTGGCCTGCTCCTTCCTTTCTCCTCTTCTTCCTCCCCTCCCTTCCCCTCCCTCTCCTTTCTTTTCTTTTTCTCTCCCCTTCTTTTTTTCTGCCTCCCTCCCTCCTTCCTTTCCTCCTTCCCTCCCTTCTTTCCTTCCTTCCCTTTAATATTTTCTGACTTTGTGGTAGTCTAACATGCTCAAGCCTCTTCTTGTGTATAGTCTATCTAGAAAATGCTGTGCCCCTGGACCCAGCTATTCCTCCGGGGCTGCTTTGCTGGAGGATAATACTATAAACCAATATCTGGGTGATATATATATATATATATATATATATATATATATATATATATTGCCTTTCATCAGAGAGCATGGCCAAACTAGGCCCATCTCTGAGCGGAGGGAGGGGGCATCTTGCAAGCAGAGTCACTGTGGTGACATGTTACTTCCTTTTTGCATGATTGCTTCAAGAAGCAAGGTGAGTGGACATTGCCTGACACCAAGACCACTTCTGCCCAGAAAGCACTTGAGGGGAGGCTAGGGAGTAGGTGGGGACGGCTCACGCACAGGAGGAAACGCTGCTCTTTGCTGGTGTTTCCTACCTACGCACACCATCTTAACCATGGGGGAAAGGCTGGCAATTTGGGCGAAGGAGATCAAGGAAGTCCAGACCCCGACTCTGTCTAGTGGGGAATTTGGGTTGAGTAGAAATGACTGTGGGTGATGTCTTTTGGATTTTCTTCCTCTGTTCTCCTAAACAGGAAGTGGGAGATTTCAGGGTGGTAGTGCTGATCGTTCCATGTTGCTCTTGAGAATTTGGCCTCTCAGGCTTCCTTTCTACCTACGGGGCTTGTCATCAAGAGCGATTTTGTCTTAGATTCACGTTATGACCCTTAACCTCACACATGGTTGTATCTGTACCTAAGGAATGAGAAGTGTTATCTGTCTGTGGAGTTGATGCAAATGGTACATGGATCACATGTGACAGTGAATATACCACCTTCTTGTCCCAAACCAAAGCTTTTTTGCCTTTAAGATCTTATAGCTTTAAAACTGGCACTATCACAGAGATGACTGCTAATGTAAGGCATTGAGGCACCACGCATGTACTTCTTTCTCTTCCAATCCCTACATTCTATGGAACATGGAGGGCTAATAGCTTCAAATGTGATATTCCTGGTCCCTGCTGACCTCTTTATTTCTGTGCTAACTCTAGCACAGGCCCCTGTTAACCATTCCCTGAACAAGGGTGAGAAGAAGCTTTCACCTGCAGAAGGCCTTCTACCTTTGCTGTTGACTAGTTTGTTTTCCTGAGTGTAGCGGAATGACATTTCTCACCTGTTCCCTGGAGCCACCCACCTCCCCAGTCTCATCTCCCTCTATGGCCCTGACCTCTCAGTTGTGCTGAATTCCCTCCAGGTTTCCTAGCACACTGCTACATCTTGGGCCTGCAGGCCCTTGCCTGCACTCTCTTCTTAGTTAAATCAATCTCCTTTTGCCAGGATGATTCTAATTTTTTTAAAAATTATTCAAAATTTTTTTAAACCTCCTTTTTAAAAACATTTATTTATTTATCTATTTATTTATTCATTTATTTCATACAGGGTCTTGCTATGCAGCTCAGAATGATCCTCCTGCCTCAACCTCCCCAGAGCTGGGATTACAGGTGTGTACCACCATGCCTGGTTTTGAGGCCAGCATGATGCGCCTGCAGTTCCAGGGCCCACACAGCATGCAGTACCGGGGATTGAACCTGGGTCCTTGTGCTTGCCAGGCAGGCACTTAGACTGCCAAGGTGTCTAGCCAGCACTATTTTTTTTTTTTTTTACTTCTTACTGAGAATACAAAATATTAATGAAATATTAGAAATGATACAGAACTTAACCAAACAAAATAATATGAATTTGACAGTATTTGTTATATTGCGTAGTGCTGCCTTTAACTTACTTGTCCAGACTGGAAGCAAACCAAATGTCCATCAACTGAGGAATGGATAAAGAAGATGTGACATTTTTATGCAATAGAGTAATATTCGGTTATAAAAAGGATAAATTTGAGGCTCTTATTGGTAAATGGATGTAACTAGAGATTGTACTCTTAGATGAAATAAATCAGAGTGGCATGTACAAACATCATATTGTCTTCCTAGTGTAAAAACCTGAAAGAATAAATAAAATCTGAAAGGTACAATAGATGCTACGAAAAGGGAATGAATCTGGCCAGGATGACTCTTCTTTTTGGTTACAGGGTCTTAGTATGCCGCTCAGACTTGTAGTTATCCTCCTGTCTCAGCCTCTCTAGTGCTGGGATTATAGGCTTGTACCACCACACTTGGTTTTGGGTGGCACAGCACACCTGGGGTTCCAGGGCTGGCACAGCATAAAAGATCAAATTTGGGCCCTTATGCTTGCCAGGCCATCACTTAAACCACTGAGCTATCTCCCCACATTTTTTTTTTTTTTTTTTTGTACTCAGGGTCGAATTCAGGACCTTGTGTTTTCCTGGAAGGCACTTAAGCCACTGAGCTAACTGCTGGCCCTCCCAGGATGACTCTTACCCAGGCTTAGAGTTGTCTTTCTGCAGGCTACCTGCCCTGGACCACTTTCCCTATAGCCATCTGACCATCTGTTTCCTGTCTGTGTCCCATATTAGGAATCATCTCCTTGCGATAAGGACTGGTCAGGTATTTAAGACACATGAGGTCTTTATTTATTAATTGTTTTAAGGATAATAAAAGTAGTAAAAAACTAGAAAATATACAGAATTTCACTAAAAAATGATAGGAAGTCAACAGTGGCTGTTACACTGCATATTGTTGTCTTCAAATTAGTTGTTCAGACTATAAGATATAAGCTTATAAAATTGATCAAAAAATTAAAAAGGCAAAAATTTAAGCATGAGCTGTTCCTTTCAACAGACCAGCAGAAATCAGCAGTACAGTTATCCCAGCTATCCTGTGTCTATACATAAGCATCTTTTCCTTCTTTCTTTTCTCCTTTCCCTCTTCCCAATTGTTCCCCTTGAACAGTTTCTTTCCCTTTCACAGGATTTACTGTACATATGGTCTTCAACTCATAACTGTCACATGAAACTAAAGTGAGTTTAATAGCAAGGTCCCTTTTCTAAATGAATTTCCAAGCAGGAGGAGGACAGTGAATGTTGTTAGAATAAAAATGGAGCAGGCAACAGTACACCTGCACGAAGTGGAGCCAAGACTGAAGGGGGTCCTTCTGCATGACTGTCTGATAACAGCAGTGGTCACAGAGGACTGACAAGATTACAACCTTGCACCAAAGTAATGCTCTGATGATATCTGCCCAGGAATTTGCAGTTCAACTTTATTTTATCTTATTTTTTAATATTGATTTTATTGAGAAAGTAGCAATGAGACAGTTTCAAAACAGGTTAGTAGGACAGTTATAATAATTAATACATTGCATATTATTGTCTTTGTAGTAGTTATTCATAGTACAAGATGCAGACATGATAACTTGTCTAAACACTATTAGTTCAAAACTTTATTCTCATTGAACTAAGAGAAAGTAGCTGTATATCTATGCTAACTATTTTGTATATACAGATACACACACACACACACACACACACATATATATATATATATATATATATATTTCACACAAAATGGTCCTTCATTTACATTCCCATTTTTTGTTTAGTTTTGTCAGAGATGGGTATTCCATTGCCATTTAAATATTGTAGGTGCGTGAATTCAGCAAAATAATCCAATATAGTCCAGTAGTCCATAATAGTAGTGGGTTATCCATAGGACTAGCAATGTCAGAAGTTGTTGACTTGAGCCTTTTACAGCTCAGCCTATTAATATGGCTTTACTTTTTATACTTCATTTTTATACTTTTCTGCTGGATGGTTAAGACCAAGATAAAGCGAGACCTATATAGAAAAATGTAAGTTTTGTATCTGACAAGGTCAACTTTAAATTAATGCCATCCTTGTCATTGATCCTGGTAATCAAGAATAATAATTTCAAAGCAGTTGGTGCGACCCTGCTCCCTTTTCTTTCAGCCTCGTTTCCCATTGCTCCCTTGAGCTCACCCATCACTCCCTCACAGCAATGCCCCTGGGTTCCTGATTAAGGCCTTCATTCTGGAGCATCACAACAATGCTTAATGCCACTAGTATTAACTTTGTGCTAGGTATTTATCCTCTCTCTCTCTCTCTCTCTCTCTCTCTCTCTCTCTGAATCAAATAGATTTGTCCTAAGCAGGATATTTTTCACATTGCTGAAAGCTATACAGGGATGTGGCAGACAGAGCACCGTGCTGAGTTACCAAGCTCCTCCAAACCCATGCTGAAGAACGTGTAGTTCTAGGTGAAAGACCGCCCATGGCTTGCAGTAGTGTGGTAGCTTCATCAGTGAGAAGTGAAGGAAAGAGAAAGGCGCAAAAGTCACAAAGTGGGGCTGGGAGATATCTCGGCGGGCTAAGTGCCTGCCTGGCAAGAGCAAGGCCCCGAGTTTGATCCTTAGACTGCGTGCCATGCCAGCCCTGGAATACTGGGTATGCTGTGCTGGCCACCAAAACTGGGTGTTTATCTGTCTGTAAGACCAACTCTGGGGAGGCTGAGGCAGGAGGATCACTTTGAATTTAAGCTGCGTAGTGAGACCCTGTACCAGACAAAACAAAGTAAGTAAGTAACTAGAATGTCAGAAAGGAAAGGCAAGGGGCCGGGGAGATGGCTCAGTGGAATAAGTGCTTCCCTAGCAAGCACAAGGGTCTGAGTTCAATCCTTGCTTCTAAAAAAAAAAAAAAAAAAAAGAAAGGTAAGGCAGGCTTCTTTGTGGATGCTCCATTTTCCTTTTTCTTCCCCTCCTCATACAGAGGCATTGAATTTTTTTCTTCCTAAAAGACTAGGGAAGTGTATCTCTTGTTCTCCCATCTTTCGCAAGGCACCAGCAAAGGCCATCGTCCACTTCTGGAGTCTTGGATACCTGGTCTGTATATTGGGAGCTTGAGCTGAAACCCTGATTTCCTAAAACTAGTATATGATGAAGGCTTAAATAACAGAGACAGATAATATGGTTTGGGGCAGCCCAGGAAGGCCAGAACTCTCTTGGAGCTAAGTCCACGACTTCGCAGGATCACCCGTATTGATTGGGTCCTTCACCGTTCAGGGGGCTGCAGGAGGGAAGGGCATATCTGAGGCAAAAGCCCTTGAGAGTGGTCAGGGCCCTGGGAAGTTAGAACAAAGCCAGTAAATCTTGTTAAAGAAGATAACAGTTTGATCTCTACAGTTGGCAGCTTATTGCTCTGGAATAAGGCATGTTAGCACCACCGCTGTAGTATTTTCTTGTCTTCAGGGGCTGTGAATGTGAGTTTTCCAACACATCCAGAGAGCGCTGTGTTCCCCAGCTTAACCCTTGTACAGCCTGGTCCCCAGCACCTGTGCAACATGTGCTACCCTGGGCTGATGGTGTTGGTTATTGGAAAGAGGAAGGTGAGAGCTGGTGGAGCAGAAAAAGGCAGTGTGGGTGATCCGAGTTCCCAGTGAGAAGCGAAAGGGGTCTCCCTTGGGTGGCGTGGACCTTGGGAAGGTGCCTGGGCGTTGAGCCTTCTTGCTCATTTTTCTTCGTACACCACCCACTGGGAGAAGGGGCTTTGCTGGCAGATGGCACAATATGAAGCTCCTAGAGGTAGGAGGATAAGACGAGGAGAAGGCCCAGCCTCAGTTAGTGCTATCACACAAAGGCACTGGGAAAGAGCAGCCTCCTGAAGACACCTCCAAACCCACAAAGTAGCACTGCACAGGAGCCTGTTCTTGACCATTAGACCCCAGGGGAAACAGTCACCCTTTTGAGGGGTAGACCAAGAACAGGGCTCAAATGCACCCCAACAGACACTAAGGAACCCACTAAGATTTTACAATAACTAACACCACCAACCCAGGGTATCACACATTCCAAAGGTGTTGGGGACCAGGCTGTGTGAGGGTTAAGCAATTAAGAGAACAGCTATACCCGAACCAGCAGTCAGGGGAGGCAAACACCAGCTTTCTTCTTTTTCCTTTCTGCCCCCGCACCAGAGGAAGATGGCCAGAGAACAGAGGGCCAGCAGTCTGACAGGGTGTCGAACTGTTTTCCTGAGCTGTGGAGACCACAAGCACCACCTGGACTGAAGGGCAAAGGGAGAGGAGGAGCATCAGCAGATGAGAATCTTGGTAGGTGGTGGCACTCGCTTGTAATGCCAGCACTCTGGGAGGCTGAGGCAGGAGGGTGGCAAGTTCAAGCAAGCCTGGCAGTTTGCCGCTTAGTGAGGTCCTGTCTCAAAGTGAAAAAAAA
>NW_004524674.1:8366467-8372737 GCF_000260255.1 Octodon degus | reverse complement strand
TTAGCAGGAAGCTCTCCGCACACTCACTGGACCTGGGCTAGGACTGGGTCTCCGTATCATATTAATATGGCTTTACTTTTTATACTTAATTTTCCTACTTTTCTGCTGGATGGTTAAGACCAAGAAAAAGCAGGATATATATATCAAGAAATGTAACTTTTGTATCTGATAAGGTGAGTCAAATCCCCTCAGGATTTATCCTGAAACCCTGTACCACAGTTTGTAGATCCTTTGTCAGTGTCAGCCGTATGGATGAGTCAGGGCCATTGCTTGACCAATTTGCTCTCTGTGAAAGCCTGAGAGAATGTTTTCTCTCCATGTGACTCTCTTTAATGCCCGTCTCTCTTGCACACCTACCCTACTGTGTCGCTGGCATTTCCTCTAGTCTTGAGCCCTCCCAAGCAGTTCACCTTGGTTGTAGCAGCAGTGAGGGGCCTGTCATTCTCTGGGCCTGCCAGTGAAGTTCATCTGGGTTCTTGCAGTAGATGGTGTGGGAGGGGTTGCTCTCTGCATTGCTCAGCTGGGTTCCTGGTTGGGTTTTTTTTTTTTTTTTAAATAATGCTCTTTCGTGTCCACCCAGAAGCTTGGAATCATGTTCAGTTAATTTATACTATAACTAATGAGATTTGCATACTTCTCTATATAGGATAAGACAGCAAGCAGAACTTCTGCCTGTCCCTTTTAGCTCACCTGTTTGTTCAGCTAGGTGTTGAAAATCAATCTCCAAAGATGTTTCTGTAACTTCAGGAAATGTTCAGTACGGTTTCTTTTTATATTATGGGTTTATCCATTCTTTTGTTTGTTTGGGAAGATAATTATGATCAGAACTCCTTAAACCCTGGATAAGGAAAGAAATTTAATACTTGACACCCATAACTTAAGGGTTCATTAGTCAGTGGTATAATTCTTTGTTGGATATGTCGCTTCAAATCCCTCTCAACCCATGACCATATTTACCCTTTGATTTTACCAGTGATTAATTTTTGTTACTAACTTTTCTGTGAGATATGATAAAAGACGACCAAAAATAACATCATAGTTAATAATCATCCAGGACTGCATATCCTGTCACCTCTTTCTTCTTAACTTCTCCATGGAACATCCTGGATTTCATTGCATATTCTAAAGATGTGAATTGTTCAGACTCATTGCAGCCAGAAAACATAGAGAGAAAGAAGAGAAGGAGGGAAGGAGGGAAGGAGGGAAGGAGGGAAGGAGGGAAGGAGGGAGGGGAGAGAGAGACAGAGAGAGAGAGAGACAGACAGACAGATAGAGACAGAGACAGAGACAGAGACAGAGACATATCCCCTGGTGGCCCATTTTATCCCCTTCTAAAAGCTATACCTCTGAGCGTAGAAGACTTTGGAGGATATTGTAAACATAAAATATAAACTGAAACAGTCTACCCCTAGCTTCCAAGAAACTCACATTCTTCTCATTATGCAGAATGCCCATTTCTAAGAGTTTTCAGTCTTAACAATTTTAGCATTGCTCAAAGTCCCAGTCCAAAGTCTTGTCTGAAACCCAATGCATGCTCTTAACGGTGAGCCCTTATGAAAATAAAAATGAAGTTAAATTCTTCAAATATCCAGGGGCACAGACTTAATACTTTTATTCCAAAAGGGAGACAACAAGATAGAAATGAACTGGGTCAAAGTAATGCTAAAGCCCAGCAGGAGAAACATTAAATACTGCAGCTCTGTGCCCAGCAATAGATGCAGGTTGTGGTGTGATATGAGCTTCAAAGAGCTGAGCTAGCCCACCAGCAGGACCTCCTGGCTGCAGCCCACTGACCTCTCTCTTGGCTTTGCTCTTCTGTCTTCCTCAGCATGCATTCCTGGCATCTTCAATTGACTTGAGTCTCCAGTGCGTGTCTGGCTCCATTCCCATAGTGTCTTGTAGTCAGCTTCCCGGGGCTCCTTGCCTGGCCTCCCAGTCCTTCCTGTGAAATCGATACAGAAGCCTCTGCAACCACACAACCTTTGCATTTAACATGCCCCAAAAGAAGCATCCCACACTTGATGCTGAAGTCTGCCATCAGCTCGGGTAGAAGCCAGGTACCCAGAACCATGACTGCTGTGGCTTCTGAATGCCTGGATGACTGAAATGAATCTTGGGAACAGATTCCCACATGACCCTTCTCAAATAGGGAGCCAATGTCTGTTTGTTTTTTCCATGTCTTTCTTTTAAGGTAAAACATAACTTTTGTACCTGTTAGTTTGCCATAGGAGAGACCCTGCTAATTTCTGTGACAACTTTAAGGCTTCTTCTTGCCCCAGTTCAAAGTACTCAGTTTTTTCTAATGATACTAATTTCTTTACAGAACTCAACTCCCTTCACCCCCAATTATACATGTCATTCTTTTCAGGCCAAAATTTTAAATTTTCAAATGATTCTACTTTTCTGATTGTTTCCAATTATCATGATAAAACTGGTTAAAAGCAGCCAGTGACACTCATGCCACAACCTGAACACTGGGATGCCTTGATCAATTTGTCCATTCTCTCTAAACTCATGAAGTCTTAGGACATGGACAAATGCAGTCACATTTTTCCCCCAGAGTGTAACACATAGATGTTATTCTAATTCCCAACAGAGTCCTCACTCCAAACTGAAAACCAATGAGCCTAATAGCCATTGCTGTCCACATTTCCATTAAAATTCTGGTTTTCTAAACTTTGGCCAGGATTATCCTGTGCCTATGTAATTCTAATTCTTCTATAGCTTGTCTTTAGTCCTTCTCAAACTTCTATGAACTAGTGGTAAAGGCTTCTGAACCAAATGGTCAAATATAGTCAAAGCAATGACCTTCTTTCTCTGATACCAATTTTTCTTTCTTTTTTTAAAAAAAATATTTATTCATTTGGCACAGGGTCTCACCGTGCAGTTTGGACTCATAGTTTTCCTCCTGTCTCAGCCTCCTCAGTACTGGGATTATAAGTATGTGTCACTACATCCAGTTTCAGTGGTGTTGGGCCAGCATAGCATGTGGTACTGGGGATTGAACCTGGGTCCTTATGCTTGCCAGACAGGCTCGTAGACTGCAGAACTATCTCCCGGTCCCCAATTTTCTATATTCATCATCTTTTCCATTGCTGGAGAAGAATACCTGACACCCACAATACAAGGAAGCAAAGTTTATTTTGGCTCATGTCTTCAGAGGCTTCAGTCCATAGCTGGCTGTAAGGCAGAAGTGGTACTACAGGCAAAGGAGACTGGCAGAAGAAAGTCGTTTATCACATGGTGGTTAGAAAGTCCTTAATTACTGGATTAATCCACTGAGGGGTATAGTTTGTCTATACCCACTCACCCCTAACACCTATACCTATGAATACATGAGACTTTTGGGGGACATGTTAGATCTAAAGCATCAGATGCATTTACTTAACAAAAGTTCAGCTGCGTTCTACATAAAACTGTCAGTCAACATTGATTCATGGAGCTATCCACATTGAGTTTGTTCGGGTGTAACACTATTCTTTCCCCCTGTCCAGCCTAGTGAAAACTCAGTATCTGGGAAATGTAAAGCTCACATTCGTCCCATCATAAACCTTTAATGGCTTTTTCAATATTTCTAGGCCCTTTAAACACTTACAAAAGAGTTCTAACCCCATCAGTTACAGACTTCTGGTTTGACCCCATCCAGAAAGTTTTATTGTAAGTCTCAGAGTTTAATTTGAACAATTTATTATGGGTCAGTCTTATATGATCCATCAGAATACCTGTTTATTTGTGGGGGTCTTGGAAGAACCCTGTGGACGTGCTGATAATCTTCATGCTGTCAAATTCTTTGGTCACTTTCTCAACTTTACCTTGCATGGCCATCCAGCAGTATCATTTCTTAAAATGCTTCTTTTTTCTCCCTATATAGGCTACAGCCCCTTGTGCCCTTGCTTTTGGTCATCAAAGCAGCCTCCCAACTGATGTGTTTCTTTTCACTCTTGCACCTCTACATCTATTCTCCAGTCTTCAGGTAGACAGGTCTTTGAGAATATAATGGAGATCTTGTCATTTGCCTCATTTACTTGCAATGCATTTTGATTACTTTTAGATAATTCCTTTTCCTTAGGTAGACATGATGTCTCCTACTGTCTGCGCTCCCCTCATCTCCTCCTGGATTCTTTACCACCCTTTCTCCTTGGGCCTTCTGTCAGCTCATTGGATACTTTGGACTCAGTCACATTTTTAAGCCTTCATATTTCTCATTCTTTGTCTCGAGTTCTGTCTCTTTTGGTGGTCTATAATTGCACACAATCACAGTATATTTTCCCCATGTAGTGACTTGTTTGTTACCAGTTTCTTTCTTGTGTAGTTATCTCCTCAGGACCACAGACCTATCTTCCTTTCTCACCATGATATCTCTAGTACTTCTAAAAAGGTCTGGCATGCTATCATTACTCATAGAAATAACAGTTTTCTTTTCATTGTTTGATTATTTTCTGTTCCTTTTGAGCCAGACGTAAATAAAGTGTGACTATACATTGAAAGCACAATGACTCACCAGGCCAGGAAGCACACAGGAAGAAAGTAATCTTCCAGAAGCCTTATGTTGCCTTACACTATTCAGTGATTCTTGTAACCCTTGCAATAAAGCCCAAATTCAGGAAGTCCAGTCTAGCTCCATCTGCCACTTTGTGCTTTTGTATTAGTCAGCTTTCTTGCTCTGAAACACAAGCAATTTAAAGCATGAGAGGTTTGATTTAGTTCATGTGCAGGGGACTCATGCAGTCAGTGGTCTGCTGGCTCTGAGCAGGAATATCACCGTAGAAGGAAGGGTGTGGAGCAGCAAGGCCGCTTAGCTCATGGTGGCTAAGGAGCAGAACGGGACAGCTTCCCTCAAGAGGAAGGGGAAAGGGGCCAAATGTCAAGCTTCCACAGCTCACCCAGACGAACTTAGAAGTGTGCTCCATCAATCCCTGGGGCAGCAATCAAAATCAATCTAGTTGATGAGACCAGGATTGCTGTGACCATCACAACTTTGCTGCTCCATTTCTGGCTCTCTTCCCAGTAAACTTCCCTAATATCCAACTCCTTTCCTTCCTGCATCGTTCACTATTTCATCAAGTCAAATTTCTACTCTTTCTTCTTGCTATAGTCTTTCAAATCCACCCTATGCTCCACTTCACCAGGCAGGTTTTTACTTCATCCAAGCAAATTTTGATTAGTCATATAATCTCAGAGATCCACCTCACCTGTACTGCACCTTTTACTTATTTTACAACTGGTCCTGAACTTGTTCACTAGATGAGTGATGACAGTTAGGGGAGGCTACACTGGGTGAGGGACGCTGTGTGGTGGAGGGAGGTTCCTAGAGTTTCTCCCATGTCCCAGTTCTACTGCTGTTTTTATAGTGTAATTCTATCCTAATCGGGATATTTTAAAACCAGCCGATATAAACTGGAATACAGAGCTGTGGAGAACAGTTTATGGAGGGCAAATCCAGTTTTGTCTTCTATCAGGCTACTATTTGCCTAGGTGGACAATTTTGTTTTCTACTTACTGGTCATGTTGTGTGGGCAATACTTATCTGACCTCTAACTGATGGAAACATCTTCAGTTTACATTTTTTAAAAGCACGGTTTAAAACCCTGTAAGGATCCAGTAGCAATGAACCCAAATGGCCAGCGGAGTTCCAAAGCCCTGACTTCTTGAGTCCCGTGGTGGCTTTGGATCTCGACATCTGACTGCTGCAGTTTCAAAGCTTTTCACTGGGGCTGGGGAGATGGCTCAGTGGAATAAGCGCTTCCCTGGAAAATGCAAGGGCCTGAGTTCAATCCCCGGTTCCGCAAAAAACAATCAAAGCTTTACACTTTGCATTTATTTATTTATTTATTGGTGGTACCAGGGACTGAACTCAGGACCTTGTACTTGCCAGGCAAACACTTATTCCACTGAGCTATCTTCCTGGCCCCTAATTCACTTTGCATTTAAACAGAGATCTCTGCTATTAAAATATTGAAACCATAACTCTGAACCTTATTGTCCTCTGTACTTCAACAAGCCGCTGAATTTGCTTATCTGATATGCATATATAATGTCTTGGAGAGCGTCTAAGACTCACCCTGTAATTATTGCTTTGAAGTTCTAGAAGCAGAGAATTCATTATCTTGTCCTATAAATACAAGCCTTTGTGCTAATCCATTCTACAAAAAATATGGATCTATTACATTAAATCAAGTTGTTTTGACTAAAATGAATGCTATCAGGGTGCTTTAAAAACTGTCCTAACTTTGCAAAGTTTAAGACTATCAAATCAGCAGGGTTGGGACG
>NW_004524674.1:8363830-8365297 GCF_000260255.1 Octodon degus | reverse complement strand
TGAATGAATGAATCTGGTCTAATTGCTTTCAGATGATTCCCCATCCAGCAGGATATAATCGTGTTTTGTATTAAACTTTAGGTAGAATGTCAAAATAAAAAGCAAGTCAAAGATTGGTGCCCCAACTGGAAGCACACTGCAAGTTCATTATGGCAGTGTTTCCTCTTGCCCCATAGAGGCCAAGACAGTTCTGTGGCCACCCAGGCCTCGCTGGACCTCAGTTGAGGAGCAACTTTAGTACAAACCTTTAGTATACAACAAAAGGGCTAAGACTCGCACAGAGGATGGGATTGGCTCTATTTCAAACAGTGAATCCCTAGCTCAGTGTTGTGCTTTAGATCTAAGTGTCCCACATTATGGAAGTGATTGGGTTCTGGGGGTTCTATCCCCATGAGTAGATTAATCCACTGATGAATCCATCACTGAATGTGCCTTTAGGGTTAGGGCCTGGTTGGAAGAGGTGGTCACTATGGACATCACCTAGAAAGGTATATCTTCCTTGCTGGCTTTTTTCTTTTTGTTTTCTGGCCACCACGATGTGAATACTCTGCCTCCATTTAGGGCTTTTTACTCTGCCATTTTTGCTTTAGAGCTAGCCATCTGTGGACTTAACTGTGAGCCAAAATAAACTCTTCATTTAAGTTGTGGGAATTATGTCCCAGCAATAGGAACATAACTAAGACTCAGAGAAAGCTACAATCTGTTTTCTTTATTCTTAGAGGTCAAGGGCTTTCTGCTGGGGTCCTTACTTCCCAGCAGCATTCATTTTGTTCATTCATTCACTTACTCTTTGTTGAGTACAATTTAGGGTCTAGGAATCAGAAAAAGAGATTTAATTATTATTTAAGCGTTCAATCAAAGAGGTATCTTTAGGCAATACCAACAGTGCCTCTGTGTTTCTAGTCCCCACTTCTTATGTTTTCAGTCCAAATGCAATAGGACAAGGCTGACAGGAAGTGACTGGGCATCAGCAGCTTCCCAGTTCCTGTTTACTTCTGAATAACGTAAGAGGCTCATTCTACACACATGTGCTCAGTGGGTGGAACTCTGCCATGTAACAGACAGAGACACGGATGTGAAGAAAACACAGTCTTTGCCCTCAGGAAGCTCACAGTTTAGAGGCAGAGCAGATCATATAGTCTGCCAGGCTAGACCTGCTAGGGAGCCACGAGGGAAAGTTTGTTCACTCAGCTGGCACAGGTACAGTCAGCAAGGCTCTGGAAGCAAGAGCATTTTATACGAGTCCTAGAGCATCATCAGGAGTGAGGCAGGGAAGGTTGGCAGGCACGAGGAGCCCATGGCAGAAAACAGCTTTCTAGATCTCTGGAACATTCTATGAAAGGCACCAAGTTGTCTGAAGTTTTGCTTTTTGGCTTCTCTTTCCTTTCCTTTCCTTTCCTTTCCTTTCCTTTCCTTTCCTTTCCTTTCCTTTCCTTTCCTTTCCTTTCCTTTCCTTTCCTTTCCTTT
>NW_004524674.1:8358720-8363520 GCF_000260255.1 Octodon degus | reverse complement strand
GAGAGGCTCACTGGGCCCAGATGTCCTGCACGTGTACTATGAAGGGCTTCACTGGAAGAGGGGTTGTCCATCTGCACTTTACCTTCGGGCTGTATTATACCAGAGTTGATATGGCTCAGGATACAGATTCTCAGATACAGTTACCAGTCTCTACTTCAGTGGCATCACGACATACCATCCTTTGATCCCACAAAGAAATAGCAAAAGTATTAGGACTGGGAAAGTGGAGTCTTTCTGCTCTCTTTACAATTGTATAGGTGAGTGAGGCCACAGTCTGCAGGCTGGTCTTCCTGAGAAGAAGAACAAAGTGATCCTGTGTGTGTGTGTGTGTGTGTGTGTGTGTGTGTGTGTGTGTGTATGGCTATTGGATATATGTGTAAATGCATGAGAGGCTTGTGTGGGTATGTGTAGGCACACATCTGTTTTTGAAGTTATGCATGCATGTAGTGTGTTATAAAATGAATGTCACCCAAAAGTTACAGTTAAAATTTTACCCCAAGATGATAGTATTTGGGAATAGACGTTTTTTAAATGGGGGGGCAATTAGGTCATAGGAACAGACTTTTTTGTTTTGTATTTAGTATAGGGCCTACAGGGTCTCACTATGTAGATCAGACTCGTAGTGGTCCTCCTGTTTTCAGCCTCCCAAGCCCTTGGGATTACGGGTTGTGCACCTCTCCCAGTCTCAGTCACTATCTCAGTGTGTCCTGGGGGGGGGGCGCTGGCATGGCATGCCAGGGATCAAACCCCAGTCTCTGGGTCTGCCTAAGCAGGCAGTTTAATCCACTGAGCTATCTGGTGGGCCCCAGACTCTTTACAAGTGGAACTGTAGGCCTTATAAAAAAGATTCCAGAGGTCTCTTTTACCCTTTCTGTCACGTGTGGGCTCTCCATACAGATGGCTCCCTGTGAACCAGAAAGGAGGCCCTTGCCATAAAGTGTATCTGGAATTACCTTGATCTCAGAATTCCCAAACTCCAGAAATATGAAACATAAATTTTTGTTGTTTAGAAGACAGCCACTCTATAATACTCTCTTATGGCAGCCCACAAGGACCAAAATTCCCTGCTAGTTCTGAATTCCAGGATAAGAAAGATCTTGCTTGCCTTGTCCACTTCTGGGTCTCTAGCACTTAATATAGCACCTGGAATAAAATATACATTTAAAAATTATTTGGAATTGGTGCCTGATTTTAACAAGAGACACCTGTCGTATCATTGCTTTATAGCAATAAAAGAGCTTCAGGAGATGAAAACAGGTTCACAGAGTGGCTCATAGACTTCGGATGACTTTCTTTCCAGCAGCATTTCAGAAAGAATGGTGATTCAGGACCACACAGGTCTGGTCTCAAGGTCTTATCTTCCTAGGTTCTCTGTGGGTGTATTTGTGCATGTCACCCATTTTCCCTTCATTGAGTGCTGTGTTTTCACCTGTGGTTTGTAAAACAAGCCCAAATGGACAAGACAAGATCTCTGAGGATCAAGTTCTTTAGGCTACCACCATTCTGGAACATTGTACTATGCCGCTCTCTCTTCAAAGCAAACTATTATACTTTTGCAAATTTGAGGCTGCAAAGGGTGAAGACTTGCTATTTCTGGTGGTGCCCTCTGGCCATCTTTTCTAGTCTTTTCCTTCTCAGCCATCAAGATCTCCTCTGCTCTATCTTTGTAGTTCACAACTTTACTGGAAGTTCCTTTCTGGCCCAAATCATCATGGTTAAAATCATTCTTTGCCCTTGATTTTCAACATAAATTTGGTTTAAAGCCTCCAACAATAGTCATGCCATGGCTTCAACATTTAATTGCCTTGAAATTTCTTCTATCAGATTAATTAGTACAGCACTTTTAATCTAATCTCAGGCAAAGGTTCTGGACATGATCAAAATGCAAACAAACTTTCTGCCAAGCTATAATATATATCATCTGGAAACCAAGAGCTAATGCAGTCCCTCTTCCCAGCAGAAATATCCTGAGCCTGGTCTTTACCAGCAGAGTTTTTATGAACATTCTGGTCTTCTGAGCTCTGACAAGAATGTCTCATCCAGAACAGCCTAAGGCATTCAAGCTTTAACTTTTTGGCCTATATCTCCAACCTTCCCAAACTCTTCCCACAAGCCATGCCCAAAGGCTCTTGAACACATGGTCAGATATAGTCATGCAAGGACTCCACTTTTCTGGTACTAAAATCTGTCTTAGTTGCTTTGCTCTCATTGTGGAGACAAAACACCTAACACTCAAAGCTAAAAAAAGGAAAGGTTTATTGATCTCAGTAGAGGTTTCAGTCCATTATTAGCTGACTACAAGGCAGAGTGGTATGTGGCAGAGGGGCAACTGTTCATGGTGTCAGGAGAGAGAAAAATCAACAATTAAATCTTAGAAGCGTCTTTCTACCCCCTTTTTAACTCCATCCAAGCTGGTGAGTTTTAGGCACAGGCAATCCAGTCAGTGGATGGATCCAGCAGTCACACACTCTTAATCTCAGCACTCTTAATCTCAGCACTGCGTTACAAATAAATCATACATTCTAGATTTAGCCACCTCTGAAAAAGCTTTCTCTGATCTCCTGAAGCTTTGAGGGACATCATGACACAACCCATAATATGTCTTTGTGTACAGTGTGTGTGTGTGTGTGTGTGTGTGTGTGTGTGTGTGTGATGTATCTGAGCTTGGAATAGAACCAAGGGAGTACTAGAGTCCATGACTATAAAGTGTTCTAAACACCTGTGCTGAGATCTGCCTTTGTTCCAGGAACTGAAAGGTTAATGCTGATTTCACAAAGCTAGCATCTTTGGCTGGGGAGAAGCCGTTGGCAGCTTATATCTCTCTCTCTCTCTCTCTCCAAGATTCCTATTTCACCCTTGCAGTGAAATTTAAATTAACTTGCTTTGATGGTCTTGAGTCCACATGACAAGTGGCACAAACTAGAAATGTGCTCCTATTAGCAGAAAAGAAAAAATGAAAGGTTTGTCCATAAAAGCTGACTTAAGTCATATGTGAGCTAAGGCTTCCTAAGAGAATTTTATCTTTCCTTCTTGAATATTTTGCACAAATAAGGAGAGGGGCATGAAAACATTAGGTATTGTTTAGTTCATGAAAGTAGAGTTCTAGGATAAAGACAATGCTGGATAATGTTCCTGGAGACCTTAGGGTATGCTAAGCAGTACATGCGGGGCACATTAAGTGCTCACAGCATTTGACGAAGAGGCATAATTATCTTACATTTGTTTGACCAATGATGAGGCTGAAGTTCTGAAGAGTTGCCCATGGTCACATAGCAGGTGGACTTTGGAGATCTTGAGCTCACAATTGGCCGATTCTCAGCAGGTGAGGAGAGGAGAGCAGAACCCTAGTTTTGCCCCAGTTTTTTTTGCTCTTCATAGTTTATTCACTGCTGAACTTTTTCTGAGATTTATAGTCACAATGAAACTTCATTTGGAAAAATGCTCACTGATTTGCTTTTTTAATTAACTAGAGTAAAACTTTTTCTTTAGAGAAAACTCTCCATAACTTTTCTGAGATTTGTTTTGCAGTGGCCTATGAATCACGGCTATGTATGTATCATCCTCAGTGACATAGACATTCAGATCTTTGCCTATTTCCATATTGGATTGATCAATCATGAAAAAATTCAATTTTAGGACTTGTTGGTGTAATCTGAAATTTTTTCTTCTATGATTAGCATTTTATTTATTTATTTATTTATTTATTTATATTTTTAAAGAATGCAAAATAGCAAAATAAAGCATCAGAAATGATACAAAGTTTCACTAAACAAAGTAATAGGAATTCAACAATGTTGTAGGGCATGATGTCATCTTCAAATTAGTTTAGATTACTAGACATAAATGTGCAAAATTGGTTAAAAAAGCAAACCAAAACGACAACAAAAAGTTATAAGAAACTAAAAAGACAAAAGAATAAAAAGCAAAAAATTTAAGCATTAACTGCTCCTTTTAAAAGACTGGTAGAGACCAGCAGTACAATCATCCAAATTATTATTACTTGTCTATAAAGAAAAATTTGAGGCTGTTGTAGATAAATGGAAGCAACTAGAGCCTGTATTGGTAGGTGAAATACATCAGACCCACATGCACAAACATCACATTGTCTTGCGTGTGTGAGAGCCTGAAAGAGTAAATAAAATCTGAAAGGTAGAACAGGTACTGTGAAAGGGAAAGAATTTGTTCAATGGGAAGGAGAAACTGGGGTCAGAAAATGGTCAGCATTTTCTGTGTTCTGGCTAAAAGATCTGCTTACCCCAAAGGTTGGGAAGATAGGATCCTTCACTTTGACTTTTATACTTAGACCTATTATCTATTTCAAATAAGTTTTTGATTGATAAGTCTATATACATATAGACTTGTGGTTCCTGTACAGTTTGTAGAAAAGACTTTTTCCCTCCTTTGTGTTATTTTGTCCTTTTAAGAACTGAATTGAAGGTATAAATGAAGAGTATTTTGGGAGTTGGTTTCACTGATCTGTTCCTGATATTTTTTTGGACAATTAAAGGCTGATATCTTGTACTCTGAGTATCTAACTTAAAGATAACAGTACACAATATATTAACCATTGTTGCCCTTCTATTATTTTGTTTTGAAGTTTTGTTTTATTTTTTTCCTCTTTAAAATAAGCCCCCCACTGTAGGGATCCACCCTGTTTGCGTTACTGTAATTTCACACTAAGTCTTGCAATGTGGTGAATTATTCAAAGATGTTCTTTTAAAACATGGTATTAGACTCTGCAGTGCCTCCCCCACCCCGCCTGCCGAGTAGGATTTTCTGCCGAGTTCCGGGAGCCCCCAG
>NW_004524674.1:8348114-8352798 GCF_000260255.1 Octodon degus | reverse complement strand
TGTGAGGTTCGAACTCCAGCAACCTGAGGCTGACAGCTTTGTGGAAGCAGCCACTTAAAGGACTGAGCTAGGGCCAGGCCCCCAATACACAATATATTAACCACTGTTACCCTTCTATTAATTTGTTTTGCAGTTTTGTTTTATTTTTTTCCTTTTGAAAATAACCCCCCCACTGTAGGGATCCACTGGTCTCAGTGTGATCCATTCTACTCAAACAGAAACAGCAGCAGGAATGAGGAAAAGATAGACAAGCAGATGAGAGCCGGTTAGGTGGCGAGATGAGAGCCTGTCTGCCTGGTTGGCCAGATGACCCCCTGAGCAACAATATGGATGTTTTATTTACACCTTTGCAAAGTTAGTAACATGTGACGCTAGGTTGCCTAGTGACCAGTAGCTGACATTAACTAGTCAGGATGCTCATCTCAGGACTGAGGTAGCTTGACTGACTTAGGCACTGAGGCCTAGTCTGGTGTTCACACATTTGACCAATTTTCCAGCTTCTGTGGCTCCCAACACCCCATGATGTTAGATATTCTCAACCCTTTGCCATTTCTCATGAAGTTTATTTATTCATTTATTTATTTTTGTGGAACCGGGGATTGAACTCAGGCCCTTGTGCTTGCCAGGGAAGCACTTGTTCTACTGAGCCATCTCCCAGGCCCCTCTCATGCAGTTTAAATTAACCTATTGACTTTTAATCAAAACAAGCCTGCTAGGATTTTGATTTAGATGACATTAAGTTTATCAATCAATAAAGCAAACTATAACAGCTGTGCAATATTGAGTTTTTCATCCTGAGCAGAAATACATGCCTCTATATTTTTTCATCTTTAACTTTTCTCAACATTGTTCAATAGTTTTTTTTTTTTTTTTTGTACTGGGGACCAAACTTAGGACCTTGTACTTAGCAGGCAGTCACTTATGCTGTTGAGCTATCTCTGGGCATCTTTAACAGTTTTCAACGTGGAACACAAGTTGGCAAGCTTCTTTTGTAAAAGGATAGACAGTAAATATTTTAGATTTTATGGCTAAGAAGCCAAATCAAGGCTATTATTTATATTTCATATAACAAGATAGAAAGCAAATGTCTCACATTTTTGTATGGTAAAACTCAAAATATTAATCAAACCCATTTTCTAGGAGGTTGTTTACGTTTTGTCTTCTTAGATTTTCTATCTCTATCAAAGCTAGGATTATTGAAATTCCTAAACATTATGTCCTTCTGCTCTCAATCAGACTCTTTGTAGACCCATCATCGACTGGGACTTACTGGCACCTTGGTTAGCTCTCTCGCTGGTGGTACAACAGTAATGGCACCTGATCCTTAGTGGAGGTGTGGCTTATTTTGGCTTATGGTTTCCTCCATAATTTGCAGCTCTGTGGCACAAAGGCCTGGTGGAAAGATGCTGATGTCATAGACATCAGGAGGCAAAGGACGAAGAAGGAAGCTGAGAGAGAGAGATGTGCCTCACCACCCTGCTGCTTCTGACCGGACCTTCTTCCTACCAGCAAGTGAGGTGCAGCACACCCACCATCTGAATGCCTTCCAAACATGTGAGGGCTTGGGCCTTCTTAGATCTAAACCATAACAATGATTTAGATGGAAATTAAAATTCTCATGGTTGAAAAAAAAAAGTCGTGTGTGTACTCAAAATTCATGATGAAGGGAACTACTAAAGAGAGAAAATTGTAAATATATTCCAACTTTAATGATTTTTGTAATGAGTCTAAAGCTGTAGGATTATATATATTTCATGGGCTTAGTATACCTTAGGACAGAATTCAATCCTCTGCAGAATGCTTTTTATTTATAACTTTCAATTTCAACATAAAATTTAAAGGCTTTACTTACTATAGTTAAAATCTATGAGGTGACTCAATACTCACAGTTAAAGAGGTATGGTATCTGAATTCTTACTTGGAGCCAGCTTTTCCCAGTGGAGTATTTCCCCGCTCAACACACTTTCATTGTGTAGCTGTGCTGTGCAAGGCCCTGTGCTATGTGCTGGAGTTAAGGAATGAAAAGGGAGATGTTACAGTCCAAAAACCAAAAAGTGATGCAAGGTGCCTTACAGGGCACAAAAGAAATGTGGGAAACACAAGAGATCATGCTCTGTAGAGAGACTGGGGAACGTCACACTAAGGAACTGAGCAGGGAGTTGGCCTCTTTGAATAGGTATTGGTGAGTACCGATGGGTGCAAGGGGCACTCTCAACGAGCCATTTGCAAGAGCAGCAGGTTCGCTGCAGGTCGCAAGTGACCACGAGGGGTCTGTTGTTCCTTCTGGCTTAACTGTGTTTCTCCACGTGGCTGCAGACTGGAGAGAGTGAGCCTGGTTGCTGTTGACGTGCATGAGCTGCCGCATTGTGAGGGTGGCACCTCCTGAAGGAGCTGCTCCAGGAAGCGCCTAAGAGGCCTGCAGGAGTCCGGCGAGGCCCGAAAAACACACACAAGAGTCCAGCCCTGAGGAATCCAAGCTGACTTATTCCACAGAGTCCAGATTCAGTGTTTCAGGATGTGACCATTCTTCAACTAAACTGGTGGCTGTTGACGTAGAGAGAGACCTCAATTTGGGGGATTAGTTCTGGGTCCCAAGGCCTCAACTACTTCAGCTGAGATCTGACAACTTCTAGGGGCATAATTAAAATCTTTGCAATTGGTGTCCATTCCACTTGATACCTTTTTCCATTTATTTCAGAATAATCATCATTTCCCTGCTTAATACAAGGAATGATCAAATATAAAGTGAATGCTTAAATATTTATTATAGTACAGCACACATTTTCATAAATCCTCCTTAAAATACTCCTTATTTTGATCACATTTATCCCATGGTTCTATCCACTTTCTGAAGCAATTCTGGAAGTCTTCTCTCCTGAGTGTCTTTACAAGGCATGATAAAAAAAGACAGTGGATGTTGCTGGTGAGTCCCAGGCCATAGAAAGGCAGGCTTGTGGAAACACTGTAGGGTGCTTCATCCACCTTATTCGCTGGATCTGGTCCTGTGCAACTTCTGGCTCTTTCTCAAAATCAAGGTGACCCTGAAAGATAAATAGTGAATTGACTCAGGACATCAAAGCAGTAATGACAATGCAACTGAAGAACACCAGAACTGCTTCAGAAAGTGGCAAAGACAGTGGGCTAAATTGCTCAAAGCAAGGGGGAGTGTTTCAAGCAGGAAGAACGCAAATATCTTTTACTACAGTGCTACATGTGCTGTGTATATGCACCAACTCTCCGTAAGGAATGTAATCATTATATACTGAAACAATACTAATAAAAAATAAAAACAAAAAATCCTGTTAACAAGTCAAAACATGAAGAAAAAAATTCACTGTATGTTTTGGTCAGATCTTGTAATTTTTTTCCTCTCTCAAATAGAGAAATCCTGCCTTTTTGATCTCCTTCCTTAGATTCATTTATTTCTACTGTCAAAATTTCCCTTTCTGGTTTGAGAATTCAATTTATCACCCAGGAAGGGAGTCAATGTGTATTCTGCCATGTTCACACCAAGACCTTTAGTTTGGGATAAGAATATATTTCTTTCACTATTTCTATGAAAAACCCTGCCCAGATTTTCTGTGTCTTTGTAAGCTGGGTGTGGAGCGGTAAGGAGTTCCCCAGAGAATCTCTTTTCCATTTATTATCCTCTCAAATAATTTGTCTATCTTTTGTCAAAATTCCCAAAGAATATTTTCCCCCAAAAAAGTTTTAAAAACTTTTGATAAACAAAAGCTGTTTCTGGATGAACAATGAGAAGAGGTTTCCTCTTTAATGGTGGGTGAGCAAAGTCACTATGACCTGTCACATTCTGTGAGGTTTTTAACGAAAGAGCTTAAAAGTCATGATTTATTTCATCTGCAGACAGATCTAGACTTTGGAAATGCTTCTGTCTTGATCCTGCAGTCTAAATCTCTGCTTTGCCTTGATTTTGAAGGACAGTCTCCCTCAGGACAGAATTCTATGTTGATTTATTTATTTATTTTTCTTTTAAAAAGTTGGAGGGGCTGGCGAGGTAGCTCAGTGGACTAAAGCACCTGCTGAAGCAAGTTTAGGCAAGCGCAGGGACCATGGCTTGATCCCCAGTACTGCCTGCAGCGCCAGCCCCGACCCCAGGGTGGGCTGTGCCGGCCACAGTCTGGGCGTGGTGGCTCATGCACACCTGTGATCCCAGCTCTGGGGAGACTGAAAGCAGGAGGATCAGTGCGAGTCTGGGCTGCATAGTGAGACCCTGCAAAAACCAAACACATTAAAAAAAAATGTTAGAAGTCATTTTTTTTTCTTTTTTTTTTTTTGGCCACAGTTTTCCAAATATAATATAGCTTTTTTAACCTTTCTGGCTGTTTTTAATATTTTCTTCATTCATTTGAGTATAAGTGATTTTTATTTGGTTTTCTTTCTTACTACTAATTTCTATTGATTTATTGAAAGGAACAATGAGCCTCTAATTATTTGATCAATTTTGCTTGTGTATATCTGATAATCTTAACAACTGCTTTAAAAACAACAATATGCAATACAACAACTGTTGCTAATTTCCTATTGTCTTCTTTTAAAATTCTGTATCATTTTTATCGCCTTTTTATTCTCTTTAAAATTAAAAAAATTCATTATGTTCATAGCTTATTAAATTTCTTGGGTCAATGGGTTGTTTTTCATCAAATTTGCAAAATGTTGGCCATTA
>NW_004524674.1:8344239-8348014 GCF_000260255.1 Octodon degus | reverse complement strand
ATGTCTTTTCAGTTTCTTTCTAGAAGTCTAATTCAAAATATGGTGAATGCAGCTATGTCCCAAAGGCTATGTCAATTTTGTCACCAAAGTTATTCCAATTTTTCCTCCTCCTGATTTAGTTTGGGTATCTTAAGTGTCCTGTCTTAAGTTCATAATTTTTTCTTCAATGTATTTTATGATGTTAAACCTATTTGGTGAACATTTATATTTCTGAGATGGTGCTTTTCACTGTTAGAATTTTATTTTTATTATATTTGATTTTCATTTCATCTATAATAGATGTCTTTGTCTTCTAGTTCCAACAGCGCTGACATTGTTGACTGTGTTTCTATTGATCTTTCTCTCCCATTCTGTGCCACATCTTTTTCTTGATTTTTTTCCATGTCTAGTGATTTTTAATTGTGTACTGGCTAATTTTGAAGGTATATTTTTGACAGAACTGAATTTTTTTGTCCTTTTTGTACTGGGGATTGAACTCAGGACCTTGTGCTTGCCTGGTAGGTGCTTATGCCACTGAACTATCCTCCCAGTCCTTGTTGTCTTTTATCAAAGTTTGAGTTTTTTTCTGGAATATTTATCCTGTTAAGGCTTGTATTAAGGGCTTATTTTCATGGGCCTAACATACCGTACTACAGCATACTCTAAAATATGGCCTTCCCAAGGCTTTAACCAGATGCCCAGGATTGCAGTAACCTGGCTGTCCTCAGACTCATGATATTCCAGTCTGGTGTGGGTTCAGTTATCTTTGTTCAGCCCTTGGGCTCCTGTAGTCACTTGACACTGTGCTTGTACAGCTAAGCATTCAACCAACGGGACCTGCGTGAAGATCTCTGCAGTTTCTTTGTAAGGTATCTTTCATTCTCATACCACTTCCTAGAAATTCTAGCTCCTCAACAGCTCCCAAACCCAGTATGTGCTTTCTCCACCTTGCAAAACTTCCAGTCTCTCTTCAGGCTCCATCTTGCCAGGCCAGTGATCAGAAATTCCATAGCTGGATAAGAATTGTGTGGATCATGTTGGACTTTTATCTCCTTCTGAAGATCACAGTATTACATTGTTGTTGTTTTTTTCTCCCTCTGGTTTTATGGCTATTACAATAGGAAGGTAAGACCTTTAGCTGTACTCAGTCATGGCTAAAACTAGAAGTCTCAGTGTCTACTTTACAGTATCTTTGTTTCCGCAGAGGTTAGAGCAGTGCCAAAAGCTAGGCACCTGAGGTAACTTGAAGGAACGCATGATCATTTTATTATATGACCTGGCCAAGGGAACACAGCAGAGCAAACAGGGCATCTCAGTCTATTGGTCTTGATTCTTCTATCTTGTACAATACTAAGTAGAGTTTTTTTTTTTTTTTCCTCTTGTGGTCCTGACTGGGTGTTCAAAGTTCATACAACATACTCCTTTTGAAAGAAGCTTAACTTCCCTATAAATGACTTTTTCTTTCTTCCTTCATAAAATTGACACCCACACTTGTGTTGAAACCACATTTAACCTTTTGGGATTCACTCTGAAGGGGCAGAGGGGAAACACAGGGAAATGTCCAGGAGTTTTCAGCACTATCTTCTTAGTTTCTTTCTTCCTCTGTCAAAGACACAGAACACTGTTGATAGGATCTAGCTGGTGAACTCAGGAGTTGCTTTTCCATTTCCTTGAATAATCTTAATTATTAACCTGGTCATTCAGGAGCACTTTTTTTTAGCTTGTATTCTTTATGATTGATATTGAAATATTCATCTCTATTCAAGCTATTTTATTTGAGTGGCTGTTGTGGGCAATGTGGTTGGAAGAATGTGTCAAGGTCACACACATAAACTAGAAGGCCCCTGAAATCTGAGTTCTACTGCTTGAGTTGTACAGTGCTGGAGAATTTTCTCAAGCTCTCTGAGCCTCAATTTCTTTATGCATGAAATGGGAATAATAATACCTACCTTTTGATAAGTTAAAGTTATGAAAAAGGGTGAAACACCTAGTGTTGTACTTGACATGCTCAATAACATGACTGTTGCTTTCTTTCTTTTCCTTTTCATTCTTGGCATGTTTATTTTTATAAGGAAAGCACAGGACAGAGCGTAAGATATATTCATAATGGTAGTGAAAAGCATGGCTTGTGCAATCAACACATCTTGCCTTCACAGCCTATGACCTTTGGGACTATGGAAAAGTTGCAACACCACCTTGAGCCACAGTCTGTTCACTTGTACAGTGGAAGTCATAATTCTCTACTGGTAATGTTATTAAAAGCTTGGACCAAAACTGAGTACATGAAACATGGCTACCTAGGCTCATTTTGTGGCAGGTGCCCAGGGCTTCTCACTTCTCAGTAGCTCTGGGCCAATTCTGCCACATGGTCTGGGACAAGCTGTGCGGTGTGTCTCAGTTCCTCCCATTCCGAGTTCACTCTGACCCTCTTCCCCACTCTTGTAGTGATTTTAGGAGAAAGGATATGCCCTGGCAATTTTCCTTTGATGTGAGATAATGTTTCCCAGAGCAAGGATAAAAATCAGGAGAGCTTCCTGGCACACAGTTGGCAGTTATTCTAGAAAACCAACAGGGAGTGCCAAGGGCCATGTTGGGTTCCCCTGTAGCAGCTGCAAGAGAAACACTTCCCATCTGAGAGCACAAAGCAGTGCATAAGGGCTCCATGAGGAATGTGCCATCAGGCAGGCCGGCAGAGTCTAATGCATGATTGTTTGTGTTTGTCCAGGGACAGCTGGCAGTTGGCCAGTGCTTAGCCAAGTTGATCTTTGCCCCATATGTCCTAGTGACTAGCAGAACCCACAGAGTGGGTCACACTATCAGTCAGTGATTACAATGTAAAGTCACAAGTCCAATTGTTAACTAAACAAAATGTGCTGTGCAGAATGCACATGCAGAGGCTTGCTCCAGGTCACTTGTAGAATGTGGAATCCATGCACGCCCTGTTTGTTTTCTTTCTGTCATTTGTAGTAATTTATCACTTTGGTGCAATAAATATAGTAAGAGGGAAAGAAACTGCTCAAAAGGAATGAACAATTGGGATGAGGGAAAGGAGAAAAGAAAGAAAAAAGTCATGGAAAAATCATGTACACACACACACATTAGCTGATGTTTGTACTACTTTTGATTTTTTGAAGGGAGCAGTTAATACTTAAAATTTTTATTTTGATAAATTTTGCATGCTTCTATCTGGTAATCTGAGTAGACAATGTGCAATGTAATGACCATTGTTGAATTCCTATTGTCTTGTCTCATTTTTTTTTTAAATTCAGTATCATTTCTAGTATCTTACTTATTATTTTTTATAATTAGCACAGATATACAGCTACTTTCTCTTAGTTCAATGAGAGGAAAGATATGTACTAATAGTGTTTGGACAGGATATCGCGTCTGTATCCTGTACTATGAATAACTACTACAAAGACAATACTATGCAATGTATTAATTATTGTAACTGTCCTACTAACCTGTTTTGAAACTGTCTCATTGCTATTTGTTTCTCAATAAAATTAATATAAAAATAAAATAAAAAAACCAGAAATTCTTCACTTGGTAGTTCCCTTCCTTTTTTTTCACTTTTGAATTTTTTATTTTTTTCCATAATTTTATTGAGAAACAAATAGCAATGAGACAGTTTCAAATCAAATTGGTAGGACAGTTTCAATAATTAACACACTGCATACATTCTTCTTAGTGGTTAATTGCTGTACAAGATGCAGACTTGAGATCCTATTTACAAATGCCATTAGAACAAATTCCTCTATTCATTAAGAGAACATAACTATATATCTATTCTAAC
>NW_004524674.1:8293536-8344139 GCF_000260255.1 Octodon degus | reverse complement strand
CTTTGAATACACAGATACAAAATGGACATTCATCTGTATCCCCCTTTTTGTTTAGTTCCATTATTTGAATATTATAGGTGTGTTAACTCAGCAAAATATTCTAAAAGAGTCTAGTAGTCCATAATAGTATTGGGTCTTTCACTTGACTGGCAGTGTCAGAAATTGTTGACAAGAGTCCCCCACAGCTCAACAAGGAAATCCATGGTAGTTCCTTTCTTATCTCCCTGTCTCAGTTGTTTTCTCCTCACTGAGACCTAGTGTCTGACACCCACGATCCTAAGGAGGAAAGGTGAACTTGGGCTCACCGTTTGCAGCACTTTCAGTCCCTAGTCAGCTGGCTACAGGGCAAGGAGCATGGCAGAAAAAGACTGCTCAAGGCACAGCAGGGAAGCATCTGAGAAAGCGATCAAAGGAGGGGCAGGGAGAGAGAGCCCTCTAGGCGGCACCCCAGTGACCCACCTCCTCCAACCTGGCCTCATCCCCAGCACCACATTCATGCTATAAACTCATCAAGCGGACAATTCACTCAGGATTATCATGCCCCAATGATCTGATCCCATCCTAGAGGCCCCACCCAGGAGCATGAGACTTTGAGGGGACATCTAGACGTGAACCTAACACTTCCTACTCCACCTTCAACCCCAAAGCACAGAGCCATAAAGGGCCCATTAGCCCTATCTCTCTCATTCATGCCACCTGGCAAAGTCTGACACGTTGAGGATACTTACTAAATGTCTCTTGAATGAATGAATGAATGAATGAATGAATGAGTAGCCAACTCCTCAAGCCATCATGTACCATTTTATTATAGTTTTATAGCATCCATTATTTAGTGTTACTTATTAATAGAAGGGAGGAAACACGGAGAGCAAAATTTCCTGGCCATTTCCTAGTATATCGATCACTGATATTTATTGAGCATGGGCTAGGAACCCTGGCAGCACCACTGTCATCCACTTCTGTGGGCACTACCTCCTCTTACTGTCTCAAGGACACTGTGAAGCAGGTATGTTAATGTTGTCCCCGTGCAGGTTAAGCAAGTGAGGCTCATAATGACTAATTTCAGCTGCCTGAGGTCTCATACCTGCACCATGGCAGAGCGGAGATCACGATGCAGGCCTGGGCAGCTTCAGAGCCCTGCCCTTTCCCTAAGAGGCCAGGGCCTTAGAAATCTGTTTCTTGAATCTGACAACACATTGAAATTCTCTCTCTCTCTCTCTCTCTCTCTCTCTCTCTCTCTCTCTCTCTCTTAATCTGTGCTCTGTCACTGTAGGTTCTGATTTGATTATTTTATTTGTCCAAGATTTATCTCCGGCATGGAACTTTTCACCGTATCCCTACCTCTGCTCTCACAACATGCAAATTGAGATTGAAAGCTATTGCCCTGACAGGCAAAGAAATGGGCATGGGGCCTGCCAAACACGTGTCTTTGGTGGGGCCTGCAGGCAGAGCTCCCTGAAGAAGGCCTCTATGGGTGTGTACCATGGTCTCTCTCAGACAGATGCACAGCCTGGAGAAGGGAGGACTCTGTATCAGAGGTCTCCTTGGAAAGCATGGTGTGGCTTACTCATCTGGAGCATGAGAACAGCAATAACTCTGGCACAGTGTAGCTGGAACTCCAGAACTTGAAGGCTGGAATTTGGAGCTTGGCCCTGGGACTCAGGGAAGTTGGATGACTTGCCCACTGTGGAGCAGTACAGATGTGGGCAAAGCTGAGAAGCAGAACAACACAGTGGATAAGAGGCTGGGGTCACACTGACTCATGGCTCCAAATCTAGAAAGATCTTTCTGGCTCTGTGGTTCTAAACATCATAGTCAGAAGAGCCTGAGGGGATGGCTAGGAGGATGAAGCAACATCTGCAGGCCCCAAGATTCACATCTTTCCTGCACTGAAGAATTGAAAAGTTCCCATGTGCCTGCTGGAGCAGGTCACACAGTAAAGCATGTGGGAAATTTTACTTTCTTTTGGAGAAAACCCATGTCTCCTTCTGCCTACTTAAAAAGGGAAGCTCCTTTAAAACTCAAAAACTACAGATATAGAATGGTTGAGATCTTTTTCTGATTAGAGGAGAAAACTGGAACCTACACATATTTGGCCAAAGACTTGACAGTTTGCAAGATGACAAAGGTGGGCATAAAACATGAGTCTTCGACTCTTGACTCATTGTGTCTTCTAAATCCATCCTGAGATGTGACTATTATTATTGACTATTATTGTGATGGGGCCTGAGAGGATGTGTGGGTAGAAGAAACAGGAATAAGAATGGTAGTCAAAACATCTGACAACAAGAGGGAATCAGGTCCTTGGAATCAGAACACACATCACCTCCATGGGTCTCAACTGAATGTTAGCTGGACTTTATTGACCACTGGACATTTTCTGAGGACAACTGCATCAGCATCAGGAGAGACAGAGGGGAGATTGATCTCTTTGCTCTATAGTTCTTAAGGATGGAGTTTACTTCTGAGAATTGATTAAAACTTGTTTTTGATGACCTTGCTTAGACTTCTATCAATATTTTTCTTCTATCAATAGTATCTGGAAAACTGCCATCCTGGCTTTGACAGATATGTGATGTTTTAATAAATTTAGGGCAAACAGTTCACTTCTTCCTACAAGTGTAGATAATATTCTTCTATTATCACTCCCAGATGTGGGTACAAGCTAATATGAACAGTAAATTTCAGAAAGACATCAATATAGTCTCATATTCCCCACTGGGAAGGAAAAGTTTTGAGGCTAATCATAGAGGCAAGCCGAATTTCCTTTCTGATTCTACCTGTAGCCATTTGGTTCAACCAAATGAAATTTCTGAAATGTGATTATTTTGACCCTCAGATATGAAAATTTAATATGGTTCAAATAAGTATCGACAGAACACCCGTCCTGCTCTGGCTGATGTCCTGCAAGTGCAGAGAAGTGCATGCGCTGGATTCCTAACTTTGGCTGGTGACTTTTGTTTTCTCTAAATATGATGCAGAAGATGTAGTGCTAGCGACACACCTGGGCCCAGTTCTGGTTCCGTCCAATGCTCCTGTCATCTCTGGCTTTTCACTCTCCTTTTCAGGATTGTTCTTGGTCAGATTAAACCACTTAGCCAGAGTATCCTAATTTGTACAAGGAATCTAATAAATTCTCTCCTGCTCTTGCTTCCCATCATCTGCCCAGAGTGGCACAATCCGTGGTGTTCTACAATCAATTTTTAAATATAAGATTTGTTATAATCTGTGAAAATCAGTTGCCTTCAGGAACACAGAGCACTGGGTGTACTTTTAAAATCCCAAGAGATTTCCTTTTGGTCCTAATTTAGAAAACTAAGTGAGCAGATTAACAAAAGACTTCATTGACAAAAATCTGTCAGCCTTCAATGCCAATTTATTAAGTTATATCTATGAAATACATTAACACATAATAACTTTCATTCATAGAGATTGGAATCCATATGATAGTGTCCAAAGGCATGGGACGTGTATGAGTTAATTACATATCCAAATAACATACAATATGCATTGTACCTTGGGCTTGTGGCGTTTTAACATAAAACAAAATCAATAAAAGCACATGGGGCTTATCATTAAAGTCACACAAACACTGTCATTTGTTCAATCTATATACCCCTGAAACAAAGAGGGGAAGATACAAATTTTAATGACTTTAAAAATAAAATCATTTCAGCTACTTTATTTACTCAGCAGTCCCTTCCTCTCCCCTCCTGCAGGCGTATGCCCCAGGGAGCAAGACTTGCCTATCACCAGCTCTTGCAGCCTAGCAGCACTGCAGTGAGTGCTGTTATGTGACTGATCCTCAAAGACAAATGATTCAGGGACGAAGCTGAGAGAGTGCTGGGCCTGGTGTCAGGGGTCAGGAATTCTAGTCTCAGTGTTCCAACTGGCTACTGTCTGGCCGACGTCCATGCATGTCATCTCTCTAAGCCTGACTTTCTTCATCTTTGCAATGGTGTAACTTGGACTAGATAAACCCTATAGGTGATGTCAGCTCTGGGATTCCACGGCATTTCTCAGTCGGCCAAGATCTCAGTCACTTTGTTTTGTGCACTCTCAGAACAAGTGAGAAATGACAGCTAAGTATGAGCTGGGTACAGCTGAACTCTTGACAGGGCCTCCAGGTTCTTCACGAATCAAATGGAACACATACAAGTGACTTAAAAGATGGTTACACAGTAGGAAACGACCTCAGAAATCCTTTGGCTTAATCATTGCTGCAATGTAAATAAAGGAATGGCTTCTACAAAACTCTTGGTTTGAATATTCTCCAGTGCAGGAGAAATCCCTACCTGACTGAGGGGAGAAAGTCATTTGGGTAAGAAGTCAGAGTGGCTTGGCCTGGACCTGAAGCTTCCCATTCTCAGCTCTTTTCTCTGGGAATACATGGGCAACATCCACTTCCCTTCTGTATTGCCCTATGGGATAGAGGATAGTCCCGTCTTTGTTCAATTTTTTCCTTTGGTCATTACACTGGGTTGTATTTACCAGGACTAGAGGGAAATTTAACTGGTTTGGGATTTTGAGGCAGGAAGACAGAATTCTGGCTCTGTCTGCTGTTAACTCACTGTATGGTCCAGGACAAGTAGTTTCTATTCAGACTCACATACTATTTTCTTCTTAGAATAGGGTGATGGAAGAGATGGAAGTGAGGGAATCTCAGAGCTGGGGAAGCTGCAAGCAGAGTTGTTAGAGTGGGGCCAGGCATAAATTTCCCTGCTCTGACTTACATTCTTGTCACTAGTGCAAAATGACTCTGGGGCTCATGGTTCACTGAATTTTCCAAAGGGCTAATTTCCAATATGATGGAATGATATTAGTATTCAGGATAACAATGTACACTTAATGAGAATTCTGCTGAAAATGAAAAACAATTCCAGCACCTCGACTCTAAAAGATCAGGAAATCTGGAGGCAAAATATGCCTGCATATGTTTTGTGAAGTACAGAGTATAAACAAACCTGTCCTAAACATTAATCCCCAGTGTCACACCCATGGAAACGGGGTTGCACAAGCACTTGAGAAAATACATTGCAAGAGCATGTTGGCATCAGCCATCCCTCTTGCATAGTGAGCTAGTTGAACTTTTCATCCAGAGTGATTGAGAAGCATAGAGTTGGAATTTCCTCCTGGTGATTGAAATCAAGCCACAGGCTCTGGAACGCCCTCTTACTGAACTGAACCTGAGATGTTTCAGGAAATGAAAAGACATGGTTTTTTTCCTGTTGTACTTTAATTAAAAAAAAAATTAGAAATTTAGTAACCTACCGATTCTGTTTTCCCACATAGATTAAAACCAGGCTAAGGTCAAAATGTGAGCGGCGCATGAATTTTGACCATGTTCTGGACTGTGGAGGAACACATACTTTTCAAGGTATCTTGGGTTATCCTAAAACTTCTAGGATATTCAAGAGTGTTGAATACCAGACTTGAGATTAGCAACAACTTCTTGCTACAGGTAGCTGAGAGAATGGGTTCCACGTAGGATGAGGTCGGTGTTTCTTCCCTTATATGCTTATGAGAAACTGTCTTTGAGTAGCTATTTTAAAAAGACATGAAAGTAAATACCCATCACTTTGTAAATGACACTCTTCATCAAGTGGAACTCATTTTCACAATAATAACATATCCGCGTGCCTCAAGTTAGCTCATGGATCAACTAACACCAACAAAACGATTAAAACCTCTGCAGATAATGGCGATAGTAGAATAACACGTCTGGGCAAAAAATAATTTACTTCTGTGTTCCCAGGGCGATGAGGTACTCAGTAAATGTTTGTGGAATTAATTTGAATTTAGCTTTTTGAGAGAGATTTAGCCAGCAGAGCACTCCTCCTGCTGAACGAGCTATTTGGAAGGCACATTCCCCCCTTCTAAATCTTTGAACACATGTCACTCAGCCCTTTTGGGGGAGATTGTCACATGTTCTTAGAAAGCATTTTTCCACCTGTTAAAAATAGTGCGCTGATGTTTGCTACAGAGAGAACTGCCTCAGAGCTCTGAATGGAGTCCATTTAGGAATATTTGGCATATAGAAAAAGATACATTGTTTAAGATTTTAACAAAACCAGCAGTAAAAACTTGAGCTGCATTTTTCAACAAAAAAAAGATGTGAGAATTTCCCCAAAGCCTTCAGTGGTTTAGGATTGGGGGAAATTTCTGCGCTGTGTGTTCCAAATCCACCAGCTCCCTTGTGGGCAGGGCTGAAGGCGTTTGGCACAGGCCTCCCTTCAGTGGAGAAAGTGAATGATTTCTCTGGCCTCCTTTGTGCAAATCCTTTCCTGAAAGTCTCAGCCACTTGATGTTCTCATGCACTGTGGAGACCGGTGAAGACAGGACATTTTAATTTTCTTAACAGGATGTTAATTCTGATCTTGGCACCAGGCTAGAGAATGATGAAGCCTACCAATAAATATTTTGCTCGGAGTGGGTCAAGGGAGCATTTTCCTGTCAAGGTAGTTTTGGAGTTAATGAGAAACCTCTTTTTTGCTTTAAGCAGAGGGTAATTCCTCTTTTTGAGACACCCTTTCCCGTGGTCATTGTGGGGCTGCCCAACTTCTTTCAGGCTTCACTTCCTCTATGAAGATTCTGGGAGAACCAGGTGGAGGTGACCACACCCTTTCTGGGGTGCTCACTGAGTGCTGTGCTGTTTGGGGAAGCTGAAGGTGAGGAGGAGGCCTGGTGCAAGTGAGTCTAGAGGGGCCAGAAAATGCAGTCTCACACTCTTAACGAAGGTACCCGAAATTAACTTGTATTAATTGATTTCCAACAAGTATTGATCAAAGACAACCACTCAGCCAGTCACTATGTTCAGGAGTCACATGTCTCTCTGTCTCTGTAGTTTTCTGGCAGCTAGAGTCAGAGTAATTTGAGGGCCAGGTTTGCCCTCAGATTCACCTGTAGGACCTCCCATGCAAAGAACATTTAAGATCGAGGCCAAGTGCTGGACGTACCTGGCTCTGTGACACTCAACTGCTCTTGGGCTACACAGATTGCAGAAAGTTAATCTCCTTCATCCAATGAACTCAGTCTTTGATACAGCAGTGCAGAAAAAGTGTTTCGACCGAAAGACATGAGCCCGCCGCAACACAGTGTCCACCTTCTCTTCTCAGGAGAAGAACTTGTCTGGGCTGATTAGCTAATTTCACATTCAAATCCCTTTGAATATTTTAAGGAAGAGATACCTGAATAACACTCAGCATGGAAAGGCACAAATCAAACCTCAAAGCAAACCTGCAGAAGCTTCTCCAGGTTTGCTGATGAACATTGTCCTCTTCTCCAGAGAATAAGTCCATGGTTTGTGGCTCACTTGATCAGCTTTACTCAAGATCTGTTACCAAGTTTCCTTTTTTTTTTTTTTTTTTTTTTCTGAGTGATCCTCTGGACAGCTTTCCCAGGTCAGTGCTCAACATAACAGGTTAAGATGATAATATTGTTCATACTTAAAGTTATTCTTTGGCTTAAGTGGATTGCCGTTTAACCAGGAAACATCAGTAGTTTTTGCAGAAGCCTTGTGTAGAATCTGTCTTTGCTCTTCATGGTGTCCTCTAGGTTGAATTAGCATCCAGAAGAAGTGTCCATGCGATGTGCTGAGTATGCTATTGCTATGTTTTTATATGCTCGTGGAGCTCACATTTACTTATTTTGGCATCTGTTTGCATAAACAAAGGAAAGACAGCTTTTCTCATAGGCAGTATATGGCATGAAAATCAATTCAGTTTTGGAGAACATTCATGAAAAATATTGACTTTTCCATTCTTTCAGGCTAGGCATGAAAGTACATGGAAATACTGATAAAATATGCTTGCCTCCAGAAGGCTTGTACTATTTTCTTGAACTTCCTATGAGTGTTGTCTGAAGTTTCTGAACTGAAGAAGATTTATGATCAAGCTGAATGATAGTTGGACTGCTGGTGACAAGAGTGAAACAGGGAGATGTGGGAATATTCTTTAAGCCCTGACCCAAGTAGATCATGCGTACCTTCAGTGCTCCATGTTTAGAAACTCAACACTTCTCCAAGTAACCTCAATACTATATCTCTTCTCTTCTGCTCCCCCCCCCCCCAGTTAGAATTCTCATCAGCAGGGCATATACAGTGTATATTTAAGGGCCATAAATTTCATACCTAAGCCACTCTCCTTGTAGAATATCTTCTACCCCGAACCAGAAAACCCATGACTATAATTTATATATGAATGAAGAAAATTAGAAACTAGGAGGCATGGCCCCTTTATGCAGTAATTTCTGCTTTCTCCTTATAGCAAGAAGGCTCCAAAGAAGGTTTTGTCTTCCTTTGTGTAATCCACCAAAGAGATGTTGCTGACGTTCACCATCAGCTTGTCCCCTTCCTGCAAGGAGAACATGGCCCCAAGGTACAGGGGTTGGAACCAGTTGCTGCTTATTTCACACACTGACTTGGTCCCTGTGAGCAGCTGGGAGGGCTCCGGGTAGCTGTCTGTCACCTTGGTGATGACCACGATGATGGAGTCTGGCTTGTTCTGTTGTCTCCCTGGACTGATGTTACCGCACGCAGAGGTGGTTCCACGGAAGGTTATCTGGGAGTAAACAAAGTAGTCTCCCGACTCTGGGATGACCAGGAATTTGTTGGTGTAGTTCATCCGGTTCTTGGTGAAGGCCAAACCTAGCTCATGTTCCCAGTGCAGAGCTGGAAACTGATTTTTCAGGTGCTGTGTAGGAGTTTGTTTCACAACTGCAAACACAAGAGAGAGGCTGAGTGAGTGCAAGTTAGAACCCCTGGGCTTTGCTGAAAAGAACCTTGTGCTAATCTCAAAGAAGAGTAAGAGGATGAAATATGACTGACAGCTAACAGGGGCTTGGGGAGGGATGAGGGGAGGGAATGTGTAGGTTTGTGTGGGAGAGGACGGGCATGTTTGTTTGAAGAGCATGAAAAGCGTGTTGTGTGGGTATCCTGGCCACCATGAACCAAGCAGATCTACTCTTCCACACCCTTCTGCCATGATGTTTTTGCTTTGGAGCCTAAAGCCATGGATTGAATTCCTTACGACCATGTGCCAAATTAAACATTTTGTCCTTTAGATTGTGAATACTGTGTATTTTTTCTCAAGGATAAGAATGCTGTTAATATACCTTCCTTAAAGAAAACAGGGCTAATAATACTTAAGGAGGGGATTAGGAGATATGGTATGTGTCAAGCTCTGGCTGGTAGGAACAGCCTCTGAGCTACATTCACTTTTACTGGCTTCCTTATTTCAGGCATATTCTGCACCAAAGAGGACATTTCAGAGAGAGAGAGAGAGCTGTTCCCTGTCAGTGCATTCCAATGCTGTGATCCAAACATGCGCAGTGATTAATAAACAATTATTTGGCATGACATGTTGGAAGTGGAGTCTTAAAACATTTTGGAAATCCTTCCATGTTCTCAGGGCCAAAATGCTGTGTAAGTCAATGTAATTGACTTGTGGAATGGGGGAGAGGGTCTGGGCTTTGCCAAGTGGCCCTTAGGCAGCTATGATTCTGTGCAGGTTCATTCTCTTCTCCTAACCTCAGCCTCCTATCTGGAAGCCAGGAAGGAGACTCTTTCAGTGTCTCAGTTTCAAGATAAAGTGAATGCAGCAGGTGTGAAGAGCTTTGCTGCAATGACAATATAATTGTATTCATTTTTCCCCAAATAAATCAGTCTCTTTCATTTCGACAGATTAAAAAAATAAGCCTCATTTATATCTGTTAATCTGAACAACTAATTTGAAAATAGTATCATGTAATCCAGCAACCAACCGTTGTTGAATTCCTATTACTTTGTTTAGTGAAATCTTGCAGTGTTTCTAATGTTGGTTTTTTTTTCCTGTCACGATTTTGTATTCTTTAAAAACAAACCAAAAAACAAACACATTAAAATCATATAAAAATAAGTCTATTTTATTTTACATCTTTTACTATGCTCTTTTGTTTGCATACTCATTAGCATATCTTATATAAAACATATTAATGAATGCTTTTATGAAATATGTTTTAGCAGAAGAAAATGAACATAATCAGGCTTGATTCAAACCATTGATTTCAAACAAGACAATCTACAATGAAATGCATACTTTTCAGGAGAAATCAAAACAACTTGATTTCCCGTAACTACTTTTGAAGCCCCCAGACATCCTGATGATGTGCCAACATCACAGTTTTGGGATAAGCTATGACTTAAGAAACCTCTTTGGTACCTGCATGCCCAGCAGGTGCCCTGAAATTCCTGGATTTTCAAAGGTGTCTTTCCCATTTCTAGGGTTTCTTCTGCAACTGTGGCACTTGTCCCAGAAGTGTGTGGAGTCTTTTTGGCCCCATACTACATGACCCCTGGAAAGCTTTGGTGCTATTTTGCAAATTCATGCAAATAATTTTATTAATGGCCTTGGATTTTTAGGAGTGTGAGTCATTCTTTTCTGGATAATGAAGTAATTTTTAAAAAGTCCTTAAATGATTCAAAACCAAAATTCATACTTCTAGCCAAGGCATACTCTACTCAGCCAGCAAGCAGTTAGTTTTGTGGACACAGCAGTGAGCAGGCATGTAAAAAGGAAGTTCGCTGCAATGAAAACTGCAGTTTCCATGAGACCAACGTGAACTCTCTCACTTCTGAATCATCTCACTCAGGATACACAGATTTAGTACCCAAACCTCAGTTTCCCTATCTGTGAAAGGGAACAACTATTCCTATTTCCTATTAGACTGATGCACAGATTTAAATGATATAGTAGAAGTAAAATGCCTACTACAGTGCTTCACCCTTTTGGGACCTCAGTAGCAGAAGAAATTCCTCCCCAGGCTTTGACTCTTGTTCTTTGGAAGAGGGGTCACATCTCCATACCCAGGCGGTCCTTAGTATTTTCCTCCCTGTCCTATTCTATTTCTCCCATTTTAGACAAGAGGAAGTGCTAACAGCTTGGCATCCTCCTGGTCTTAACCTTGTCTCCGGGACTCACTGTAAACAATTCAAACATTAGTCAGATACTAATACAAATACCTTGGGCCCCACGGGCATTTCCCTGCTTGGGTTTAAATTCCCAGTTCCTCGGGGAGCTTTAAAAACACACTCTGCCCTCATCTTGCTCCGTGGTCTGGCGTATCAGGTGTTAGACACCCGGAATTTCCATATGAGACCTGGGAAAACGGTGACACTGAGAGATTGCTCTTAATACTTTCCCAGTGGAAATTCTTTAGAAATAACTTCCTGGTACCAAATGTCCAATGACATCATCTTGATTCGGGCCCAGGTAGATGCGCTAAATTGGCAACATGGTGCCAGAACTACCTGAAGCTCACAGGCTGAGCGAGATCATTTCTGAATGGGTGTGTGGATGGAAGAGAAAGAAAGAGAGAGGAGAGAATGGAGGCTGATAGAGCTGGAAAGAGAGCAGCCCCAAGACAAAGAGGAAGAAGACTTTTGAAAGCCATCAACTGAGAGAAGTGTGTCACCAAGGGTGGTGGTTTGTACACTGTCAGTACCGAATTACCATGGAAAGAAACTTCAGGACCACAGCCAATGGTCACCTGAAAAGGCAGAGAAACTCACCTGTCAGGTGTGCCCTCGGCTTATCTCTGTCACCTCTGAGCGATGTGTCTGTAAGAAAGGAGAAATGCATTTGTGTGAGCCAAAGGGTGGCTGGAGTGAGCATAGCCCTTCGGGAGTCATCACCTGGCACTAGCGGTGAAGGCCAACATCCATCCCCTTCAGTTTGGTACCATTACTCTCCTTTTGAGTTTTGGGTTGGCAGGTGGTATCTATAGTAAGCATCACTGGGGCCAGAGTGATGTCAAAGAAAGAATCCTGTTCAATTAAACACAGATGAGTGCTGGTCCCTGGCTTGGGGCAGGGTGTGTAGCTTGAGAGCCCGCATTTCCATCTCTCAGATGGGTGTGACACCCCCAGTGTGGCTGAGGAGTGCTCAGCAGGACTCCTGCACAGGGCCAATGCCCAGCAAGGCACAACTGGCCTCTATTTGCACAGGCTTCACCATGAGAGATAACTGGCCTTTGCTGCCTCCCACCCCCCACCCCTGATCCCTTGAGCTGTATTTACTAAGAGATGCAGGTGGGCGGGTTCATTCTGCAGCTATATGAACGTTTACTACCTCTGGGCCATTGTTCCTGCATTAGCTCTTGAAACACCTTAGGATTTCCCTTTGGGTCTCAAAGATGATTATGCAAGAACCTTAAGTGTCTTCTAACTGCAGCGAGGACAACCATGTTGATTATTGACATTTAAAGGAACAGACGCTACTGTGTACTTTTGATGTGCTTGGCATTGTTCTCATCCCCTTATGGGAACTAACAGATTTAATTCACACTGTGTCCATCATGGAAGTACTATTATAACTGTATTAGAGGTGAGAAAACGAATTAAAAAAATGGAGATAGAGACCTGCAACATTGTCCAAAGGTCACACTGCTAATGGATTCCAGAGCATCAGCTCCTGGCCGTGCATGGGGCCATGGGCTCATTTTGTGGTTTTTTGCAGTGAAAGAGGAGCCTTAAGTGCTCCTCTGAGTTTCTGTCCTGCAACATGGGGCTAGCAAAGCCCATTTGCAAGACTCCTGCATACGACAGCTATTAGAAATATTCTTGTTCCTCAAAATAAAAGCATCAAAGATAAACACACTTACAAGCTCGCTGATGGGAAAGTCCAAATCTCGGTTCTCTTACATTCTGTTGAGAAATCAAAAAGATATAATTCAGACTACCTGTAGTACACCCTGGGCAGATACCCAGCCGCTCGTAACACAGGCAAGATCAGGATGGTGCTGCTCTCAGCCCGAGCTCTCTGGCATGGGTGAAACAGCGTGCTAATATTTTGGTTGATGGGAACCTTGCCCCTCAGCTTTCTACACCCTTCTCCTAGCGCTCCCCTCCCTGGCTTTAGTCTCTCTGATGCTGGTGTCTGAATCTGAGCTCAAAAGTCTGTCCTCAGTGCTTTTCCTCTGCTATTCTAGGGAACCTTGGTGTCTTCTCATTGCTTATTTGAAGAAACCATCATACTTGTTTTATTATCCTTTTTGCCATTCACTTTGCTTTTGCCACTAAAATTTGAAAATTGTATTTTAAAGAAATAATACAGTAAAAGGAAGAAGGATCACCGGCAACTTCACCACTGCTCTGCCCTGTTTCTGTGCAGCGCATGAGGGAGTATTCACTCCTGTGATCCCAGCCAGTCCCTGTAGATGCCATGTGACAGTGGAACAGAAAAGCCACTTCCTCGGTGGCAGACAGACCCTTGCTGAACCGTGGCTCCATCGTGTGTGAACAGTACCACCCTGAGAAAGACGCTTCTCCTCCCTGAGCTTCGGGGTCCCCATTTGGAAGATGGGAAATACGGTTCCTCAGCTTAAGTGATTTGTGGGGCTAAATCCGAAAACGGCTGAGTGAGTGCAAATAGCACCTGGCAAATGCGAGCTACAGTTCATGAAGCTCCGGGAAACCGTGACCTCACCTTGGGAATAATATCACCTACTTACATTTTTCCAACGTTGTTAACAACAACAGCAACAACAACAACAACAACAACAGCAACAACAAATCCCTTTGTCTAATAGGATTTTAACTCAATTCAGGCTCCAGCATTGGCTCTTGTAACTGCATAGCGCCCACTAACAGGGGATCCGCTTGCTACCGTGAAAGTTGATCTGTGTTGCATCTTATATGTGTGTGTTCTGTGTTTGTGAGATTGTGTCTGTGTGAGTGGGAGGGACTAGACTTTTTTCAGCAGAAAAGGGTGCATGTTGTACCTGCATCTGTGTGGTCTGGCATTGTCTGCATGGGTGTCTCTGAGCGGGCCTGTGGATGTGACTGCATGTCCCTCCTGAGTCCTGCTCTGACCACAGGCTTCTGTGCTGCTGCCGGTGCTCCTATGGCATCCACACTCCACACTCTTTGTGCTCTAAGGCTTCCTTACTTGTCCTTGTAAGCTGGAAGCTCTTTTGGGTGTGGAAATCAAACCTTGTCTTTGAATGATTAACTGACGTAGGTGTTTCTCCAGCTCTTTTCCACGTGGTTTCTAAATCTGTCACCACTACTGCTCTGGCTTCCTTGTGGTTTCCAGACCTGCACTGTACTTCTTTCTTCTTCTACAAACTCCAGCTCTATCATTGCTATGTGACAGTTCTCTCATTCATGCGTCTAGGCCAGGCCTTGCACACTGCTCTCCTCCATTCTGCTGACACCTTCCAACGGGTCCTCACGCCTTGGCCCCTTCCCATCTCTCATCCATTTCCTGCTGCTTCTGAGGGCTTTTTCTAAAGCAACACTTTATCAAGACACAGCTGCACTCATGGCCTTCAGTGGCTCCCACAGCCTTCACAACACAGCCCTGTCTTATCCTGACATTCACAGCCCCAATTTGCCACCTCAGTGCTGTTACTCACTATTTAGTCTAGCAGCATCTGTGTTCCCAGCCATCACAGGCAACCACAGTGCATGATTCAAGGGACTTAAAGATGCAGATAAAGTGCAGCTACTATTGAATGAATGGGTTGTGACACTGCTGTGCTGAGACCTTCCCAGGCACCATTTCCTTCAGCTTTAGGGCAACATGTAAGATGAAGCTAGGCCATGTTTCCATGTTTCCTCTGACAATGGGATTGAAGTGGATAAATGACCTTCTTGGAGTTCTACACCTGGAAAGTAGAGGGGTAGGATTTGGATTCAGGCCAGTTGACTTCGGAATCCCAAACACTAACCCACCACACCCTCCAGCTTTTGCACAAGTGCCTCCGCTGATGAGACAGAAGCTAAGTACCAGCCATTCTGTGTATGGTGACGGCAAGCCTAAAGCTCAGAGACCTGGTCCAGAGGTGGGAGAGTCCAGGGAAATTGTCCTGAACTGAGGCTTACAGATGCAGATGTTAGCCAGGGGAGAAAAGGGGTAACTGTTTTGGCTTTGACTGTTCCAGACAAGGCCAATAGCTTGTGCAAGTGAGAGGAGGGCCAGCAGAGCATGGGGACCCCAGAACTGAGGGCTTCTGCTACCAAATAGCAGACAATGTGCACTTAGTGTAGGCACAGGAGTGCGATAACCTTTGATGTGTTTAAACCCAATGTATGACATAATAACTTTGCTGAGCTTAATGGATGGAGAAGCAGCCCTCCTGCGAGCATCCGCTCTGGACTGTTGCCTGACTTGCTGCTCACGGAGCTGTGAAAGGAATTGGCCCTCTCCTAAGGCAGAAAGCTAAAGGTGGAGTCTTTGAAGAGAATTAATGCAGAAATTTAGGAAAGACAGAAAGTAGAACATGGGGAATGGAAGTTATTTATCAACAGGTAGAGAATTTCAGTTTTGTAATACGAAATGAATAATGGAGATGATGTTTATACAGAATTATGAATATATTTCATTCCAACAAGCTATATACTTAAAAGTGGTTACAATGATAAATTATACATTGATGTATTTCCTACAATAAAAAATTAGAAAAAGAAAAAAAAGAAAAAATATTTTAAGTGAACATAATCTTTCAGTACTACGGCCTCCAGAGATCTTCATCAGGCTTTGCATGGGACCTAGTTGTAGATGTTCACTGAGAGCTGCAGGACAGGGCCAGGAGCCAGAGCCAGCAGACCACAGCACAGATCTCAGTGGGATGACAGGGTGCCTGTGATCACCAGTGTGTGTTCCGGCAACACAAAGTGGAACATCCTTTTCCCTAACCCCTTCCTTCCTATGGGTCATGGAACTTTCACTGTTACTGGACTGTCTTTCTTATTTACCTTGACTGGTGATCCATGACTCAAACTGACCATGCCCTAGAAACATGGTCATTCATTGAATTAGTCAACCCTTCAAACTGAGAAGAGGAAGAGGTGGACAGAAGGAGGCAATGGCTATCGGGTGCTAGGCCTTACGCCGAGCCATGATGTGTGATCTCCTCTTCATACTTCAGCTGCCCTGAAGGGTGTGTGTGTGTGTGTGTGTGTGTGTGTGTGTGTGTGGTGTGTAGGGGGTGGGTATCACCTTTTTATACCTGCAGGAGCCTTTGGAACAGGGGCTTAAAGAGGTTAAGCACCTGCTCAAAGTGAAAGGTAAGCAGAGGGCCAGGGATCTGAAACTTTGGACAAAATACAGACCCTCGTGCACCCTGTAGGAGCTCCATTAGGAGCAGAAAACAGAGCACATGAATGAGCTTGAGATAAGATGTTCTTGCAGACGTCTTGGCATTTCTCCAGGGCCTTTACATACATTTTAACTAATGTTCCACTTAACCTTTCCTCCCGTACTCTGCAGCCACTTCCCCTATCTTTCCATGAACAGGAAGAGAGATCCAATTCTTAGGATCATAAATGCTGCAACTGCAAAAGTAGTAAATTTTTTTATGATCTACAACACCCTTCTCCTGCATGTCTAGGAGAAATATGTAGACATTTGCCTCCTTGTCACTGCCTCGGGCTTCTCCTTGCTTATTCTTTTATAAGCATAAATTCAACCAGGAAATATATTTTGAACTCATTTCATTTCACCTTGCTCCCAGGAGCTCTGGATAGGGCTGTCCAGGCCATGCTTTGCACGGCTCTAGAGCTGCTAGTGTTTGCAGCCTAGTAAATTTGTATATCACAGCTCTGTTATTTTTGGATGCCCTGATTTGGGAATGTCAGCTAACTTCTGTGATACTGTTCTTACCAATAAGAGCTCACAACAATTCTTTACTCCGTGACTATTAGGCTGGCTCAGAAAGACCACACGTATAAAGTAAGTGTCCAGTTCAATTTTTTTTCTATTTTGGGTTACGATGTATGTTTATGGTATGCATCTTTGGTCTTCAAATTGGAACAAACTTTGCATCACTTTAGGACAACTAGCAGATTTTAGGTCCCTCATGAGTTCTGGCAGCTTCCCACCTTCCCCCAAGATAGCTATGCCATAGACTCTGGCAGTCTATAGTTTGTTTTTGGCCTCGTGCTCTTCCAGAATGGACAGTTGTTGAGGGAGTAGGTAGTAGTCTGCTTCAACTCCTCAGCTTGCTGTTGCTATAGGCCTGTGGGTCTGGCTAGGGAGCTGCTGTGCCTGTATGGGGCTCCTAGCACAGCTGGCTCTCTTGGCTTCCCTTGCACTGTGCAGGACGTCCTCCTTACCTACGTCTGCTTCTCTGCCACTTGCTCTCGTCTGCAAATTGGTTTCCCTCCCAGGTGCCCTGGGGCTTTCTCAGGCTATAAGAGAAGCACTCTCTTGAGGAATCAGTAGCTCTGAGATTGATCTGTACTTTTATCTCAAATGTCTGTTTCTTGCAGACAGCACTGAAAAGGATTATCTTTATTATTTTCTTTCCCCAAAAGAAAACAACTTGGATGAGATGAAAATGCTCATTCAAAGTGGGTGGGCAAGGAGATGGGGTCTCTCGAACATCAGCCCTCTGGCAGCAGCCTTCGGGTTATCTGGCAGAACTCTTCCTGCAGTGCATGAAGAAAGGGCACTCATCTCCCTCTTCCAGGGGCAGCGAGTCTAAGGCTCAAGAGGTTTGCTACTGTGCCCACCCCTTTATCCTTCTCTCCATCCAGAAAACACCTCATGAGTGCCTTTTCTGTGTCAGGCACAGCAGGCTGACCTTGGAGGAGAAAAGGGTGCTAGCATTTACAGAGCACTTACTATATTATATGGCAGGCTGGCCAGGGTGAAATCCTCCTGACCACCCCAAGAGGTGAATCCTCTGTTAGATAGAGGCATGGGGTGGCTAGGAGGCAGATGTGGGTGGGCCTGAATCTCAGTGTCACCTTCCTTACCTGCATGACTTTGGGTGTTCTTACTTTCTCTAACCTCCAGTTTTGTCATCTCTGAAGTGGAGATGATGGTGGCACTTATTGTGTGACTTCAAGGATTAAATGAGACAATGGGGGCAGGAAAAAGAGCGAACATGTATTCCATGTTATGTGCTCGCTCTTTTTCCCACCAAGATGCTGGACAGGATGTCCACCATGGACAGACACCAAGATGTCCCACCAAGCAGTGGACAGGAGTGATTTCTCAAAGCCTTAGACAGGGAAAAGTTGAGGGTGGCATCTGTCATATAATAAGTAATTAGTACTCAAAGCTGTGTGGTGGTGGCGCCGTGGCTTTCCCCAAAGAGTGTGACTCTGAAGCCTGCGCTATCTTCTCCATGGTCTGGGCAGAGATCGGGGCACCTCAGAGACACCTGAGGAGGAAGAGGAATGCAGAGAAAAGAGGCAGGGCCACTTGCAGGGGCCTTTAGGAAAGGGTGAAAGTGAGATAGGAGGGAATCAGGGAGAACTGGCGTGAGTGCATGCTAAAAATTCTAGAAAGAGGACCCGGAAGGGAAGGAGATAGCAGGGAGGCTGCCTCTGCACAGGAGGACCTTCAAAGCCATCCCTAATGACTTACCGCACAGGACTGCATGTCCTTGGTGAACCAGACTGAGAGCTGCAACATCAGTGTGCCCTGCTCTGTCTGGGGAGCCAGAGCCATGCTCCAGAGAAGTAGAGGCCTGGCCTCAGTGCACCTGCAGGTCAGAGTGGGGCCTGGGGATCCATTGCAGTGGCAGTGGAAGTCACTGATGAGTCCACAGATGCCCAGACCACAGCCAAGTGCATCAGGGTAAAGAGCAGACTGGGGGCAAGGCAGGGTTTTGGGGCAGGATTGGGTAGAGAAGGAGACATGCAGACAGCTTGAAAATGTCAGCAACCAAAAATAATCACCTACAGCACCCAAACCACTGGCCTGGCGATGGCTGATCCCAGAGCCTGTCTGTGACACAACTTCCTCACGTAAGGACACTCCTGGTTATAACTGATAACTACTACCATTTATGAATCCTCACCTCTCTGCTAGATGTCTTCAATACTTTAATTGTTTCTGTCTATGTAAAGAAACTGAGGTTCTGGGGGTTAGGAAACATGTCATCAGAGGCAAGACCAGAATTTAGCCTGAGAATGAGCTTTTGATCCATGATCTTTCCAAGATGCAAATTTGCTTAATAATGTCCCTGAAGGTATGAAAATATTAGACCAACTCTACCTTTTTTTCTGTAGGGAACACATACATTTTTGTAGGAAAGCATGCATTTATAAGTGTGTCTCCTTCTTCCCTTGAGGTCTAGCCCCCAGTTCTTCTTCCCCCTGGCTACTAGCAAGAGCTTCCAATTTCTCACTTGCTTACGCCATTGTAGGCACATCCCTATGTGGGAATTCTTTCATAAAATGAAGTGTATTCCATTATGTCTGAGTGACACAGCTGCCTGTCTTCAATCAACCTGTACACAACAAGTGGAGTCTGGCTTCACTAGAAGGTGACTTCTGCCTGTCCTTTCAGTGGCCTGGCAGATAGCCTGTGAAGCACATTATATCTGGCCTTAAGATTTCTTCAACAACGAAAGCATTTTATTTCTCTAATCTCTTTGAGGAAAGCATTTCCAAACTGGAAGATTTTGTTTAGATTATATTTCTATAACATGAACACACTTAGCTATCTCTTCAATCCTTACTTTCCTTTCTGGGAAGATGGGCACAGCTGTAACTCTCTTCAGGGCAGGAGTTGTGGTGCCCGATTAAGGGGAGCCATAGACTTGGTGTGCAAGTCTCTATGCTGGAGCTGCCAGGAGGTGCCAGGATGGCTATGGCTGCTCCTGTCCATGGCTCTGCTAGTAGCGTTCTTCCTCTAGCATGGCAATGCAATCTAGCATAGGTCAGACCGCATAGTTTCAGATATTGGTTCTACTACTGACTAGAGATATAAGCTTGGACAGAGCTTTTTAGGTCTCTGAGCCTCAGTTTTTCTGCTTACCAAATGGGATCAGGCTGCATTCCTTTAGTGACCAGTGATCATCTGACTGGCTTTTGCTTCAGCTGGACCTCAGCAGCAGTCTACAGGTGCCTTCCTTCCCCCTCTGGGAAATCTATGCAAACCATCCCTACCTCCATGGCTGGGCTTGGAGAGCAATGGAAAGCCTTGGGGCCTCTACACCAAAAACGCTGTTTCCTTGTCTATCACATGCCTCAGACTTGAGGCTCCTTGAAGTCCAGATTGGGTTCTCCAGGTGGTTGTCTGGTACAGAGTGGTGGCCACCTCGCAGTGGCTGTCACTCTTTCGGGACATGCACAGTGCTCTTGCACAGACCTTACTGGAGCTGCCACAAATTGATATTGACCCCCACTTCTAGTGGCAAAGGAAACGGGCCCAAAGAAAAGAAATCATGAGCCTATTTTCACATGGCCAGAGTATCTAAGAGCCAGATTCTGGGATGGAATCCAAGGCCTTCATACTGAGCTAGAGCCCCAGGCCTTTTGATAATTTTTAACGTTGACACTGGGTTACACTAAGTCACTAAATGACCCAGGTTGGGTCTGAGCTTATGTTCCTCCTGCCTCAGCCTGCCAGCATGCTGGGATAACTGGCACATCCTACCATGCCCACCTGGCTATCTTTTCTGCATGCCCATCCCTCATACTGGCACATCCTTCCAGAGCCCTTCTCTGCCCTTCTTGGCCTGCTCTGCCTGGCACCACTGGCCTCCGGGCTGGGCAGCTCCCTTGCCCCATTGTGTCCTGGCTCCCATGCAGGCCTCTCCTCGCTCCTGTTCTCCCTGGGGTCCTCACACCCAGGGATGGTCAGGAACTGGCCCCTCCTGCGCAGGCCCGGTGAGTAGCTGGCTTCCTGCTCTGACCCTACGTGTTGCCAGTGTTTCAGTACACTGCTGTTGGTGTGTCTTCACAAATATGCTGCTCTTCAAATCCCACTCCCTCGCTTTTCTTTTATGCTCTCTTTAGTGTCCAGCTACTTTTTTTTTTTTTCTTTCAAGATTCTGATTGCTATCTGTGCCCCTATTTCTCCATCCTTCTCTTCTGATCCACTAGGGGTTCCAGCCTGGTCAAAGGACAGCCCCAAATGTCTCCACATGTCCCCTCATGGGAAGGTGCCTAGTATTAGCCTGCTCCCTCCTCAAGCATGTGAGTTGGTTAGGCATGGGGACAGCTTTGGGGTGCCGTTAAGACATTCATGCATCCTGCTGCCGCCACCTCCCTCCCTTGGGCTGCAGTATCCACTCTGTGGTTTTTGTAAATGGACAAGGACTGTCATTGTCTCCTGCTGGCCTGGGGTAATCTTGGACGTCATCCTGGTGATCCCGTTACAGTTGGCGTTCTCCTTGGAACCCAAGAGTGTACAGGCTGCTGGAGGCCACTCGGTGCCTCAGCCGAGCACAACTGTCTCCTTCTGCCTGTGCTCACCTTCTTGTGGGAACCAGTGGCCGGGTGGTCCTGTGGATCAGCCTCTCACATCAGCAGCATTTCCGGGTTGTGTGCGTATTTCTACATCTTACGAGCAGTGGCCAGTGGCCAAGGTTGCAGCTGTCTGCCTGTTGGCTCTAATGGCACTAGGAGAGTCACGTGTCAGCTGCGCTTTCGCTCTTCTGGGAAGCTGGCTAGGATGCCTTCAGTCCCGCTTCCCGAAGAAACCAATTATTTTCTCCTTTAGAACTTAATACTTTGCCCCGAAATTCCATCAGGATTACACAGGAATATTTGTTTTACAATTAGTAACTAAGTGTTTAAAAATTAATAATTGAATAATTGTTATTTTAGACTTTTAGGTCCTTTTTATGTGTCTAGTCCTGAATTATAAGTTTTTTCCTTGACACCTTTGGTTTCCCTGGACTCTATTTCCTTTTGTGGCTAACCTTTGCCCAGCTCCCAATGAGATATTAGAGTTAGACAATCAAACAGAGGGTTCTTTATGGACTACTAAAACCTAGTATTTGTAGATGAATTAAGATGCATTATGCGCATGCGTTGATTCACCCCAAGGAATGTACTCATTATGTACTGCAAACATGCATTAATAACAAAAAAACTGAAAGAAAAGGGAAATTAATATTTCTAAACTGAAAATAGGAAATTGGTTAAAGAAAGTATAGCACACACATATAAGAATATAATAGTGATCCATAGCACCATAATGCTGCGAACTTACAAACACGTAAATGAAATCACAATATATTACTAAACTAAAATGATAAAAGCAGGATAAAATGGAAACAAAGCTTTTAAGTAAGGGTGAAGAGGGGTTGAAGGGAGGGGAGGGAATTGGGAAACAAAAGAGGAATGAAGATGTATCATGTGCAGGAACAAATTCCCTATGATGAATGTGCTTGTTGTGTCCGTTTAAATTGTACCAATGAACTGAATAAAAATCATATGGAAGTAACACATGCCAAACTGTTAATAGTTATCCTCTTTAAAGGCTTATGGGTCATGATAATTTTCTTCATCTCTAAATCTGCAATCTCTTAACTTTTTCCAGTATCGTGTGTCAGTTAAGTAATTTAGGTTTATATATCTCTCTATATATAGATATATAGATATATCTCCGTATCTATCTATATCTATATCTACTTTTTTGAAGAAAAAGAATGTTTCCAAATACTGAGTACGTCCGCATATCAGGATCATCATTTTCTACGAGTACAGCTTGGAGGTCTTCCCGCATCACCACGCGAAAGGGCGCCGTGCTCCCTGCAGACTGCGAGCAGAGCCCGATGCACAGCCCGCGCAGGTGCCAGGACGCCCAGCGGGAGCAGAGCACTTACCTGCTGGAACTGCACGCAGTCCTCGCCTTGGGCCCAGAGCTGACTGACCAGCAGGTAGGCGGTGAGCGCCGTGAGGATGGGGAGCGACAGCAGGCAGCAGGTGAGCAGGCAGCGCACGCCCTGGCTCCTGGCTCCCAGCTGGGCTCTGGCCTTGGGCCCGCCGCGGCCGCAGCTCTCCGCGGACAGCATCTCCATGCTGGCTGTTTCTGCAAAGCCCAGCTCCGGGTCTGCCATGCTCCTGCCGTCCCGGAGCTGCCTCTGACCCGGCCTTGCCAGAGATCCCCATTAAATAGGGGAGAAGCTCGCGCAGTGGGCGAGCTAATCGCTCTGTCTTCTCCTCCCCTTTCCCTCTCCCCCTGGCCCTGCCCTGCCAGGGAATGCACCGCCTACAACAGAAACCAAGTTTGGTTTAAGAGGAAAAAAAAAAAAAAAAAAAAAAAAAAAAAAAAAAAAAAAAAGAAGGAGAAGGAGAAGAAAGCTTTCCCAAGCATATTTATACACAGTCTATTCATGTGCTCCTTCCTTGGTTTATAGAAGGAAGTTAGGAAAGTCCCTGGAGGAGGAGAAGGAGAATTCATCAGGGCGGTGGGCGGGGCATAGGAGGATGTACCTGCCGCCTGCCCAGGAGCTCCGCTGGCTGTGCCTGCCCGGGGCGTGTGCGTGTGCTGCTCCTGGAAGTGAAAGTGAGGGCCGGGGAGGCATGAGTCTTGTGGACAGGGAAATGGGCGTCGCCCCTGCACAGTGCTTCCAGGGTGCCACTGAGCCTTCCTTCTCTGCCTCTCCCTCTGCCTCTGCCCACCTGTCTGCCTCTCCCAAAGAGTAAATCCAGAGAACTTTGGTACTGAGTTGCATCCCCTGCCTTTTTACAGTTCTTTTTTTTTTTTTTTTTTTTAGATAAGCGAGTGAATGAGTTTCCCAGGCTGGGCTGAAACTCTGAGCCTCTCACCTTAACCAGGTTCCTTCATCTTTTTGAGCCCGACAGCAATTGATTCCCATCGTATAGCTGGGATGAATACTGACCTCCTGGAAGGTGAGGTGTTCACCCTAGGTCATCCTGCGATTCAGACAGCGGAGCTAGGAGTCAACCTGCTCTTTCTAAGTCAGGGTGTGGGGTTCTGACCTCAACCACATGCAGATGCCTGTGAGAGGAGAGGGTATTTCTAGCCTGTACTGACAACAGTCTAAGTAGAGAGCAGGAGGTTGTAATGAGAGGTGTCTGTCCATGGGGGAAGAACATTTACACCTGTGCCGGGATTCGTCTGCAGTTAACTTAGCGCCAGTGATACATCTTGTTGTCTTGCTCCTGTTGGCTGTGTGTGGGAGCTGTGCCAGGTAATAAAGGGTAATGTTTGTTAAGCACTTACTTTGTGCCAGAGACTGTTGGAAGTGAAATATGTTAATGGCATTATTTAATAATGAGGTGGCCGTATTACCATTCTCATTTTGCTGATGAGGCAAACCAGTCATGTGCAGTCAGTGACCAGGCCAGGCTTGGGCCTCTGGCAGGCTAGCTGCGCAGGCTTCTGGATGTCAGCTCACACTGCATGTGCTAGCATTTGGTACATACACAGATCTCTTACCTGGGAGAAGCTATTCCTACAGTGAGGGCATTGAGGGGCTTCCTGGTATTGGGATTAGGCCCGGATGTTAAGCAGCAATGATACCAGCGAGGGAAATAGTCTCTGTGCCCAGATGGGCTACAGAAATCAGAGGCTTGGGGAATGGTGTGTGACACTTGGCAGAGGCCAGCACTATAGAGCTTCCATATAGTGTCTCAAACCCACACCCTCTAGGCCACCCAACAAGGACTTTCCCTGGCCTCGTCTTTCCACAACACTCTCTCCAGGCCTTGGCCTCCTCTCCTCCTGCTTTCCCAGGTTGCAGTCCCTCGGATCCATCATGGACCAAGCGGACTTCAAACACACTGCGTCCTCCACTGTGGAGGCTTCCCGTCTCTCTCGAATCCCAATGCTTCCCTCTTTCTTAACTGTGTGCAGAAACCTTGCCACACCCTCCGCCTCCAATGGCCTGATTCTCCTCTTTATGCTCTGGTAAATTTCTTTTCCTCCCCTGTCACTGAACACTTCATCTGAGATGAGGTTTGCTTGGTTTTCTGTCACTGCCCCTCCAGCCATCAGGTCGGGCAGGATGCAGATCAGACAGGTGTTAAGTCTCACCGTTTCCCTGTGGCTGTTGATTCTAACATCATAACTGTTACTTAATAGACTCAGAACTGCCATTCACTGAGCTAAGCATCATACATTCAAAGAATTCCAGCAAAGGATGGCTTTCATGTCTGTCAGTTGCCCTTGTTTGCTCTGACGAGCCCAGTGAGACAGTGCTTTGTGAGAATAGCCTAAATGTTCACTATTGTAACTTTTCTTTTGATAACTGAATAATATTCCCTGGTACAAATACATCAGAATCTTGTTTAACTGTTCACACATTGAAGGCTATTTGGGTTATTTTCAGTTTTGAGTTATCATAGATAAGCAGTTACAATACTCATGACCGGGTTTTGTGCAAATTTGATTTCTTTTCTCTGGTATAATGCTCAAGACTGACACTGCTCGCTTGAATGGTGTGTCCAACGGTGGTGTCTAACTGTGTGGGCAAGTGCTATATCCCGCTCCAGAGGGGTTGTATCAGTTTGCTCTCACCAGCAATGTGGGAAACATCTAACATCTCTCTCCAGTGCTTGGTGTCATTGCTATTTGTATTTCATCCATTCTGATAGGTGTGTAGTAAGTCTTCCTTTGATTTTAAGTTGTATTTCCCTAACAGCTAATCATAACGAGCATCATTTCATGCGCTTACATGCCATCTGCATCTGCACATCCTCTTTGGTGAAACAGATGTCTATTTTTGTTTCCAAGGGTCCTTCTTTCTTCCTACTCCACTCTCAGTGGATTCAAAGAGAAAAGACAAACAGCTTACAGATAAATGATGACTTATTGCACTCGAGTGCATACTGTGCACAAGGCAGTGCTTTTGATAGTGGGGATAAATTTTTCAGCAATTAATTCTTTTTCAAGCAATTAATTCTTAACATCTAAGATTTGTTTTCAATATTGAGGGTGGAATCCAAAGCCTTTCCATTGAACCACATCTCTAGCCCTTTTTTATTCTAAGATAGGATCTCCTTTGTTGCTAAATTTCCCACCCTGGGCTCAGATTTGCAGTCCTTCCTCACCAGAGTGCTGGGGTAATAGGTATGCATCCCCACTCCTGGTTCTAACTGACTTAGCGACATCCACAGCTTCTCTGCAAGGTCCTCATCCAGGGCTCAGCTCTCTTTTCTTGGGATGATGCTGATGGCTCTAGAGCCTCCCTTCTTTGCTTTTTTTGGGAAACAGTTTGATGAAAGAATTTTTCAGTGGCTGATCCACAGCCCTCTGCATGACAACAGAAAAATGCAACATTTAAAATGGGAAAACTTTGTAAAATGTAATTTAAAGCGTGCACGTGTGTGTGATTATCCACTGGGTGTTCTGTAGCTACTAAACCATATAAAACAATGTTTTTATTGTGCTGAATGTACCCTGAAAATTAGACTTAGAATTTTTCCTCTTTTTCTTTCTTAATCCCTCTTTGTGCTTAGTTTATGTCTAGCTGCCTTCTGGATTGCTCAAGTTCTCAAGTGAGGTAGGGCCAACTATCCCACTGCTAAGCATAGTAAATTCTTTTAATTTTTAAAGAACACATTTTGCTTGCTTAATGGCACCATTATGAAACACCTGCCATCATTGTGCTCTTGGAGGATGAGGCAGGAAGATCAAAAGCATGAGTTCTGCCTGGGCAACCTGGCAAATGTCTCTCTCAGAATAAAGAAGGGGGCTGGAGAGGTACTTAGAGGTACAGCCCCCCAGGCTTGGTCCCCAAAATTGGGAAAAAAAGCAAGGCATGATCATTTTCAGTAGATACATTCAATAAGGAATTATCTAAAACAGATAAAGAATTATAAATCCATAAGAAAAGCAGAAGTAACTGTCAGGAAAATGGACCACAGGTTTAACTAGGGGTGTCTTTGAAAAGGACATCAAGATAATTAAAGACTCAAAGGGTCTCAATCTCATAGTAACCAGAGAAACAGAAATCCTTAGGAGACACTAGTACACACACATCTGAGTTGCTGAAAGAAATGACCCTGTGCACAGAATTAGCAGAGCTGGGAGCCACAGAGCAGAGCGCACATGCGCCAGGAAGGGCTTCCGCTGCAGTGGTCTTCACAGTAGTGGAAGCCTGCATCTGTACCACGTGCTGTCACCAGGGGAGGTGACAGCACAGCCACACAGTGGAGTGTTGGGCAGTTGTCCAGATAAAGGAAAATCAGCAACACACCTCAATACAGGTGCGTCTTAATGTAGTAATACTAAGCGAGGAAGTAATCTCTCAAAGTTATACAGAGAAATGGTTACAAAAAGTTAAGGATAATGCACAGGATGAAGGAACTAGGAAGAGCCAAGTTGATGGTGATGGTGATGGTGATGGTGATAGTGATGGTGATGGTGATGGGCTTCATGAGACGTCATATGACATATCACAGTGTCCTAGCTTTCATATTATGTAATGGGATAATAGGTACTTAGGATATTGCAGCCAATTAGCTAACTGAATAAATACAAAGCAGTTCAAGCCTGACATCAAGATGAGATCCAAGGAGTGTGATGATTCCAATTTAGTGTAACTGTGCATGGTCCTAATGAATTCCAATCAATCGTGTGATTTTGAGGGGTTTGGTTCTATGGCTTTTCTTTTAACTTCTTGACTCTGGTTCAGATAGAGGATGCTGCCAGATAGTTGAGGTCTTGTTGAACCTGGTCCTATGTTAGCACTAGTAAGCATTCCCTTAGAAGGGCCTGGGGTTAGGGTTTGTATTTGTTTCTGGTCACCATATAGGAGGAGATCTGTGTTGTGAAAGGTTGGGAGAGGAGGGTCCATGTGGGAAGAGGAACAGCTGGGAGACAGAGAGATGTGCCAGGCAGTGACGGAGTGTCTGCGTGTTCTGAGGAAGCAGGATGCATCCTTGGTCAAGCATCCAGAACATGTCTTTGGACATCTTTTCTCTTCTGTGGCTCATACTCGTGGGTATTCTCTCATGTCCAGAGTACCTATTTGATGCTCAGAACTCTACCAGAAACTGGTTATACAGATATGGCCCAGACTTGAGGTCAGAGGTAATTACTACTTTGGTCATGAGTATTACCCGGCTTTCCAGCTAGACAATACTGGCTTTTGAGCTGTATTAAGCTGAATGTATCTTGCTATTAAGGAGCAAAAGGCTAAGTTACAAATTGTATCCATGGTGGTGGCTTAGGTAAAGTTGGAGCTCCCACTTCTGAGTAGATCCAGCCCACACCTCAAGGTGATGCCATATTTTCATGATTTATTTTTACAGCACACCCAACCACTAGCCTGTGACCATCTCAGAGGAAGGCAGTTTGTCTTTTACACCATCAAGTTTATCAAGGTCAGGACATAGATATTAAATTAATTTTTGGAGAACATCATGCATTGTACCTTGCGGTGAGGATGTGGTGAATGAACATCAGTGTAGGCAAAGGTTACACTGGTAGAGAGGATCTTGGGGAATTCAGAGAAGAGAGAGTGGTTTAGGTTGGACCAGGGGATGGATTTCAAGGATGAAGATGTGGGAGAAATGATTGGGTTGGAAATGAAGGTGGATTTTTTTGTGCTTGGTGGTGGTGGAGAGAACCTTGGTAAATAGCAAGCAGGATTTCACACCTGTTGGCCCACCAGGATAGGCGATCTATAGATATGCAATATTGGCTTCCTGGTGCCCACTTGCTATGGAAAACAAGCAGGGTCCTGGGCATGGGGTGGGCAGATGGAATGCAAGAATTAATGCTTGTATGCATTCAATGTAAGCATCACAGCTTATGTTAACAGCTCTGTATTGGGACCTTTCTGTACATGATCTTCTTTAATTCATACAACTGCGGCAAGTAGGTAGTGCTGCTGCAACTTGTAAGATGAGGAAACAGACTCAGAAAAGAGATGTGGCTTGCTCATAGCTGCCCAAAAGCAAGTGATAGAGCTGGAGCTAAAGTTAAACCTGCACCCCTAGTTCTTGGGTCTGTTTTCTGTTCACTCTGGAGAGTGGCCAGTCAGTAAGGGTCAGGGTGAAGGTTGGCGCGAAAGCCGAGGTGTGAGGTGGGAGCCAGCACTACAGGTATTGCAGACTATGGTGAACAACTAAGAGATGGGATTGCAACAAAGGCTGGGCAGCCTCCTAGGGGTGGGTGTGTAAAGTGCTCTCCTGAGGCGTCTGTGTTCCAGGACATTCTAGCTGGAGTCTGTAAACCTCCACTGTTCATACCCAGGGAAGTTCACAATGAACACACCCTTGTCTTGGCCTTTCTGGGGACTGTTTCTGGAACTGGGTATAGAGCTTGGGCTCTGTGGAAGCAAAAGTACTGGTTTAGATTCAGGCCAAACGAATAATTTTGGAATTTATTAGGGAGAGTTTAAACATAAAGCTTCAGTCCCTGGGGCTCGAGATGAGTAATGTACGGTTATGGAGGAGCTCTGCTATTGGATGAAAAGGAAGTGATTAAAAAAAGGGAGAAACAAAAAGACTCAGAAACTGCAGATGTGGTTGAACAAGTAAATGGTTTCAGGATCAGCCATGATGACAGAGGAGCCAAGAACCCGTTGAGTGGGGGCCAGTTTTTATCAAAAATTGCCTGAGTTGCCATATATATTGATGATGCCTGTGACAGAGAGATCAAGAGAAGCTTGGGAAAGAAGAGTGAAAATGCCCTGAAACAGACAAAGACAGAGACAGAACTATACAAAGTACAAAGAAGTGTACATAGGTGACATGGGGACACAGACCACAGAAAGCTGGAGATTAAACACGAGTGGAAGCCAGGGAAGAGAATCAAAAAGAGAGATAGAAAGAAGGATAGCAAGAGGGGCAGAGACACAAGAGTCCAATGCATAGTGGTGTTTGATGATGAAATGCCTGACCTTCCTGGGGTGGTGGGGTGCTGGGCATCCCTGGCAGGAGGGGTTCTTGGACTTAGCTAAGGTGCTGGCTGGGCTTCAGGTTTTTCCTCATCATCTCAATCCACACAAAACACCTCGGATTGGGTAATTTATAAAAAGAAATTTATTCCCATAGGTAAAACTTTCTTCTCTCATACCTCAGAATTTCTTCCTTAGACCGAGTAACCTCCCTATGACTCCCACAATTGGACAGCAAAACATATGAATCTAGCACTGGTTTTCCTCTTGGCTCTTCCAGTCACTGACAACAATGACTGTGTTCTCACTTCTCCCGGACAGTCTTCCTGTGTTATCCGTCATCCCAGGCTAGTTTACATTGCAGAAACAAGTGATCCTAAGATCTCAGGGGCTCTTTATCACCTTGTATGTTGATTACTGGCCAGAACAACTCTGTTCAAACTCCTATTCACTCTAAGATCCAGGCTGATCAAGTAGCTGCTGTCTAATTGCTAATCAATGCAGCTGAAGAGAAAGAGAAAGCAAATGTTTATTTCCTGGTTCTGAAGGTTTCTACTAGAAATGGCATCCCTTTCATTTATGTTATAGTGTCTGGAGCCCATGCCAAAGAAGTGGGGAAGGAAAGACCTGAACTCAGGAAGGGTCAGTGAATATTTGTGAAGAATAATACATCACTCATTTACTTCACACCACTATTTTCAGTTCTCTGCTAAAGTCACTCCTCTGTTCATGGAAGTTCAAAACTTTACTGGTGTTCCCTCTGATATTTGGAAGCTATGAGCAGCCAAGTGATTATACCCATGAATGCCTGATGCAAAATATTCAACATCCAAAGCTAATGGGGAAGAGTTTATTTAGCTCATAGTTTGTAGAGGTCTCAGTCCATAGTTGACTGGCTCCAAGGTAGAGTGGTGCATGACAGAGGGGTATCTCAAAGGAGAATAGTCCATGGTTCCCACAAGACAGCAAAAGCAATAATAGGCCTTAATAGAACCTTCTGCCCCTTGTATCTTACTAAGACTACTTAGGGCAGGTAGCACTCATACCTCTAATCCTAGTGCCATTGATCCTAATACTGCACTGTGAATCAATCCCAGTATCACACATTTAGATCCAGCCACCTCTGAGAAACCCCCACCTTGACCACATGAAGCTTTGAAGGGACAACTAGACACAAGCAATAACAACGCCTTTCATCAGACATTTCTCTCTGTATTCTACTGGGTCTTTATCTCTCAGAGTTGTTTAAACAACCCTATCTTTTATTGCTTAGCTCTAAAAGTAACTGGCTGCAATTCAAGTACCTAAATCTTTGGACTGGCACCAAGTATGAAAAGTCCTTTAAAGACTTCTCCAAATACAGCTTCTCTAACTGCAGTGGAACACCCATCTCTGACAAAACAAAACAAAAAAGAGGGATATAAATAAAGGACCATTTTGTTGTAAATATATATATATATATGTGTGTGTGTATATATATATATATATATATATACATATATATATGTTAAGATAGATATATGGCTACTTTCTCTTAGTTCATTGAGAAAAAAAGTTTGTACTAATATTGCACTACAAAGTTAGTACAAACTAATAAAGTTTGTACTAATAAAGTTTGTACAAGATATCATGTCTGCATCTTGTCCTTTGAATAACCACTATGAAGACAACAATATGCAATGTATTAATTATTGTAACTGTCCTACTAACCTGTTTTGAAACTGTTTCATTGCTATCTTATTTTTAAAATGAATAAAAAAAAGTAACTGGCTCCTCAAAAACTCTAAGCAATTAGTCTCATGCAGAAACTGGTAGTAATAGTGAGTGCTTCCTAACACACATAGAATACATGATGCTAGATTTGTGCCCAGGTGCCAGGAGAAAGGAACCTGAGCTAGCACCTGGAAAGGTGGAGGCAGGCTATGTGAGTTAGGGTGAGATATTTGTATGATTGTCATTGGTGGTGATGAAGGGCAGCTGCAGCGGCCCCTGAAGTTGTCATTCTAGGGGAAGAGTAGGCAAATAGAGCAATGACAGTAAGGCTGTCATTGTAGTCATGAGTATTCCTGGGCTCACCAGTTATCAGATGGGCTGCAAGAGCACATGGAGAGCAATAGGGAGTGCAGAAACACGTGGCCTTGGAGCTGAGCATGCAGATAAACCCTCCACAATGAGAGATGGGATGCAAAGGGATCTGAGAGTAGAGTCCAAGTAAAAATATCCTGTCTGGAAAAATGATCAACTTGTAAGTGTGGCCTTCTCATTGATTTTTCCATATGGCGCCATATAGCTGTTATCAGCTAGGTAGGGGGAGGGAAGGAGAGGGAATAGGAAGACAACAAGTGAGGCAGGAGGCTGAGGTGAAAACTGTCTTAAAGAGAATGGGTCTCTGCCACAGATGGCTGCACATTAAGTGACTGAGTGAAATGCAGTGTCACGCCAAAGAACCCATGAGCTCGCGCTGTACCATCTTTGAGACGCAAAACAGTCTGGAGGCAACAAACTGTTGCGAGGGAAGTGGATTAAGAAAACCTGGCACACTCGAAGGTAGGGCAGATCTCTACATCTTGCTTCTCAGGTGGTCAAGGAAGACTATGTCAACAAGCTTCTCCTACCCAAGGGCTGGTCCTAGGGATCATGGGAAAAGTGGCTCAGGCCCGAGGCCCAGCTTTCCTGCTGTCAGGTCTTGACTCACAGCAAGAGACATCAGGGAGCTGTCTGCCCTGCAGGGTTTTAGAACTGTTCTGGGTCTGTGACACTGGTGTGAGCCCCATACCTTCTGGCAGGGTTTACTGTGGCTTTTTGGTCCCTTTTCTACTGGTGTATGTTCAAATTGTGGTGAGTGTGGTGGGGGAAAGGTCAAAGGATATGTGCTTATCATTCTAGGCCAGTAATTCTTGACAAAGAGCCATTTTGATCTTGAGGACATTTGACAATAGCTGGGAGCATCTTTGGTTATAAAACTCAGAAGCAGTCTTGCTACTGCCATCTAACAGATTGGACTTAGGGATGGTGTGGAGCATCCTACAATGTGCAGCACAGTTCCCCACAACCAAGAATGACCCAATCTAAAGTATTGACAGGTTTGATGTGGAGAAATTCTGGTGTAGGAAATAATAGGAGCAACATCCTGAGTGAGTAGCCAGGTTTCGGGTTATCACCTGGAAATGAGCCTGGTGTGGAGTTGGTGCTCATTCCTCTATTCAACAGGCAGGAGGATCTGCAAGTGTTTGGGGGCAGGTAATGGGTAGGGATTTGTCTAGGCACTTAGTTGTGGTTGCAGCAAGAGAGCATCTCCCCCAAATCTCAGTGTTCTAAACAAAGGCTCATTCATTTTTCACAACATGTCAGGGAATATATATATATATATATATATATATATATATATATATATATATATATATTTCACTTATAGACACTTGGGACAGCCTGGTCATGAGTTGATTTTCCTCATTTATTTGGCTGCGAGGCAGTTCATTAAGACAGCCATTCATTGCTACTTATTGATGTTCCCTGGCTCATTTCACTGTCCGACTCTCATTTTCCCATCGCTCTGATGTTCCCTCTCTTACCATTTTCATACTCTTTTGCCTGAATATATTGGGGATGAGATGAACTATACACCAAACAACTGGATCAAAAGGATTCTTGGTACCAGATGGCTTCTATGAAAGAGAAATCAGGGAACCAGTAATAGCCCCATTCCTCGTTTAGAGAGGAAAGTAGAGCTTTGGGCCCTGGCTTAAAGATTTGCAGAATTGAAACTGCTTGGGTTTGGGATTTTCAGATAGCCTTTCTTTTTTTTTTTTTAATCCTATAGTTCTAGCTACCCTTTTCAAGTTGCTGTTTTAACAACCCAGAGCCCCACTTACTTTAGCTAAGAGTGGAAGGAGACGAGGAAGCTTTTCTTCAATGTCTTTTGGGGAATCACTTCATGCAAATATCTTTCTCTCAGAAGGAAACTGCCTGAGGTCAGTCCTGTGCATGACCCCTTAAGGAGGCCACATTTGGAGTGGGAAGTTTTTTTTTTTTTTTATTTTTTACTTTTGCTTTTCTGTTTCCAAGTAGAACACAAACAAGGAGTCAGAAGACTGACTAGTCACAAAATTTCAGGTTGCTTCTGCCCTCTCTCTGGTTTTTAGATAAACAAGTGGGCTGACAGCCTCTCAGATCCATGGTTTTCATGTGTACCGAGGGTGTTCCAGGGAAGTGTACTTCCTGATGATGTTGGCTGAATGAGATCTTAACAGCACCCAAATATTACTTTTCAGAAGACAGCTCAGTTTCTTAGAAGCCTGCAGGAATGATTTGTTTGTGGTTCCAAGCTCCAGGCTGGGGTATTCAAAGTGATTGGCAGGTGGAGCACAGTGCGTCACAGGTGCTGTGGCAGTGCCGCTTTTCCCATCCATCCCCCCCTGCCAACACAAGCACCTTACCTCTTGTGCTTCCATTTGCTGTTCTAGGGGAAGAGCAAGTTATTAGAGCACCTCTAATCTAATGGCTTGCCACTGGTTCTTGTTCAGATACTTGTGTTCAGTTAAAGCAGCATTTCTTAGCCTTGGCATTATCTTTTTAGGCCAGATAAGTGTTTGTTGTCCTGTGCACTGCAGAATGCCTAGCAGTATTACTGGCCTTTTCTAGTACAAATGAGTAGTAGCACCCCTTTCTTAAGTTGTGACATGGGCCTGGGAGATAGCTCAGTGGCTTAAGTGCCTGACTAAAAAGTGCAAGGTCCTGAGTTCAATCATTAGTACCCCCTCAAAAAAAAAATCTACTCAAGTTGTTACAGCTAAAAATCCTTCAAGACATTGGCAAATGTCACCTGGGGTGAAAAACTGCTTTGCTTGAGAATCATGATCATTCTATTTCATTTATTTTATTTTGTATTTAGTGCAGGGTCTACAGGGACTACAGAGTCTCACTACATAGGTCTGACTTGTAATGATTCTCCTGTTTTCAGTTTCATAAGTGCTTGATTACCCACTCCCCCAGTCTTAATCGCCATCCCAGTGCACCCTGGGGGTGGGGCCTGCATGACTTTCCAGGGATTGAACCATCCACCTCTACGTCTGCCTAAGTAGGTGCTTTAATCTGCTGAGCTATCAAGCCAGCCCTGTATTTTATTTTTGATGGCTTTTATTTTCTTTCTTTTTAAAAAATTTTTTTGTATTTTCTTTAATTTGATTTAAATTTCATGTTGAAATCAGAGATGCTAAAAGAGACAGCAATGATATCATTCATTAATTATAAAACCAACTCAGTGGGAGAATTTTCTTTCTTCTTCTTAAAAGAGGATTGTTAGTAGCAATATTTATTTTTTATTTTTTAATTTCATTGTATTCTATTTTGAAGAGTAAAGACAAAAACAAAAACAAATAGCAGAAACAAAGACAGAAACAGGGTAACATGCAACAATAGATATGTTACAGATTTTCAGAACAAGAGCAGCAATGGTTGGAGAGCCATGATTTAAAGGTACTTAATCCTAACAATGCCAAAGGCTTTAACTGAGCACTTCTTTAATGTGGTCCTATCCTAAAGGATTTCTGGGCCCTGGGATTAACTGATTCTCATAATCTCCTTATGCAGTCGATGTTACCTCCCTCTTGCAATTGGGTACAGTGAGCTGCTGATAAGTGAAGCAACTAGGATTTGTGGTTTGAAGAACAAGGCTGTATGGTTTATTTTCTGAGTGTAGGACTTGGAGCCAGGCAGCCCTGATTTGGATTCTCAGTTCCAGGCTCATGGCTTGCCACTGTCACCATTTTGGTCATAATTAAATGGTGCAGGTTGTTGGCGGATGGTGTGGAGTAGAGAAACGCCTGGAATGCTGAGCTCATTGCTTTCATGTATTCCTGCAGCTTTGGGTATAGTGTTGGGGTTCCTGCAGGAGATGGAAGCCTCATGTCACAGTGTCTCACCTCATTCCTACTCCCATCTTCCATTTCTTCTGAGCTCCAGACAGTCTAGACCGTGAGCTGTTGGAAAACTCACACTCAGTGCCCCCAGGAGCGGAATAGTTGCACTGCCCTCAGATTGAATTTGCCCTGATGTCTCCTGGGGAGCCACCAGTGTGGTCTTTGTAGTCTTTCTGGATTCCTCCCAGCTTCTCACTTCCACAGTCAGGCAGGTCCCAGGCATGGCCACTGCACTTGTTGAGTGCCTCTTACACATGCTGACGTCTCTCATCTCTCCACTCTTCCCCTGGGTCAGGTACCATGCCTCTCCCTTAGACTTTTTACGGTTCTTTTCAAGGAGTTTCCTCATCCTCACTCTTATACTACTACCCTGTCACTGCACCCAGAATGAGCTTTTTGCCTGCATCTAATAGGTTCTCACCTCCTTGTGCTTAGAATACACCCAATTCCTTGGCTGACATATAAAACTCTTCCCAATCTTGCTCTATTTCTTCTTTGTCTTTGCCTTTGGCTTCGGCTGGCCACCATCTCTGTCTTGGTTTTAGCCATCCAGACAACTCTGTATCTCTAAGGCCCTGTATTCCCAGTTCTCTCAGTCATTTGGTTGTGTTTTCTTTCTGCCTAGAGTACTTCTTTGGCACTTTAGCTTCGGCCTAGATAACTTCTTTTAACTTCCACTTGGAGTTCTCCTGCCCTTGAGAAGCTTGTGTGAGCTGTTACCTGGGGGTACCTCCTCCACATGCCTCCCTTTTGGATGCACTTGCTGCTCTGTGCTGTACCCATTTGTTGGCACATCTGTGTCCCTATTACATAGAGAGTTTTGGGGGGCCTCAAGCATGCCTTTTCAAAAATTAGCCCCAGCATATACAGGACAGGTGTTATTACAACACATATCTGTAATACAGAGCTCAGCAATAGCTGCTGTTGGTAGATTTAAAGGGTATCTGTGAGAATAAGGGAAAAAATGAAGATAGTGTTCAGCAGTCTCTGAAAAATGAATGAATGATGAGTTCTGAAACTCAGGGTCCTCTCTCAACATCTTGAAATCTCAGCAACTCAGCAGGAGGAAGACCCCATTCGGTGGAAATGTGACTCAGGCTAGGTGTCTTTGGCATTAAGATAGATAAGAAACCAACCTGGTTTCTGTCTTGAAGGTAGTGTTCCTAAATGTCAGACAAGGAGGAGTTACATGAACTATGGTTGATTCATCCTTAGCTTAGCCATTCAGGAGTTTGACAAATCTACCTGATGATGGAACTTGAAAGACAAGGTGAACACTTTGGTATGCTTCAGAGCAGGATTTCACAACCTTGGCAGGGATGCCATTTGGGGCCAGGTAGTTCTTTGTTGTGGGAGTTGTTCTGCACACTGTGGCATCTCTGGCAGAAGCCTACCAATGGTAGTAGCCTACCATCTCTACATGCCTGCTACATCCTCTTCCTTCCAACTGTTACAAACAAAAATGTCTCCAGGCAGTTGGCCCTGGCTGAAAGCCAATGTGTGGGAGCATTACAAATGGGGCCCACCAGGTGAGGACCAAGGAGCAGCAGCAGAGAGCAGAGTTTGAAGTTCTTTGCCCGTTGTGCCATTTAGGAGAGATTTTATTTGAGAGCCCTGAATTTGGCAATTAGCAAACAGCTGGGCTTTCATGGACTGTATCCTTATTTTAAGTAACAGAAAAATTCGGATGCTACTGCAGCTGTAGCTCCTTATACACTCAGTTCTGGACTTGGGTGTGCATGGAGGGTGGGGAAGCATAGATACCAAGATGGGGGCAGTGGCGAGGCAGCTGTAGTGGGGAACCCTGAGGTCCTGCTTGGTTGGGTTGGTTGGTCACTCCTGTCTCCTTTGGGCTTGACAAGGTGATTCAGGGAGGACCCTGTCTTACTCAGTTGCTTTTTCACTGTCCTCTCTGCTTAGTAGCTTTGACGCTCAGGCTTGGAAAGTGCTTGGAAACATTTGGTCTGAGCTCCTTTGTTACAGTAGGGGAAATGGAAGCCCAGAAAGAAAACCTCACTGAAGTTCCATAGCAACATGGCCTAGACTCCTCTTGTTCTTTGTTCTTTTTTTTTTTTTTTCAAAGCTGGGGATTAAACTCAGGCCCTTGCACTTGCCAGGGAAGCGTTTATTCTACTGAACCATCTCCCCAGCCCCCTAGGCTCCTTTTGTGATCAGTTGATTTGACACTGGTATTCTTTTTTCCACTTGGAGAACCCATGCTCCTATCTGCTGAGTTCTTTGGTGGGTCCACTGTAGATTTTGGGCAATATTTCTTATTTCATTGAAACTTACATGCCTTTGGTTTTACCTATTCTGTATCCTGTTTTCCGCCTGGTGATATCAGGTATAAGTAGGATCTCCATACTTCAGTAAGAACTGATGGGATTCTGTTATCTACCAAGTGAGACACTTGGCTATTCATTGACCTTTAAACCATTCAATAGGAGGATCAGAATTTGAGGCACTGAGCTAGATTTAGAAAGCCTTCTGTAGCTGCCAGAGCCTTTGGGGAAACTCCCCCATCTCTGGAGGCCATTGCACCTCCCACCAGCTGGGATTTGCATGTGGGGGTTGTTTTCATCATGTGATCTAGAGCAAAGAAACTGTAAATTGCAGTTCCAGCTCTCCCACTTCCTAGCTGTGTGAATTTGCCACAAAGACAGTGCCAGTTTTGGGTGGTTATTGTGGGCAGCTCATGTTATTAAATCTCACAAGTATGGTGAGAAAAGTTTATAGTTTATAGATCAGAGTTTAAGATACACAGTTACATCAACAAAGGTGGTGTTAAAAGGACAGAACTAGTAATTAAATTCAAGGCACTCTGGCTCCAGGGTATAAATGACTAAATGGAGATTTAAGAACATGATTAGGAACCAGGGAGATAGCTCAGTAGAATAAGTGCTTGCCTGGCAAATGCAAGGGCCTGAATTCAATCCCCAGTTACACACACACACACACACACACACACACACATTTAACTCAGGATAAATCCTGAGGGGAATTCACTGACCTTATCAGACTCAAAAACTACAACTCTTGTTGCATAGGTCCTGCTTTACCTTGGTTTTAACCATCCAGCAGAAAAGTATAAAAAAGAAATATAAGAAGTAAAGCCATGGTGTTATGTTGAGCTGTAGGAGACTCAGGTCAACAATTTCTGACATTGCCAGTCAAGCAGAAGACCCAATACTATTATGGGCTACTAGACTCTTTTAGAATATTTTGCTGAGTTGACACACCTATAATATTCAAATAAGGGAACTTAACAAAAAAAGGGGTATACAGAGGAATGTCCATTTTGTGTCTGTGTATTCAAAGTGGTTAGGATAGATATATAGTTACATTCTCTTAATGAATAGAGGGATTTGTTCTAATAGTGTTTGTAAATAGAATATCATGCTTCATCTTGTGCAGCAAATAACCACTAGGAAGACAGTATGCAGTGTGTTAAGTATTGAAACTGTCCTACCAATTTGATTTGAAACTGGCTCATTGCTATTTGTTTCTCAATAAAATTATGAAAAAAAATAAAAAAAAGAACGTGATTAGGTCAGGCATAGTGGTGCACAACTATTGCCTTAGCACTTTGGGAGGCTGAGGCAGGAGGACTGCAAATTTGAGTTAGCCTGGGAAATTTAGCGAATTAGTGAGACTAAAAATAAAAAGTGATGGGGATATAGTTTAGCAAGAATGCTAGTAGTGGAAAAAAAAGATTAGGTGTAACATCACTTCCCTGCAGGTCAATTTCTTGGACTGCTAGGTTAGCAGGACAATGCGTTCTTAGAAAAACTTCAATGAGGAATAAAAGTAACACCTGCATGAGTTCTTGGTAGGTGCTCCACATTCCTCTGTTCACATATGTTATCTAGTTAATATCAGTTCCAATTTATTAAGTCCTAGCTCGACATAGGCAAACTTCTAAGTGAGTTTATATGTGGGATTTCACTTTCTTTCCCCAAATGAAGCAAGGCCAGTATTATTTTCTTCCTATTTTTGCTGAGGAAACAGACTCAGAGAGAGTGAGAGAACTGCTCAAGCTCAAAGCAGAAGACAAATCAGAGCCAGGACTTATGCTCACGCTTGGAAAGACTTCAAAGCAGTCCTCCTGCCCCCGGGCCTGTCCTGAAAGCCACCAGTGAGCTTCAGAAACTCTCTGATGTCCCCAGGTGTTTCCTGGGCATCCTTTACACCTTACACATAGAAGCAGACCAAATTTCATCTTAATTAGTAGATTTCCTGTGCAGGACGCTGGTGCCTTGAGGACCATTTGAGTTCTATTAAACCTTGAGGATGCGGAAGCCAATTCTTGTTTATCGCTGGTGAACTTCTAATTTAAACTCCCATCCATTTCTCTTTTACACCCAATATGGCCTCAGGGACTTCAGTCTAATTTTTAGCCGAACTGGAGTGAGAGCTAATTAAAGCTTTTCATGGTCTGGCCCCAAAATACATCGCCAACCTCGATTTCCACACAGTCTTTCCTCACTGATACCCCTGCGACTCACTGGATCCCTTGAGTCGTTGAGCCACTCAGGCTCCCACCCCTTTGCCTGGAACTTCTGGATCCTACCCAGCCCGGTTTCTATCACATTGAAAAGCCACGTCTATGTTTTTTGTTTGGATGGATCCAAAGCAACCCTTCTGTATCAGGCTGTGGGAATGTGGGGAGACATCAGTCACATTTTTTAAATAAAAAATTAAGCCAATTTGCTGCTGTGTCTAAGAGTTCAGTATGATGCCCCGAGCTGTAGGCTCTGATATTTGCATGATGATGAAACAAAAACCTGCGTGTGGCATAAACTCAGTGGTGGAGGAGCAGACAGCTGCACAGTTAAGACCTCCAGCGTGCATTGGCTCTCTGTGGGTAAGCTGAACATCTTTGCACTTCAGTTTCCCTTTAGGGAAATCGGGCAGCAATGCGGTTGTAAAGAGTTCAGAAGGCCATATGTATAAAACACTTCTCTTTGATGAACTTAGTCTGAGTGGTTGTTGACTCAATCATAGTGGAACCATAAGCTGCACTCTCATCTCCCATGACATCTTTGGTGTGTCCTTTCAAGCCACTTAATGATTTCACCTGGGCTGATATTTAAGACGACTCATAAGCTGTGTCACTGTACTCTGGTTGACAAAAGCAGGGTCAGTATGCTCAGTCGGAACTGAATTTATTTCAATTCTCTTGCATTTCGACATATAAGAGCTGAGCCAATCAGAAGACAACAGAGGCTAAAAGGTTTAATGGAATTGAGTATCTACACAGGGATCCTTTTGAGCCCAAAGTCAGTGAATTTCTAAGTCAAACTGGGTAGTTTGGCAGGGAAGGGAGACTTGGTTATTTCTATCTGGTGTGTCTTGACTGTAGTCATGTGGAACTCTATAGCTAGCTTTCTTCCACTTACTCCTCCCTTCAAATTTGTGCTAAATCGGTAGCTGTGTCTTCCTTGGAGACATTTCTGATGGGAATCAGAGCTTTGTCTTCCAAGACATCAAGGTACAGTATGTGGTGTGAAACAATAATTGGACCCAATTTCTCTTTTGATTTTAAACTCATTGTGTTTTCCTTTGTTCATGGTTGCTTTGAAAAATAAAATTTCCCTGTGATTTGGATGGGTCCATAACAAGGGCTGGAGCTAGAATGTTAGTTTCATGAGGACAGAGACTGTTTTGTTGTTACTGTGTCCTCAGTAACTATAGTAGTGTCCTGTGTATGGTAGAAGTTGAATGAATGAATGAATGAATGAATAAATGAATGAAGCTTTCATTTTTACAGAATGGAAAAAACCCTCACACTGTTTCAGGGAGGCCCTGAAGTTGTTTGTTGTGTTGTTATTTACTCACTGTAGCTTTAAGCAAGGGCAATATCTCTCTGGACTATTTGCTCATCTGTATAGGAAACGGATGAGATGAGTGGCGGTAAAGAGAATGAAGACAAAAGATTCTCTTAGTTCACTAAAAAGACTTGTGCTGATTTTGTTTGGACAATATTTCATGCCTATTTTTTGTACCTTGAACATTCTGAAGATAATAATACATAGCATATTAATTAATTGTTACTCTCCTATTACCTCGTTTTGAAATCCTGTTGTTTTTTGCTTTTTAAAATAAAAAAGAAAGTATTTTGAGAAAAATACTTTCATCATTTTTCCTTGAAATTTCTCCATGGGGGAACCAACTTTCATCAGGGTAGATGCTGACATTGCCAGGTGACTTAAGACTGGTGGGTTACAGCAGATCAGATGTAGTAGGTGGTAAAGTCTGAGGGTTTTCCCAGGAGCTTGCTCTGAGCATAGTGACATGTGCCTTCTGCTTAGAGACTGCTGTGTAATAGGTGGATGGGCCAGGAGTTGCAAAGGGTGGGGGTGTGCTCAGGATCAGTAGCTCAGTGGGGGCAAAGGCAGAAACTGAAGGTCAAGACTGTCCAGGGAAGATTCCTGTTCACAGAGTGGTGGGAAGGAAAATAACAAAGGTAAACTGTATTGAGGCTGAGGGCCTATGAGAAAGCCATGAAAAACACAAGTTTGGCAGGACCAAGTTTACCCCTTATAGTTGTATGGCTTTGGACAAGTTGTTTTTTACAAGAACTGGGCATGATTTCTGGCCCTCTGGGTTTAGGAGCAGATTTAAGTCAGCTCTAGAAGCAGCTGACATGTAGACCAACAATGTCCTTGACAGTACTGACTGAGCTAGAAAAATGTACAATACTCTGTGAGAGACAGGAATGAGAGAAGATCAAATCTGGTTTCAAAACCCAGGAAGGAATTACAAAGGAGGCAATTATTTTCTTGGCAATCTTGCTATTGCTGCATAAAATGCTGCTGGTTTTGCATGTGCATTTTTTGTCCTCGGGCTATATGAATTTTCATTTATCTATTCTAGGAGTCTTTTAGTGGACTCTTTAGGTTTTCATATGCAGAGAATCACATCAACTGCAAACAGGGACAATCCTACATCCTCCATATCTACTTGTGCGTCCCTTATTTCCGTGTCTCAGTTGCTCTGGCTAAGACGTCTGGGACTATGTTGAACAGCAGTGGTGAGAACAGACATCTTGTCCTTTGTAAGCTATTCATTGGATATAAAATTAATATACAAAACATATAAAGTACTTAAAAATTCAGCCACAAATATCCAACTTGTAAGCAAGAAAAGAACAGATACATATTAAAGGAAGAAATTCAAATGTCCAATAAAATTCACTAAAAAAGCTCACTTTCATTAGCTCTCAGGACAATGTAAGTCAAATCCACAGTGAGATGTCATCTCCCTCCAGTTGGAGTGGCCTCTGTGGGAAACACACCCACACCCACACCCACACCCATACCCCCCCCACTAACAAATGTCAGTGAGGGTGTGGAGAAAAGGGAACTCACACCCTGTTGAAGGGAATGCAAATTACTCCAGCCATTATGGACACTTCTCAAGAAAATAAAAATAGATCCACCGTATGATCCAGCTCTGCCACTTCTGAGTATGCATCCAAAGAAGATGGTATCAGCATATTGGTGAGCCACACACATACCGTGTTTGTCGCTGTACTATTCGTAATGGGAAAGATATGGAATCCACCTAGATGTCCATCACAAAATAATGGGTAAATGCAATATGACACATATGCTTTTAGCCATAAAAACTGTGGTATATAAAACTCCAGAAAATGATACTACAAAAAAATCCTATTATTTACTTTAGAATGGAGAGAATTGGATGACATTGTGTGGAGTAAAATGTCAGACACTGAAGGATAAATTCCTCATATTTTCTCATATGGGAATGTTTAATATAAGTTGGTCAGAGTAAGAGTGACTGTCAGCAGCTAATAAGGGTAGGAGTGAGCAGGTGGTAGTAGGCTAGGTAACGGGTACCCAAGCACTGGTAGGTGGGTGTAGTGAGTTCTAGTGTGCTCCAGGACCATGCGTGAGGGAAATAGTTCACAGTAAAGTATTGCATATTTGTTATGTTTTACATCTAGATGTCTCCCCAAGCCTATGTATGTGTTCATAGATGGGGCTTTTGGGCGGTAACCAGATCTGGGGGTATGATACTCATTAGCAAATTAGCCCAGTGATCAGTTTATAGCTGAATGTGATGTTTGGGTGGGGTGAAGCCTGGTTGGAGGAGGTGGTTCATTGAGGGTGCAGCCTGGAAGGGTCTCTCTCCTTCACTGCTCCCTTGACCTCTCTCTCTGCTTTCTGCCACTATGCCACGAAATGTGCGGTGGGCTAATTAATGGTCAGCTTGAGTGGGAATGCCAAGCTGAACTTGAACTGCACCAGCATGGTTCTGGGTGTTGGAGATCCACTTGAAGGTTGTTGCCAGAATGGCATAAAGGAGAACAGGAGGGGAAGAGTACATGGTGTTGATTTTCCTAGAGAAGTTTGCTGCAGTTGACTTTCCTGGTAGGAACTTGGAAGTAAGGAAGTATTATGACCAAAGTCTTAGGTTCTCCATCTACAGATTTAAATATTTCTGAGCCCTAGTTTCTATGATGGCCTCAAGTTCTTGTTGTCAGAGGAACTTGGGTCCTCATTGTCATCATCTCTGGCTGCTGATGAATTTGGGAGAATTCTGGTCTTTGCCTTGAGCATGGCTTCCTGGCTCCAGTGCAGATCCCTCAGCTTTGTAGGACAGATCCTTCAGTCTTCTGATATAGACTTTGTAGCTTCCATCACTGGCTTTTGGGCCTTCCTTCTGCAGACTCTTTTTAAAGACTTGGAAGAGGCACTGTCATAGGCTGTAGATATCTGGCTGGACTAGTGCAGGACACTGCTGTAGGATCCCAGCCTTCAGCTTGATTCTTTGCATTTCTAGTGAGTAGACAGATCTCTTGCACTCTTTTGCATTTGACCTTTTGGAGGACTATCATAAGATACTCCTATAAATTTATGTGTCCTGCATCAAATCTAGGCCCCCACAAACTCTGACTCCAAAAAACTGTTTCTACTGTATCATGCCACCCTTTCTTGGAGCCAGCTGACTGGGGACTGAATCCTCTACCAACTGTGAGCCCAAATAGATCTCCCCTCCTCACAGTGGTTGGTACTGGGTATCGTGTCTCAGCAACAAGAAAATAGCTAAGACAATAGTTCACAAATAACAGGAGGAGTTCAAAGGGTCCAAACACAGCAATAATAAAGACCTGATGATTTTCATGATTTGATCAGTACCTTTTATAGACATGTATAGAAATATCACAGTATCCCATCTTACGTGCACAATTCTTACGCGTTAATCAAAAGTTTAAAAAATTAAGAAAAATATTTAAGATGGAAAGTTGACCTACTCCTAATGTAGTCATTATTTACTACCTATATTTATTGAATTTTCATATATTATCTTATACCTTTGTACAATCACAATACTGACTAAAATATATCAAAGGGGGTAGTGTTTGAGATGAAATTTGAGAAATGAAGGGAACTTTACCAGTGAAAGGACAGATGATGCATCAGGTGAAACTGTCCTTGAGAAAAGAGATGGTTCACACAGAGCACTGGCATAAGGTTGCATGGTGTTGAGGGGGGCAACATGAGTGACGTGGCATGGCCAGAGGGTGGCTTGTGTACTCCTCTTCTCCTACAGGCTGTGTAACCTTAGAAAGAGAGGAAGATACAGATTGTAAAAATCTAATAGGGGCTTTTTGCACCTGTGTGTAGTGACAAGCCATGGAAAAATGATAGGTAGGGGAGGAATTTAATCACATGCTTACTTCAACATAATCATCCTATCTGGTCTGTGGAGCACAAGCTAGAGGTAAGGGAGGCTGGGGGAAGTGCAAGGTGTGTCCAGGTGAAAAAGGGTCAAGGCAGAGTCGAGGGGGATGAAACAGATAACAGAAAGAAGGAAAGTACAGAAATAGTATGACCAAAGCCTGAGGCTCTCCATGTATAAACTGAAATATTTCTGAGCTCAAGTTTTTATGATGGCCTCAAAGACTAAGATGGAGAAAAATTACGGGTGAGCTTTCAGACGCACTTGGAAGTGAGCAGTCTCATGGGAACATTTTTTTTGTGGGCTCCCTATAATTTTATTGCCTGGGTAAACTTGGTAGGAGGGAATGTTACAACCTTCATAATAAATCCAGCTAAAGGCAAGAAGACTTCTATGGCATTTGCTGGATGTAGTCTAAGGTGGGCTATATTTGAATCACAGCAAAAGTCTCAGGTTCTAAAGAGTCTTGGAAGATGCTGCAGCATGAACGGTGGGATTCTCCCAAAATCCAGGTGCTGAAACCTGAAGACCCATGTGGTAGTATCCAGAGGCATGACTTTAAGAAGCGAGTGAATAGGTCATGAGGTCTCCTGTCGCATGTACTGGATCAAGGCCCTTATCAAAGAGGCTTTACATGGATTTTCGATCTTGTTGCTTTTTAATCATTGGAAGGCACAGCATTCATTCCTTCTGGAGAATGCTACAAGAAAGCACCAAGCACCATCTTGGAAGTAGAGAGTAGCCCTTACATGGCAAGCACACATGCTGGAGCTCTGACCTTAGACTTTTGAGCCTGCAGAGCTGTAAGAAATACCTTTCTGTTCTTATAAATTAGCCAGTATCAGGTGTGTTGTTATAGCAGAGCAAAACAGACTGAGATGGAAGTCAGATTGTTGGGTATGCTCAGCACCGCCACAACATGCTCTCTAAGTGGTGCAGCCTGTGTTTGGGTCTCTGTGTTACTAAGAAGACATTTACCTCCTAGATAGGCTATCCATTGCTGAAATCTTAACACTGAACAGAAGCTTATGTACCAACTCATTTCTTATGCGTTTTGGCCAGGGAGGGCAATGGCTTTGAGTTATCCCACTTCTAATCTGCTTTGGTTGAGGGAAGGAATGTCTTTGAAGGAATTATCTTTTTCTTTTTTTAAAGTTAGAGATAAAAGCTTTATTCCTTCCAACATTTTCTGATAAAGACCTCTGCTTATTGTCAAATAACAAAATCTGACTAGTCTATTTACAATTAGAAATTTCTTCTAAAAAATTGCAATAGAGTTACTTTAAGTTAATCTGGCTGGAAATACATAGTTTAGTGCACTCATAATTTTGTAAAGATGGTTATTTGTGTGTGTGGTGTGTTTGTCTATGTGTATGTCATTCTGTGAACAGCTGTTCCCTTATTTTATTTTTTGTATTTTAGTGAAGGGTCTACAGGGTGTTCAGGGTCTTACTACTAGATTGGACTTGTAGCGATCCACCTGTTTACAGTGTCCCAAGAGCTGGGATTACAGGCACGTGCCACCATGACCCAGTCCTATTGATGAGTAAGAGGTGTGGCCAACCTTTTTGTTAATTAATGGGGAGCTCCCAATATTTTCAATAGTCTCTTAGGAGACACCCTCAATAAATTGGTAATTGGATTAAAAATAAAAGTCTTTCAGAAAAATTGTGTTTGGGTTTTCTCTTAAGAATGGTTTTGGTATTCAACTAAATTAAGAAACAAAGCTTTGCACATGTGTATGGTACCTCATTACTGTTAATCTTGTGGTGTCTTAAGTGTATCCATGATTCCAAGTATATAGGTTGAAGGAGAATTGTTTTTATTTTTTTCAGTCAAAAAATTTTCACTGAATAGCCACTATGTGTAAATTACTAATTTAAACTAATAAACTGGCTAATCAACATGTAAATATGAAGTTCTTTTAAATATCAGGGTCCCAATAATATTCCTTTGTGTGATTCACAAAAAAGTAGTTTCAAATTAATTTTTTTAGATTTTCAAAATTCCTCCTTTAAAAGAGAAGAGGAGTATTCTTAAGAATACTTACACACTCTATTTGTTTCTCAATAAAATTAATAAAAATAAAATAAAAACCAAAAAGATACACAGTGTATTAACTATTGTAACTCTTCTGCTAACCTGTTTTGAAACTCTGTTTTGTTGTCTTTATTTTTTTCCCTTAAAAAAGAACACTTGCCCAGAAATATTTGATTGATGAAGATTTTCAAAAGCAAGTCATTGCTTTGATTGAAATTGATTTTCACTTTTTCTCATTTCAGGCCGAGTAGTATTTTAAGCTTATTGTCAAATAAAGAAAGAAACATGGTTGAACTCAAGAAGGATTTCTGTCAAAATAAATCTCTGGCAGCTGGATAATTCTCATACTAACTGTGTAGTTGAAATAGTTCTGTTTAGGAGGAAGGGTGGGAAGGGTATAGGCTGAGAAATGCAGCGTCCATCACTAGTGATGGGGATGATGTCAAAATACGAACACAGGGCAAACTCATGACCACCAGGCTGCATGCCCATGATCAATAGGATGCACACAGGAACTGTGATGAAATAAGGAAGAGCTCACTGCAGCAAGTGTGACTGGAGGGTGGGGGAAACACTGAGGCAGTGACCACAGAGGCAATGGGCTATGTGCTTCTTTCACTCACCCCCACTTCCCTTTTCCCCCTCCTACTCCAAGCCTCTTCTTCCTGGTTTCTTCCATTGTCCTTTATCTAAACTACCTGCTTCCTCCTTCATCCCGCCCAGCTCCCTCTCCCTCCAGGTTTCTGTCTCATTCCCTGCATAGAAGACATACCTTGCGTGTTGATGATACTTCAGTGCTTACAAAGACAAACAGAATACATTATCTCACCAACCTCAGAACCACACTTGCACGCTGGTGCTGTCCCAATTCTGTGGATGATGAAAATGATACAAAGGAAGATGACATCATTGGCATGAGGCCACGTAGCTGGGTGGGGGTCAGAGGCAAGATCATGCTGCGAGTCTTTTCTCTTTGCCACCCCATTTCTCCCATTTAACAAATCCATAATATTCCAATGTGCTGACTCACACGACACTTGCCCTGAGCATAGCGGGGCCAAATGATTTAGAATCTCAAAGGATGGCTATTTTCCCTGGGAGGGATTTTCAGAGAAGGTTAAAGGAGGATCTGTCTCCTTGAAAGCTGTCTTAATTTCTGGGGAAGTCCCTTTTTAAGTCATTGGAATCTTCTGATGTCCAAGCCCACAGAAAATGTCCAAACTCCACTCTGTTGAGACCAACACTGTGGGTACAGGAAGATCAGGGTACTGGAATCAGCTCCCACTGCACCATTTTTTACATTTTTAGGAATTTTATGAGCAGATTGCTAAATACAATCATTACCTGAAAGTTTTTACCTTGTAATCAAGTGAATTATATTGAACATAAGGGTAAGGAATACCTAAAATTCATAACTTTTTAGTATTTTACTATCAGTGTGATTTTTTTTTTCTTTCTTTTTGTGGTACCGGGGATTAAACTCAGAACCCTGTGCTTGCCAAGCAGGTGCTTATTCTACTGAGCTATCTCCCTGGCCCTTAATTTTTATACTTTTGGGATTATTTATATGTATTGTGACTGAGTGGTAAAGACAATGAACTGTGGTGCAGTACTACTTATTTTTTCCCCAATTGTATGTAGAGTGACAGCCTGAAATTATCTGGGAAAATATTGACACCATGGAAATTGGCAAGAGCTATGGACCTAGGTTCGCTTTCCTGCTCAGTTGTTAGACATTTAGCAGTCTGCCCACCGGCTGGGGTACACACAGGTTTGTGGTTACTGGGCCTCTAGAATTAGAGATCCCAGTTTTTCTTTTTCCCCCTCCTGATAGAATGAACTGGGGCAGAAAAAGAATGGTGTCTAGAGAGGAATGGAGAAGCGCAGGTGTGCTGGACGGTTAGCACTGGTACACAACAGGTAACGCTGCTATGGATCTGGTGCTGGGGTAGGCACTGTACATGCTTGATTCTCACAGAAGCCACGTAGATTGATTATTACTATCTGTTTTTTACCAATGGAAATATGAAGTTCAGAGAGAGGTTGTTTGCCCACATTCACAAAGAAATTGGAAAGAAAGTGGAAGGGCTAGATTTTGAGGCCAGATCTTTCTGGTCCTGAATCATGCTCTTTCTGAAATAATGCTGGGAAGTCAGTCACTGAAACCCCAAGAGCCACCCTGTGTGTCTGTTGTCCTCTCTAGGAGCTCCCTTATGGCTGGGGACTCATGATAGGCCAGTTGTCTTTTAGTATAATTGGTCACTAAGTGCAAATAGTAGCCAGATTTGTGCACCTATTTATTTACTTGAATATGGTTTTAAGACTTTATTACACACTGATACTGCATTAGGCACTTGGGCCCGATTGGTGGTCAAGACAGATAAGACCCTGGTTTTAAGGTGCTTATGGACTACCAAGGTGTCTTAAGCCTGGGGGGATGGGGATTCAAACTTTTGTCCCTTTCCCTAATCATTTGAGGTGAGAGAGAGGCAACCACACTCTATAGTTATCACCAAACCTTGCTGAAGCCCAGCAATCTCCACCTCTGTGGTTATCAAAACCCCTTTTCTCTCTCCTCTTTCAAACAGAATTGGTACAGCTGTCCAAATGGCTACTCTTGCAGATAAAGAAGACCGGTCTCAGACACTGTCCCTGTATTGGGTCCCTTTCTGGGACAAAAGGAGGGAAAGAAGTCAGAAAATTTTTCTCAAGTTGTGGTTTTCTCTCTGGGCTTGTGGTTCAAATCCTGGTTTTTGGCAGTTGCCCATACCATTGGCCAGTCAATCACACTGATAGCTCTGCACCACACCATGTGAGATAGATTCTGATGTTAGAGAGGAAGCTTGATTTTATCCTGGTTGCAGTGAATGGAAACAAAGCTAGTAGTTGGGAGAATTTTTTATTTCAAATGTGATTGAATTTTGGCTGTCTGGGCTGGGCTTTCCAGTGCTTGCCTTCTTTCTTCCTCTTGCATTTGTAAGGGAAGGTAAGCACTGATCAAACCAAAGAAGCACACCCCACGAATGGCATTCATTCCAGAGGGATGTGAGGGAGGGATGTGTTGGCATGAGCCTGCAACAGGCTGAGTCTAGAGGAGACACAGGGAGAAGCACCTAGCAGAGCTGGTGGGGTGTGGGTACGAGAGTCCACACCAGGCAGGGAGGGGCTGCGGAGCAGGTGTGGCCTGATCCAACCTGGCCTTCCTCTTCAGCCTGCATTCCTCTTCCTCCCATCTGTGACACAGCCAGATCCTCCATAATAGAACTCCTTACAGAAGGTGCTGGTTAGCAATCCAGGCCAAGCAGACTTTTCTCCTAAGTCAGAATCACTTGTACAGAGTACCAGGGTTTTTCTTTTCTTTTCCTTTTTCTCTTCTTTTCTCTTCTTTTCTCTTCT
>NW_004524674.1:8268301-8293436 GCF_000260255.1 Octodon degus | reverse complement strand
TCTCTCTCTCTCTCTCTCTCTCTCTCTCTCTCTCTCTCTCTCTTTCTTCTTTCTTGTATTGATCTTGACTAACTCCATCTTCCCCTGGGAATATTTTCTCTCTTCTCTCTCACAAGCAGCTCCCAACTCTCCATTGGGCAGTGTTTTACTCTTCTACAATTCTGATGACTAACAAAATTATAGTTTTTTTTTTTTAATATCAGATGTGAAACTCAAGACCTCACGCTTGCCAGGCAGGTGTTGTGCAGCTGTGCTAAATCCCTGGCTAAAACTGTACTTGGAGTGATGTTTTCCATTGGTGACTCATTTTCCTAGTGTACTTGAATCAGAGGCCTGGCAGGAGATGAATGCAGTTTCCAAGCCACAGGAGCTAATCAGAGTGACCATACCAAGTTTATCCAGCAAATATTTGAAGAAATTCACTGTGTTCAGGAACCTAGTGGTAAGCATCTCTGTTCCCGTTCTCTCAGAGCTTCATGAAGAGCAAGGGAAGAAACACAACCAGAATGGAATCAGTATTGCAAGAGCACCTGCCTCACTGATTCCATGTGGGGTCATGTATCCTACCTTGTGGAGGATTCTGCTTCTGCTCTTGTACTTGATGTATGTTTCACTGAATTCTTTACAAAGTCTCTCTTTACTCATTGTGACTTATTTCCTGAGATTTTTATGCTTCCATCTTCCTAGGGGACATTACCTGGAGTGTGTCATCATTATTTTAAACCCATGGTATCTGAAAGCAAGTTTGTTCTTGACCTTTTCCTGTCATTGATTCTAAATGGCACTGAAGTCTCCTGGTTTCACTAGTTGGCTGGGATGACCATCTGGGTTGTCTTCAATGTCTCTTTTGTTTTGTCGCCTCTGTTGATCATCATCAAACCTCAGGACCCAAAGCCATAATCTAAACCTTTCTATATATTGTAATCATCTCTCTGTTGCTAACTTCTTGCATATCTTAGTCTACTAGGGTCAGTATAACAAAATATTATAAACTATGGGGCACAAAAACAACAAAAACTTGTTGTGCATGATCAGAAACCCAAGATTGAGACACCAGCAAATCTACCATCCTCTGGGAATCTGCTTTCTGGCCACAGGTGGTGCCTCTAGTCTGTGTTCTCATATGATAGAGAGGGCGTTGGCTTTCTGGGGCCATGCTTGGAAAAGTATGCATGCAATCCCACTCACAAGGGCTCCATCCTCACCTCCCAAAGGCCCTACCTTCTAATAGCATCACCTGAATGATAAAGATTTCAACACATACATTTTAGGGGGTCATAAATATTCATGCATACCCATCCCAATAAATTCATTTTGCCTCAGGGCAATTTCATAATATGACTAAATAGGCACCATTGTACTCTGTGCTAAGAATTTTACATTAATTATTTTTTAATCCCTCATTAAGTTTTGAGGTTTATAATATGCAAAGGGAGATGTCTAAGATATTGCAGCTATTAAATGATGAACAGATTTGAGTGTAGCACTTTCTGATTCCAAAGACTGGATTCTTAATTATTGTGAACAAAGTAAAATAAAAATAGAAAATGATGCTATGTAGAAGGAAAATGCAAACTCAAACACTCAGCCCACATGGGACAACTCCAGAATATATGGAAAAAGACAAAGTTGGAATCCAACCACTAAATTCTCTGAAACAATAGCAGAAGGAGTGAAAAAAAATAAAAGGAAAAGGCCATAGAAAAATAATTTCTAAGGTACAAAAATATGATGATCAGAATGAAAGACATTAAAACAGACCCAGATAAAAAGATAGAGGTACTCAGAAAAACAACACAAATTATGGATGCTCAACATAGAGAAGAAATTGAATCAATGAAACAGATCCAAGCAGAAATTCAGGAAACTAAAAATTCCACTGAAAGTATACACAATAAACTGAATGAAAGCAAGGATAGGCTATCAGATTTAGAAGACAGGATTGTGACTAGGCACAAGGAAAAGAAAAATATCTTAAAAATAACAAAAGATCAGAGAAATTGATCCAGCAGCTACAAGATTAAGTGAAGAACGTAAGATTTCTTAAAGCCAGCAAGAAAGCTAGAGATAGTGAAAAAGACATAAAAAAAACCTTCCCCATAAAAATAATGGCAGAAAACTTCCCAAACATAGATAAAGAATTTGACATACAAATCAGTGAAGAATATAGAACTCCAAATAGCCTTAACTAAAATAAATCTATACCAAGGCATACAATAATCAAGATTCTAGAAAGTTAACACAAGAACTAAATATTAAAAGCAACCATAGAAAAGAAACAAATCACCAATAAAGAAAAGCCCATCAGAATTACAATGGATTTCTCTACACAAACTCTCAAATCAAACCCTAAATGGTTAAATGGCTTGTAAGCTTTTCAAATGTTAGTTGTGTTAGCTCCTGATACTATAACAAAATAACTGAGATGGTGTTTTGTAATGAGCAGAATTTACTGCTGAGGATCCTAAAGACTGTGTAGGCCAACATGAAGGTGCTGTCAGGTTCCGTGTTTCCTAAGGGCCTGACCTTCATGACCTGGATGATGGCTTTTGACATTTCTCTAGAGGAGATGAATATTTCACCTTTACCTCACATCATGGAAGGAATAGAAGGGCTGACCTTACCCTTCAAACTGTTTTTTAGGGACTGACCTCATCCATGAGAGTCAAGCCCACCTGACCTTCTTTTCTAGAGGCCTTATGGCCTCTGGAATTCTAGTGGTTAGATTCCAATTTTGTCTTTTTCCATGTACTCTGGAGTTCTCTCTCTCTCTCTCTCTCTCTCTCTCTCTCTCTCTCTCTCTCTCTTATTTATTTATTTTACAGAATTTCAAAACATCTGGACCTGGAGATATTTTAGGGGGAGTTTTAAAATTTCAAATACAATTTCTCTAATAGTTACATTATTACTCAATTTATCTCATATTGTATGTTAGTTTCCACTTTTTTGTTTCTATTTTTCTTTTCTTTTTTAAAATTAATTTTATTGAGAAACAAATAGCAATGAAACAGTTTCAAAGCAGGTTAGTAGGGCAGTTTCAGTAATGAATACATTGCATAATGTTGTCTTCATAGTAGCTGTTCATAGTACAAGATGCAGACATGCTATCCTGTCCAAACGCTATTAGTACAAATCTTTCTTCTCATTCAATTAAGAGAAAGTAGCTGTATATCTATCCTAACTATTTGGCCTTGTCTCTTCATGGGATTGTGTTGGGGATTCATTTTCAACATGAACCTGGAAGGGATGCACTTTCAAGCCATAGCATCAGTTATCAGCCAAATCTATTCATTGGTTATCCACCGTACAAAAGGAAATGTCGGAATTCTATTATGTTTCCTCTCTCCATTTTTCAGCAAGAATATGGTGATCCTTGAATGGAGAGGTGCAGAGGTGTGCAAGCCTCACTTACATAGCATAAAATAAAAATACAGAATCCACACATTCTAAATGTAAAAAGAGCGTACAACTTCTAATATTAAAGATCTCCAAATTTTAGTGATAGCTGTAGGATAAAACAGATCGAAAGTATTTCCATCTGTGTCCGGATAGGAGGCAGGGCTTTAAATCACTTATGTCTTATATTAATCGCCCCCTTGCCTCGATTGTGAGGCGAGGCATTACTTCGTCTTCAAGTCCTCATGGCTGCCTCACATTATGTGGTGCTTTTTCAGTTTATTTTTTGAGCTTCAGTATATTATCAGAGGAAGACGATTAGCATGGAGTGACCACAAGCAGTGCTGGTTTCGGCTGCTGACAGAGATGACCTAGATAATCAGCTAGAGGAAGCAAGGGATTCTCACCCAGATTGTCTTTCTGTCTTTTGCCTATGTCTTCTCAAATTTAAGTGATAAATAAAAGTGTAAATGAGTTTTTAATAGATGTATTCATAAAATAATAAAATTAGGTCATTATTTTTTGAAGGTCACAAATGTAGATCAGAAGACAAATGAAAACATAATCTTTGCATGTTCTGGTAGTGGTTACTTGTTGCTTTTATACTGTACAGAACTCTAGGTTAACTTGTATCCCCTCACAGTCTCTTGAGAGCTAAGATTAACACCTAACAAATACCTCTAATGATGAAAATACATTGAAGATTTACATAAAGGTTTTCAATAAAATTACTTTGCTATGCATAGAACTGAGAAAAATATTTCTGCATGAATATAGTTTTATTCATGAGATTATTTTAGGTGCATTTTATTACTTAATGCCATATAAAATGTTGTGACTAGGCATATGTCTAGTTCATGTATATTCCTAGAGGTTAATCTCTCCAGCTTGGCTGAAAAATCCCTTTTTTTTTTTTTTTTTTTGGTACCAGAGATTGAACTCAGGGCCTTGCACTTACCAGGCAGGCACTTATGCCACTGAACTATCTCCCTGCCCTTAAAATTCTTTTCATAAATTAATATTCCAATACAAAAATTGGAGCCTGCATGTACATTTAGGTTGATTTATGGTGAACATGCATGGCACTCATTGACCTCTCTATGAAAAGAAATTTGTTTATACGTGCAAACCACGAGTTGTGTCATTAATACCTTCATTTAGACACAGCACCACTAATCTGCAGTGTAGAATTATAATTGGAATTTGGGCAGTAAAAACCCACATGTGAGGCCTTCCTGGAAGCTGAGGTCCTTCCTTCTGGGGCTTTCATGTGGTTTTCTGAGCAAGGAGAAGGCATGGGGAAGACCAGGTTCAGGAAGATCTCAAGAGTCATCCGCTACTAAAGTTTTGGCTCATTTTCCTCTGAGGCCTCAAATGCCCAACCTCCTCTTCTGCCTGCTTCTAGGAACCCAACATCCAAGGCCTCAGATTTGCCTGTGAACTCATGCTCTGCGAATGAGGAAATGAATCAAGCTCCAGATCTGCAGCAACTTTTAAGGAAGAGAGAAAGTTTATACTAGAAAGAAGGACCTGGTACTGAGTGAACTGATTCCCTTGGAAGCTTGGGGTCAGAGGGTTTCATGACGGTGTCAGTTTCCTGGAAGTTCTCATCTCCCAAGATCAGTGATGGAGGATCAAGCCAACCCACCTGGATCTTAGGGGGCGTGGTGCTCGAAGCTGTGCAGCTGACTGTTGGGTGACACAGGGGATAAAAAGATACAGACTGTATGCTTAAGAAAGTCACAGTGTAGAAGGCAGCTATACAGTGAGCAGTTCAAAATAATGTCCTGAGCTACAGGAGAAGGGAAGAGGGCTTGCTCCTTTGTGAGTCCAAAGAAGGGTCACAAAGGAAGGGCCTCCTGGAGGAGGCAACAAGAATCTTACAGGAGAACTGGAAATTACCCTGGTAAGAAGCACAGAAAGGACATTCTGTGCTGATGAGCTAGCCTGAGGAGTTGGCCTCTTCCTCCTCTTCCTCCTCATGCTCTTCCTCTTTTTTCTGTTTCTCTTTATCCTCCTTCATCTACTACTGCTACTTGATAATATCCATTGACTGTGGGCTACATGCGGCAGGTACTGGTCTAAGAAATTTATACTGACAACATCTGAACTTCACAACTTTTTAGGAAGCTGATCATGTAACTTGCTCAGGGTCACAAAATGGAGTAAACAGCAGTGAATTGAACTCAAGCAGCTGACACCAAAGCCCATCATGCCTAATCACTACACTGGAGTGACTACCCATGGTGGTCCGTGCAAATTTAGGAGTCCGGTATTACTTATGTTCAAAGATAAATTAATGAATTGATTAAGATGAAGCTGGAGTTTATAAAGACCAGATTATGGTGTCCTGTTACTCTTACCATCTGAGTAAAGGAGCCCCTACAAATATTCCTGTTATGGTTTGTGTCTAGTTGTCCCCGCAAAGCCTCCTGTAAGTTATAGGGCAGACTCAGTTGGAGGAGCAGCCAGCGGCTTGAGGGGCAGGGCCAGAGAGGTGCAAACCATTAAACTGGCTAGCCTGTGCTTTCTCAGAGATGTGAAGAGGGTCATCCTGGACACATCAGCGCCCCAGCCTCTCCTGCAGTGTGTTGAAACCCCAGTAACTGTGAGCTAAATAAACCTTTCCTTCCCTCATTTTGGGTGTCGGGTGTTTGTCCCAGCAACTAGTGAAAAGTAATTAAGACACTTACCTTTCCTTTTCCCTCTCTGCCAAAGTATCTCTTTTTAGTTGGAATAGATTTGCAAATGTGCGCTTCCTTTGCCACAAAAGTGCTGTGTAACAGTCAGCTCCAGAGTATCCACTTAGCTCAGGACTCAGGGGGATTCAGATGATCAGGGTGGGTTTGATGGCTGGGCTTGTTTACATGCCTGGGAGGGAGCCGAGTGTTGGTTGAACCAGGCTGGCTCAACTGATGTGGGGGGAGAGAACTGAGCTGCATTTGGATGTCCTGGTTTTTAATCTAATGCTCATTGCCTGTTCCAGTATGCTAACCAGGCTGTCATGAGACTGGATATTTAGTCACAATGGCTCCTTAGGCTTCTCTTAGCCGTGACAGTTTCTCAGGCTTTGATGGTCCTGACAGTTTTAAGGTATATTGGGGGTTAGATATTTTGCAGAAATTTTTGAATTAGGGTTTGTTGGATTTGTGTGTGTGTGTGTGTGTGTGTGTGTGTGTGTGTTAAAACTGAGTTTTGGGCTTTGGAGAAAGAACAAGAGAGGTAAATTGTCATTTTCCTCCCATCCTATCAAAGGTACACACTGTTAACATAACTTATCAGGTTGTGGGATTCGTCAATGAGTCTTTTTAAAATTTTTTAAAATTAATTTCATTGGAACATTTTAGATAGTAGTGACAATATTCATCATATGGAATTTGTACGTGTACATTTATTATTATTATTATTATTAGTTTTGCAGTACCGGGGATTGAACTCAGGACCTTGTGCTTGCCAGGCAAGTGCTTATTCTACTGAGCTATCTTCCTGGCCCTGTACCTGTACATGATACACTTTTTAAAAAAAATTATGTATTTGGCACAGAGTCTCACTTTACAGATCAGACTCGTAGTGACCCTCCTGTTTCAGCCTCCTCAGCACTGGGATTACAGGTGGTGGGCCCAGGGAGGGATAACACACCATGCTGAGCCGGGGATTGAACCTGGGTCCTTGCACTTGCCAGGAAGGCGCTTAGACCTCTGACCCATCTCCCTCACCCAACATGATATACTTGGATTCTTCTTTTTCCCTCCCTTTGCTCCCCTCTCTTTAATCCCTCTTACCCTTCTTATTTACAAAACTTTGTTTCTATTTTTTTCTTTTTCTCTTCTTTTCCTTTGCTCTTCCCCCTCCCTAGTTCTTCTTTGAACATTTGAACATTTTCTTCCTATTCCACAATATTATATGGTTCTTATAATGCATCTCACATAATAATTTAATTTTAATAGTATAGACTACATAAGGAGGAAAAAACTTAAAATGTTTTGCCTAATTCCAGAGGAATTTTGCACAATTTTGACTGCCACTTGGCTTAAATATGATGTGTGAAATCTTAAGGGGATTAGCTAATGTGAACATGACAGATATGATTAATTTCTCATAACAAACACAAAGTGAATCAAAGTGAGCAAATACAGTCCCCTAATGCAATAAAAAAGATTGCATCATGATGGACCACTGCACTTGACAAACTATCCTGTAAGAACTCCCTATAAGTAAATAACTCCTTTTCATGACTGAATACAAGACCATAACTTTAATTTTCAGTAAGATCCTTCTTCCTTTTGACTAAAACCCTCACCCCGAGTTACTCCTTGTTTTGATGAATTACATTTATTCATGTATTTTAAATATACATAAAGGTCACATTCATCGTAGGGAATTTGTACCTGTGTATGATATGTCTTGATTCTTCCTTTTGTCCCTATTCCCCTCTCCTCACTTCATCCCCTCTCCCCCTTCTTACTTACAAAAGTGTTTCCATTCTCCTTTTCTTGTTTTTTAATTTTCTATTTTCTTATCTCCCCTCCCCCCTTCCTAGTTCATTTTCCCATTGGAATATTTGCTTCCCATTTCACGGTATCTGTTACACATTTTGGTTCTTATTTACATTTTTGGTTTCTCACACCAGAGAAAACATTTGATATTTGAACATGTGTGCCTGATTGTTTTCACTTAAGAATATGATCCCAAGGTGCATCCATTTACCTAGAAATGGTTCAAGTTTATCCTACTTCATGACTGAGTAATATTCCATTGTATAAAAAAACCCCACATTTTGTTTATCCATTCATCAACTGATGGACATTTGGACTGTTTCCAAGGGTTGGCCATTAGCAACTGTGTCGCTATGAACATGGATGTGCAGGTATCACTGTAGTATGGTGTTTCTAATTCTTCTAGGAACAGCTAGGTCAAAGGGAACCACTAGTATTAGTTGTCTGAGAAAATTCCACACTGATTTCCACAGTGGTTGCACCAGTCTACACTGCCAGCCACAGTGGAGAAGAGGTCCTTCCTCCCCACAGCTGCACCAGCATTTGTCTTGGGCTGATCTCATGGTAGTGCCCGTTCTTTTTGGAGTGAGAAAGAACTTCAGCAATGCTTTAATTTGTACCTCTCCAGTGACCAGTGATGTGAGACATTTTTACAAATATTTGCTTGACATTTGTCCTTGTTCATTTGAGAAGTGCATACTGATTTTAGATGTTTGTTTTTGGATTAGGTCTTTAAATTTGGGAGTTCTGAGTTTTTTGAGTTCTTTTCTTTTTCTTTTTCTTCTTTTTTAAATTTAGGACAGGGTGTACAGGGTGTACAGGGTCTCACTACTAGATCGGACTCATTGCGATTGTCCTGCTTTCAGCCTCTCAAGGGCTGGGATTACAGGTGCACACCAGCACTCCCAGTCTCAATTTCTGTCTCAGAATGCCTCAGGGGCGGGTCTGGCACAGCAGGCCTGGGGATTGAACTCTTGGCCCCTGCATCTGCCTAAGCAGGCACTTTAATCCACTGAGCTATTTGGCTGGCCATACTTTTCTTTTTTTTTTTAAGATAGGGTCTTGCTATCTAGTTTAGGCTGGCCTTGAACTTGCTTATGTAGCCCAGGCTGGCCTTGAGCTCATGGAGAGCTTCCTGCCTTAACCTGCCAAGTGTTGTGCTTACCAGGGAGTCGCGCCATTCTGGCTTGAGTTCTTTATATATTCTTATCTAAAAAAATTAGTCTTTTGTCTGAGCAACAGATGGGAACTTTTTTTTTCTTTGACACCTTGGGTTGTCTCTTCACCAGTCCCTTGAGAGATATTGGCAATTTCTCTATAGATATAATGCAATTCCGATCAAAATATCAACAGTATACTTCACAGAATCAGAAAATAATCTTACAATTCATTTGGAACCAGAAGAAACCTAGGATAGGAAAAACAGTTCTAGGCAACAAAAGCAAGACGGGGGTGTCATAATCATGGCTTGAAATTGTACTGCAAAGGCATTGTGATTGAAACAGCACAAAATAAGCAACCCAAGGATCAGTGGAACAGAACAGAAGGTGCAGCAGCAACTCCAAATACTCAGCTGTCTTGTCTTTGACAAAAGACCAAACTAGAAGAAAGGCAGTCGCTTAAATGGTGGTGGGAAAGCTGGTATCAGTCATAGCCTGGACAAAGGCACAGAGGAAGTGAAAATCTTGGTGATTTAAGAAAATGACAGGTAGCTCATGGGCCAAGAGATAGCTCAATGGCTTAAGTGCCTGCCTGGCAAGCACAAAGTCCTGAGTTCAATCCCAGGTATCAACACACACACACACACACAGAGAGAGAGAGAGAGAGAGAGAGAGAGAGAGAGAGAGAGAGAGAGAGAGAATGATAGCTCAGTGAGACTGGCAATAGCTTGGAGTGGAGGTATGTCCACTCCAGGAAGAAGGGAGGTAGGAGAGGTGAGCAGGTGATAAGAAATCCAAACTTGTCCCTCAGCAACTTTTTTTTTTGGTGGTACCAACATTTGAACTTAGGACCTTGAGCTTGCCAGGCAAGCCCTCAGCAGCTTTGAAGGAGTGTTAGCTGGTTAAAGTGGGGAGATTTACAATAGGCCCCAAGGTATGCTTTGTTGCAAGGATTGAATGAGACAAACCCGTGTACCACTTAGCACAGTGCTTAGCATCTTGGAAGAGCTCAGGAAGGGGCAATCTGATCCCTGTTCATTGCCTCTGAGCCACTGCAGTGTTGAGGAGCTCAACTAGTGTACTGCTGCTGCAGGTTGTGGAGGACCTGTGCTCCATCCATGGAGTTCTCTGTGGGCTGAAGCAGTGTCAGGAGTTGTAGAACCGAATCAGAGCTGGAGGAAGTTATTCTTCGGGCTCCAGCTACCATGATAAGCCTCAGCCCTGCCCGGACTTGAGTGAAATAGGCTGAGGGCCACATAGAGATGGCTCAGTAGGAGATGTGAGGCACTTTTGTGGCTTTAAACTCTAGGTCAGATCCTCGCTTGGCTCTGCCTTGTTGGCATGTTAAGCACTTAAGGCTGTATAAAGTTGGTACTACAAGGTTACCTAATTCAAACAGAGGATCTCAACATAAATGTAACTAAGGTTTCTCAAGATCTGCAGTGATCCTTGACTGTCAGCTTTACAACATCCTGTCCAGACACCTTGGAGCAGTGCCTGGAAATCTCTAATTATTGACCTAAACAGTCAGCCACCTTGGATGGCAGGAAAAGCAGAGCCTTGTAGACTGAAGAGCCTATGATGGGGTGACCCTCTTAAGAAGGAGAAATTACCCCATGGTCAGAATTGAGGCTGCCCCTCTGTAAAGGTTGATACATGGTGTCAACTTGACAAGTTAAGAAGTTTAGAGGGGCTGGGGACTTGGCTCAGTGGAATAAGCGCATCCCTGGCAAGCGCAAGGGCCTGAGTTCAATCCCCAGTTCCACCCCTCCCCCCAAAAAAGAAGTTTAACTAAGCAACTTAGCAGGGGGCCAAGGTCCTTACTTTCAACCATCCTGAGTTTGTGGAAGAGGTGCACATGGAGATGGTGTGAGTGGAGGGCTGGTACACACATAAAGCAGGAAAAGAGGATTGCTCTCACCCTTTTGCTCTTGCTGCTTTTGTTGTCTTCTGCCACCTGTTGACCTGTTGCCCCTCTGCCAAGTGGGACAACATGTGCCTTGGAGCCAGCTGACCATGGACTGAAACTTCCACAAACTGAGCTAAAAAAAGAAGCTTTTCCTTCCTTAATTTTGGACATGGAGTATTTTGTCTCAGCAATGAGGGATCCTCTCACAGGAACTGGAATTCGCCCTCAGGCAGCAAGGACTTCCTGGGAGCCGCCCCACAGAACCAAAGCCAAGAGAATAGTCATCTGGATCATTGGCCAAGATTTTAATCATGTCTATCTTTTCTCCAGCAGCCAAGTCCTCCTCCCTTTAACCTAAATGTCACCTAAAGATCCCTGCCTCATCCTCCATAGCTTCTGAAAATAGCAACATTGATTAAATTCCTTTCCAAACTTACCATTATCTTTTGTGTTTAATTTTTTTTTTTTTTTTTTAAGTGAGGGGCAGGGCTGGACTTGTTGACACCCAGAGCTGGGGCTCTGGCATAGGACGCGGGTTACAACCTTACTTGGCAATTAGGCATGAACAGGGCCCTTCTGCATGTCTGTGATCTCTCCAGGGTCTCCCCTCCCCTAGCAGGGCACCCCTCAGATTCTGCCTCCTCTGCTGTTTTGAGTTCTCAGAACAGCACTGGCCAGGGGCCTTGTGAGGACATACTCTGCTCTAGGCCTGGGTCAGCAGTCCAAGCAATCACCTGAGGGAAAGACCGAGCATTAAACGAATGAACAGTAAGATACCTGCCGCTGACAGGCTAAGAAAACCTATGGGAATGATTTTCTTAGAATACCTCAAAGGGAATTTTCTTGAGATTTTTACTGTCTTTTCTTTTTTTTTTTTTTTAGCTGAACCAGGGATTGAACTCAGACCCTTGCGCTTGCCAGGCAAGTGTGTATTCCGTTGAGATTTTTACTCTTAGTAATAGGTTAATAAAAGTTACACTAAGATGTTACTTTTTAAGCAATTGCTCAAAAGTAATTAAGTTTATTATAAATACATTAAAATTTATAGATAAGTAAGGAACAAAGTGCAATCACCTATAATTTTTCCATTTGGAGATAACTTATATTGCTATATCACTGCGATAAGCCCCTTTAAAAATAAATACATTTATATTCTCTCTCTCTCTCTGTCTCTCTCTCTCTCTGTCTCTCTCTCTCTCTCTCTCTGGAGTTCAGGTTGACCTTGAGCTCACTTTGTAGTTCGGAACAGCCTCGAGCTTCCAGTGATCCTCCTGCCTCAGCCTTTTCAGTGCTGGAATTATAGGCTATGAGCTTATATTTTATCTAGTAAGTAATAAATGTATCTAGTAAGTAATAATTATCTAGTAAGTAATAATTATGTACATAATTTCAAATAACATAAAATTTTATAACTTTCCCTTAACTGTTATATCTTGAAAATATTTCCTGCCCTTAAATATTTTTGTTTTAATCCACAATATCTTGCTAACGATGAAACATAACCAGGTTGTCTTTGTTTACTGATCTCCCTGGATGTAGACCTTTCAGATGGCTTCTATTTTTTTTCTCTTTTTTGTTATGATGCTTACATGTCACAATAAACATAGTTGGAGGTATTTTTGCACACTTACGTCTGTTCCTCAACTCATGACAGGGTTACGTCATGATAACCCTATCCTTCTACTCCAGAAGTTGAAAACACCTAAGTTTAAGTGAACTTGATGTGGCTAACCTCTCAAATCATAGTTAAGCAACTCAGTGTGCTATTGATAATTGGCCGTTCACCCCTGGGACTGCAGGACAGATTGGAGGCAGTGACGGGCTCGAAGCTGCTGCCCAGCATGGTGGGAGAGGATCGTACTGTCCTTCACTACCTCAGGGCAAAATTAAAAGCCAAATTCCCAGCACAGTTGTCCCCAGTATTTGAGCAACATTGGTCCCGGGATTCCCCCTCTCAGATACCAACCTCAGTGGATTCAAGTCCCTTGCATAAAATGGCATAGTATTTGTGTATAATCTCTGCACATTCTCCTCAATAACTGAAAGCATGTTACTTATGCCGTTGAGACAGTGTAAACAGTTGTTATACCATATGGTTTGGGACACAATGGCAAGAAAAATAAAAGAAAAAAAATGCCTGTTCATGTTCTTTGTGGACAATGTGGTTAGCACATGTTTCTGGGTCCATTGTTGGTGGAACCCACCAACGTGGACTGTGTGGATGCAGAAGGCTACTGGCACTGATTCCACTGAGTGCACATGCCTTTTGCATCATCAAGAACTGACAACTTGTTAAGTTGACATAGTTTATTGGCGACCATGGTGAGGGTGGTCAGAGCATGTCTATGACTTGTGATATAGGTTTTCTCTCTCGCTCTCCTTGAGGAACTTCGTGTTATTTACACTCCCATCGAAGTGACCCCTTACTGATGCCTGGAATTCCTTACTGATTCCTATTATTATTATTATTATTATTATTATTATTATTTTTTTTTTTACTTAGTGTTTGTTACAAAGTTAATTTTGAGTCTGAGCTGCTGCAGCTCAGACTTGTGGTGATCCTCCTGTTTCAGCCTCCCCAGCTCTGGCATTACAGGAATGTTCCACCGTGCCAGGTTTTGGTGGCTGGCTTGGCAGGCCTGGGATGGGGCCTTCATTGCATGTGGTACCAGGAATCAAACCTGGGTCATTGCACTTGCCTAAGCTTAGACCTCTGAGCTATCTCCCCGGCCCCAGTATTTTTAATATTTAGCAATTATATGAATAGAAATTGGAATCCGATTTTAAGACACAGTTCTTTGCTGATTGATGAGATCAAACATCTTACCTTGTGATTGATCAGTTGCATTTCTTCTTTTGGGAGTTACCATTCATTATTATTGCCAGCTTTTCATTTGGGTGGGCTTGTCTTTTCTTTCCAGAAATAATTATAATATTAATACTTGATGGGAGCCCACTTTTTGGTAAGCTTCTTCATTTACTCTTTGTTGTACCTCAGTAAAGAACAAGGGTGTTTGCTTCTTTTTCTCTTTCTTTATTATTATTATTATTATTATTATTATTATTATTATTATTATTATTATTTTTTTTTTTTTTTTTTTGGTGGAACCGGGGATTGAACTCAGGCCCTTGCACTTGCCAGGGAAGCACTTATTCTACTGAGCCATCTCCCCAGCCCCTATTTGCTTCTTCTTAACAACAAATATATGGTGTCCTTTCCAATTTGTCTTCCTGGAAAGTGTGATTTTTATGGCGCAGAGGAAGAAACAGAAGTTAGGCACGGCAGGGCCTGAGTGCTGGCAGCTCTGTCTACTCAAAGCCTGTGTCTGATCAGAATCCATCCCACACAGGCTCTCAATAGTTATTAGTTCCTCCTATGTTAAATACAATAAGCTATCTTTGTGGCAGATGTTGCAAATACATTTTTCTAGTCTATTATCTTTTGGATTTTTTTGGCAATGGAGTTTTACATGCGATGTCATTACTTGGAAAGGTGATCCACAAACATAAAAGCAACACAGGAAAACTTACAATGACACAGTAGTCACCTCTTCCTTCCTGGCCCTAGTCTCTATTTTTCTACTCCAGAAGTTAAAAAAAAAAATTAAGCTTAAATCATTTGTCTTTTCCTTGTTGGTGTCTCTTTTTAGTGCTATCTACAAAATTCATTGCCGCTGCAAGGTATTATGAATATTCATTTATATTTTTCTTATTGCTGTTATTTCTTTTACTCTAAAGTTTAATTACTTGGATTTATTTGGACTTGCAGCATGAGGTAAGTGTCTTTGTTTTTCTCTGAGTAGTTAGCCAGCATTTGAATTTTAAATTTGGAGGGAAGGAAAGCAGAATGTATTTCATGTCCAATTGCAGAATCCGAGAGAATTAATTACCTAGCAATAAAAAGAGAAAAAAAAATATCAGTGCTAAAGATGCCACAAGGAAGAGCAGCTGCTGGGAGCAGAAAGTGAAACTGCTCATGATTTTGCCAAAGGAATCCACAACTTTTAAGGATTGGGTTTGAACAATTAACCAGTGTAGTGGAAGTGCCGCAGGGCCACTTCCAGCCGACTCTCAGCTGGATTCTTGCCACCCTGCTCTGGCGAAATACCCGGGGGCAAATGGCAAAGAATTCCACTGTGCATATCAGGTTTGTTTTTGGCGAGATCCATCCCCTCTCTAGTGTCTTCCAGCTCTCTGGAAAGTCACCAGTCTCCAGCTCCATGGGCAACAATCCTGACTGCAGCTTCACAGGGCTCCTCTAGTGCCAAATGGAAACTAGAATTTTGTAGCAAAGATCCCGGGGGACAGGAGGGTGGCAATTTACTTATTAGCTGGTCTGGGAAAGTCTGAAATTTGTTCTAGCTTCCATTTTCCCATCAATTCCTTGGGTAAGTTTGAGCATCTTCTTTTTTGCATAACGCACATGATGCTGGCCCAACGCCCAGTCATCCCCCGATCTTCTGTACTCTTTGAAGAGAAGCATACATCTTCTTTTCCTCTCCCCATCCCAGATCCCTGTTCCTTTTCCCTTTGGGTCCTTGATGTGGCCTCCTCGTGGGTGACCTCACTTCTAGTGCCTTCCTTTTCAGCCTACTGGTATAGAACAGCTGATAGTCATGTGACCAGAAAACCAAGCTGTGAGCAGCACAACTTGATAGCGTTGCTGCTCGGGCTGTCTCTCTGCTTGGGGAGGGAATCCTGAATTTAGCATGTTAACTCCTTGCATTCTTTTCCAGCCTCTTCTGTGGTTGCCCAGTGCCGTACTGCATCAGTTTCTCATGCCCAGTCCTGCTTCCCACTAGTGCCATGGTCCTTCCTCCCATGGCCATCCATCTCAAAAGCTACCCTGTTGGCAAAGCCTTCCCAGATGACCCCAGTCACAATAACCTCTTTCTCTCTCTCTTTTTTTTTTTTTTGCGGAACCAGGGATTGAACTCAGGTCCTTGTGCTTACTAGGGAAGCGCTTATTCCACTGAGCCATCTCCCCGGCTCTCTTCTTTTCTCTTTAATAAGCCTTTTCCCCTCTGTGTTTCAGTGTTTTGGCCATCTTGCCTGGGCCTATGCTATACTTGCAAAGATCTCTGCCATTCTTGGAGGGCAGACATTGATTCAGCCTTGGCTTTCTCCTTCTCCCTCCTCGGGTTTCCAAGCACTGAGCATTCCCTCTGTGTGCTTGCTGAATCTGTTAGCGCTCAACAAACATTTGACATAAACGAGGTTCCCACTGTACAATTAACCCAGGGGTCAACTTAAATTTAATTGCTATTTAGCCGTTTCTAGAGCAAGGCTAATTACCACTAGATGCACAAAAGAAGACCATTCACAGTTGGTTTGTAGTATGGATTTCAAAGCTTAGTTTTGATTTGTTAGCAAGGAGCTCTATAATGATACCTTAATTAATCGATCCCGTTATGGGAAGGCTACTTTAAGTGCATTCAGCCTTGAAATTGCTGCAACAAATAAATCTTTATAGTCATGCTAACTTATGGGGAGTAAGATAAACCACAGAAATTTACTTTTCCAATTGCTCTTAAGAAATTTTAAAAGATAAATGATAGATACTTTGCTGTGTGCGACAGTGTTCTGAGGGCTCCACCTAGATTAATTTATTTGGTCCTCATTACACTTCTTGGAGATAGGCCAATTATCATTTTCACCTATATGAAAAGTAGCCCTTTGCTACTCTTGGTCTCCTTACTAGAATCTCTACTGATCTGGAAGGTTCAGTCAGTGATTCAGAATGTAACAGGATATAACTTAGAAAGAATATCATGGGATCTTAGGTTTCATGCTTCTACTGTGAATACTGTTTTAGGCAGATGACAATCTTCTGAATTTTAACACCTCTCATTTTGGCATTTAATGAGAAGCTGTGTTTGCATTTCTCTCCTATGCCATCTTAACGTAGAAAGATTTATCCTAATAAGCTAGACCCTTGTATATCTTTATTAAAAACAAGAAAGTGGTTCTTTGATCAAATTTTCCTCCTGTGCCTAGACTAACATTATGGAATGTGAAAACAATATTTCTTGAAGCATGAGCTGGGAACCCTGGAGATCTCTGTGGCTTTTTAGGGAGTCCGCGAGACCACTATTTTTCATAGTAATACAAAGATTTTATTTAACTTGTTCTTGCTTATTCTTCCCTGAATATACAGTGGAATTTTCCAGTGTCTACATGATATATAAGAGAGCCACAGGTAAACGCAGGATCAGGCCTGAGTACCCAGATGAATTGCCTTATGCCAAACATTAGAATGATTTACAGAAATGTGAAACAGTGTTCTACTGTTGTCAAATTATTATTGTTTTGGGAAAGTAGTTGTTTTTTCCATAAAGATACATTACTTGTGTTAACCTACTAGCATATAATGGATTTACTCTCTTTATTTTAGAATAAATATTTTAAATGATCCTTTTAAATGCTTAATATTCAGCTTCCACAGACACACTCTATGTAAGCAAAACCTCAATAGTATAATAGTAATCTTAATAGGACTAATAGTAGGTTACTTGATATTTTAAAAAAGTGTCAAGGGGCCAAGAAGTTTAAAAACTATTGATGTGGAGAAACTAGTACAGATTTAATTCTTGTACCTAGGTTAGAATCTTTTCATTTTTTTTAAATCTTTTTTTGTGGTTCTGGGGCGTTGCAAATGTTTGTCAAATTCTCCACCACTGGGCCATACCCCTCCCTTAAGTTAACTTCTGAAATCTTAATTTGTTTTGCATCTGTGCCTGAGTACTGTGCTTCTAGACTAAGATGCATTTGAGCTTGTTGGCCCATGTGGCTTAGAACTGCTCCACAATGTACTCCAAGCATATGTGTGGATGCTTCCCATGTGTCAGGTACTTGGCTGAGTATTGGAAGAAAATGAGGTGCAAGATGGTCTGTCTTTGGGGGCCTTACCAGTGGCATTTGGTCCTGCATTGTTCTTTTCAGTAGCCAGATGCAGGGTCTGTGAGTTTTAGCACAACCCCTGAAGAGCTTACAGTCCTGGGAGACCTGAAACCTGTGTAGAATCCTTCAGTAAATCAGGATACATACCGTCCAGGCATGATGCTTTGTGGAGGACAGAGGAGGGGGAGATTGGTACATACTGCTACGAGAAGGTGTGGGAGAAGAGAGGAGGCCTGCAGACATGAGGTCTGTGCTCACTGCACAGGGCAGGGGCCTGGAGAGGGGAGCTCCTGGTCCAAGATCGGCTTCTCTGCAGTCTGCAAGGGAAGTTCCCTTACATCTTTGAGGCTGCTGACAGGCAGATGTCTCCCTTGGGTGTGCTTATAAGCTTATGCTATTACCTAGTGTTTCCCAAACTTTCCCAAATAAAAAGCATTAACTGGAAAGACTTGTTAAGGACATGGATTATAGGACCACATCTGGGATGTATTAACTTCAGGAGAGGCCTGGAGTTCTTTATCCTTATCGAACATTCCAGGTAATTTTCTTTTTTCATTGCAATCAGGTTTGGGAACCTGTTACCATCCCTTGGGCTGCATCCCAGGACACACTGTAAACATTCTAGTGTTCAGGCTTTCTGCACAAGGACTGATTGAACAAAAGCAGTATGATACTAATGAAGATGAACTGATAATAATTGATGTTGTATTTGAGACTTTGGGGTTTTGTGGGACACCATATTATCCATAGTGTTAGAATTGTTACTTAGCTGGGAAAAATATCCGGCTTCGTCACTGCTGTTTTTCTGGTTTTAAGAAGTGAGAACATTCTGAACTAGGGATATGATTAGAGGTGTTAATGCAGGTGGGAAATGACAGCTTGTGTGGGCGGTGGGGGCGGGAGGACAGCGCTGTAGCTGCTGTGTCCTGGCAGTGGCCACCCAAGTTACAGCCAAGGTTAAGTGCAGCCTGCAGAGGCCAAGCAGAAAGCGGTCCTCGTGGCCTTGCCTACCTGGAAACTCGGCAGAGAAACAAAATCACACCAAAACGCTCCTGGTTCTAGGGAACTTTCTCAGTAAATGTGAAGTACATGTTGATCTCACAGGAAAATCAGTTCAGGTTTGACCGGGGAAAGAGCTTGTGTTTTTCCATTTATGAAGTCATGGACTCCAAGGGGACTGAGCCAGAAGACATTTGGGAGGCCAAATGGCTTCATCACCCATTCTTTCTCTTTCTCAAGTCTTCCTCCACAACCTGGAGTGGATGCTAGGAAACTGACATCTGGGCTGCCTCTGGCACAGGCTTGCTGCCTGACCTTGCGCAGGCTCCTTGCCCTCTAATGTGCCTCACCTTCTCTATATTTTTAATGAATATCATACTTTAATCTACTGAACACTTTCATGTGGTACATTGCAAAAATATGACTGCTATGACAATCTTCTAACACTCTCTTAGACAAGCCATGTTGCCTGTGTAAGTGTGAAAGGTTGAACTGCAGCTAGAAAAATGTGTTTATTGTGTGACCAAATTGCACAGGATCTGGTCAGGGCCTTTGAGACCAGTCTAAACATTCAGAAAACCTTGTCTGTTACCCTGAAGAAAAGAAAGGTTGCTTGTTTATTTAGTTACCTGCCTGGAAATGTGTTTACTTTTAAAATTAAGTTTTTTTCCAGCTTTATTGAGGTATGATCAATAAACATGGCATATATGTAAAGATATATGATCTTTTAGTAGATGCATGTATTATAAGATCAATCACAATTAAGCCAATTAACACATTTGCCACCTTACTGAGTTACCTTTTTTTTGTGGTTATGACACTTAAGATCTACTTTCTTAGTAAATTCAATATAGTACTAATTGTTGCTGTGCTGTATTTATTCATCTTGGAACTAAAGGATTATACTCTTTGACCAGTATTTCCACTCTTTGTCTATCTCCCAGTTTATGGTAACCACCAGTCTACTCTTTGACTATGAGTTTGACTTTTTTCATTGATCTTTCACACACACACACACACACACACACACACACGGTATCCTGCAGACTTTGTTTCTTGATGTCTGGCTTATTTCACTATCATAACATCTTCAAGATATATCACAAAAGAAGTTTTGTGATAGCATGGATATATCTTGTTTTTTAAAAGGGTAAAACAGGGCCAGTGAGGTAGCTCAGCTGTCTAAGGGCCTGTTCAGGCAAGTGTAGGGACCGGAGTTTGATCCTGGGTCTCACATACTGCACCAGCCCTGCCTCCAGGCACTCTGAGCTGGCCTCTGAATCTGGGCTTGGTGGTATACACCTGTAATCCCAGCACTGAGGAGGCTGGAAACAGGAGGATCACTAGGAGTCCAAGCTGCGTAAGACCCTGTAACAAATACATTTAAAAAACAGGGTAAAGCATACTTACGTGTGTGTGACTATGGGTGCATGCACATGTGTGTGTGTGTGTGTGTGTGTGTGTGTGTGTGTGTGTGTGTGATTGTCACTGACAAATGCGTAGGTTGTGGCCCTATCTAGGCTCCCATGAATTGTGCTACAGTGAGCACAGAAGTGCCTCCTCGCTCTCAGATAGGCTGGGTGAGCTTGGCCTCCCGACACTCTCTGAGGCCTGTTTCCTTCATCTGGGTGACTGGGTGAGGCCCTATTACTCTTATCACCCAGAGACATGCTTCGTGCTCTACACTGCTTGAGCAAGAGCTTTCTGTGAAAACTTTGGCACAGGTCAAAGAACAGCTGAGTTCCCTCTGAAGGTAGCTTCCTGGAGAGGGTCAGAGCCGTGAGGTTTGTTCCTCACCTCCTTCTCCACCTTCCTAGCCCCAGTCCCTTGCAACTGCGCAGTGATAGTGAGGACTCCTCTGTTGCTCCACAGCTGTCTTGTGTCACGCCTGGAATCAGGATCCCATGCTTGTCCTGGTTCTTCAGATTCTTTTTTATTTTTAATTCAAAGAATATTTTATTTCTGTACTTTATTTGTTACAGGGTCTCATGACGCAGCTTGGACTCCTGGGGATCCTTCTGTCTCAACCTCCCCAATGCTAGGGTTATAGATGTGTGCTACCATGCCTGGTTTTGGTGGCCTGTATGGGATGCCCAGGTTCAGGGGCCAGCACAGCATGTGATACTGGGGATCAAACCCAGGTCCTTGCACTTTCCAGATAGGTGCTTAGACTGCTGAGCTATATCCCCAGCCCCTCTTCAGGTTCTTTACTCTAGGTCCTTGGATGGGCCCTTGTCCTATCAGCCTTGCACCTGTGAATGAGTAGGTTGGGATAGATATAGAGTTCCACATGGTAGAGATACCCAAGAGAGCTGTGTTAAGGATCCACCAGTCCAGACTTCACTCTTGAGGTTCTGGGGTGGACAAATCCCCCAAAATGGTGATTCACTACTCTTGTAGATATCTTCCATTTGATTCAGCTCACTGGTGCAACTCATGCACCTCTGAGAATGTGAGAGGACTTAGACAAGTTTCCTCTCCCACGGGGTTGTCATGCAATACGTAGGTCTATCAGTCTCAGTGGTAGTAAGGAATATGTGCTAATCTTTGCTCTCTCAGTCTGGGTTCCTTGCAAGCAAAGCCTAGGGCAAAGACTTAAATGAGTAATTTATTCAGTAGTCAACTTCAGGGAGTATTAATAAGGAAGAAAAGTAAAGCATTTGCTGTTGAATTGGTCACTGCTGGGGGAAACTAGAGATTTATCCCTCTGGGGACCCTCTGTCAATTCATTATACTTGTTCTCAACCAGAATTTACTCTTCTTGCAGATGGAACATGGCAGCTGATGGAGCCATATTTGTTATCAGAACTCAGGGGTTCTAACAGCATCCAGGGATGTTGATCCACATCTTATGATGTACAGGGCAGCCTCTTCCATCAACAAAAAGCATCTTTCCCCAAATATTGCTGGTGCTGAGATTGAAAAATCTAGAGCTCATGCCTTAGGATCACCCTTGCACAGAACCAGGAGCTTGGAGCATCTATTCATCAATTCTTGTCCACTTCTGACTAGGGATTGTCTCTGGGAACACAAATGCCTTCGGGTGTGCTTGACTTAGAGATGAGCAGGTGTCTATGGTTTGGGAGAAGGACTCGAGGCAGGAAAGCAAAGGCACATGACAGCATAGGTGGGACACTGGCCAAGTCTGTGAAACAGTTTAGCTTGTCAAGGGGATGTGGCAAGATATGATTTTCCAAAATGAGTAATAAATGATTCTGGGTCTGTGGAACACATGGTGCAATTGAAAAAAATTATGAAATGGAAATGATCATAATGTAATGCTAGCATATATATGATTTTTATTTTAAAGATAATAAAAACCAATAAATATGATACAGAATTTCAAAACAAGATGATAGGAAATTAATAATGGTTCATAGATTGCATATTGTCATCTTCAAAGTAGTTGCTCAGATTCCCAAATATAGGCATGTGATAGTGACCAGATAATATAAAAACCTAACTGTTCCTTTCAATGAACTAGTAGAAATTAGTGGTACAATTATCTTAGATATCTTGTATATGTGTGCATGTATATTCCCTCTTTTCTACTTTCTTCATTCCAGTTCTTCTTTCCTTTGGAGCCGTTTATGATTAAAGGCTACAAATCCAGTGTGGTGCAGAAAAGGTATAAGGTAAAATGGTTAAAAACATGAGCTCTAGGCCAAGATCAAATCCTGCCTCCTAGAGCAAGAGAGAAAGGAGAGAGAGGAAAGGGAAAAGGGAAGTAAAAAGAATCAAGATGTGTTACCTACTATGTGTACCAAAGCCCCATGATGAATGGAATTATTAAGTATTGCTAACATGTATGAAAAAAAAAATAAAAATTTAAAGAAATCTTAAGACTATGGATTCTAAAAAAAGACAATCCTGTCTCCAACACTTGATGGTTTTGTGCTTCCGGTAAGCTAAGTTCACTTTCCTCACCTAGAAAGTTGGGTTGATAATGGTTTCTACCTCATAAAATGTGGGAAGTAATATACATGCGTGTGTACGTGTGATGTAAAGTGTTAGTGATGCCAGTGCCTGGTGAGCATGCACTAACTCACTGGTGATTACATCAGCCAGGGATTGGGTGGGAGGTTGCATCATCCATCTGCCTTCACTCTTTTCCATTGATACTAGGCACAGGAGATTCAGTTCAGTTCAATTCAGTCCATCCCATCCCATCCCCTCCCATCCTATCCCTCTCCTCTCCTCTCCTCTCCTCTCCTCTCCTCTTCTGTTCTCTCCACTCCATTCAATTGAAAAACATTTATCAAACTCCTACTCGCAGGCAGATACCATGCTAGGATCTTCAGTAAACTCTCATGAAGGTACGGAGGCAAAGTTAACAGACGGGTGGCGAGAAACCAGAGTACTGGTAGGCAAAAATGAAACTCAAGGCAAAGACGCTGAATGGCTTAAAAAGGACCACTCTGTAATGATGGAGTAGTAGTCTCATCTTTTTTTCTTGTGCACTTTGTTTTATTATGCACTGTCTTTCATTTCTTTGTTTTTTATAAAGTGTTGGTGGAGAATAACAAATACAGGGCCGAGAAAGATGAACTGTAGTTCCAGGCTGGGAAACCACTTTGCTTCTTAACTTTCACATTTAGAAAGTGAATACAATCCAGTCTTGTCTCACTTTATTGCTTAAAGCTTAAGTAAGATTATATATACAAAAATATGTTAAGAATTGTTAATGTGCCAGAAGTTTATTGTTTTACTAAAATTGGCAGTGTCTTCAACTTTATGCATATCTGAAGAATTTAAAATCACAAAGACTCCTGGGTTCTAGTCTTACGATTGTTCAGTATGCCTGAAGAGGGCAAATGAAATCATAATTCAAAACAATTTAGTCAATACTTACAGTCAGCCAGATTTGAGAACATCTAGCCTATGTTATGTTATGGAACAGATGTTGTGCCTTACTCGATTTTGTGTTCTTGATGGCTAACATGCTTCTTGGGCTACAATGTGATCAATAAGTGCTTTTGTAATAAATCCAATGCCAAGCGTGTATACTTCAACCTGAGGAAATTTATAGCACTGAAGAGTCATCATATTTCCATTATCTGCATGTTTTATCTTCACTGTCCTTACAGTGAATTAATTTATTTGTCCCTGAAGAACCTAATTAGTTTATACCTACGATGCAGCACTGGGGGAGACTGTACTACCGTGCAATCAGAATTGTCCTGAGATGTAGTATTTGCCTTTTCTGTTTCAAAGGTGATCTTGAAAATTAAAGAGGACAATGGGGAAGAGAGTTTTTTTTTTTAGGTTTCAGCCCATTATCAACCCATAGGAAATTAATGTGACGAAACAAAAAATCCACTGAACAACCTTGTGGTTCTCCAAGGCTATGTACATTCTGTGACTGTGGAGAAAAGAACATCCTTTTGTCAGAGTTTATGCACTTACAGATTCAACACTGAGTTCAGCAAAGTGTCTCAGAGATCAGATTTAAAATAAGAGAGCTCCAGTTATCAGCCTGGGCAGAGGTACGGAGGCAAGGCAAACACACGGGTGGCGAGAAACCAGAGTACTCAAGGCAGAGATGCTGAATGGCTTAAAAAGGACCACTCTATAATGATGGAGTTTTATTGTGTTTTGTAACAAAACTTGACTGTCAAGAGCAGTGATGAACTAAGGCACACGGCACTAAAAGATAGGAAACAAAATCTTCACAACACACAAGGTAAATTGGCCAGAACCAGAATTTCAGTGGCTATGTTTATTATACCTTGTTGGAATCTTGGCAGATCCAGTAGACCCAAAGATCAAGCGGATATGAACACAGTTTATAAAACATTTCAGTTAGAAGTCAATAAACTGCACAAAAGAATCATATTTTTTATTTAATTATTTTTCATTTTTTTACTTTTAGAATCATCTTTTTTAAAGGTACATACACAGTAAAACTTTACTGCAGTTTCAGCCCAAAATATATCTTAATAATTTTTCTGAAGTACAAATAGTATTGACCTGGGCTTCCCAGATTAGCAACCATGATTCCTACCCGGCTATGGAGCACTTTGAAATATAGCTTGATTTGAGATGAGATGTACATATAAAACATGTGGCAAGGGCCAGCGAGATAGCTTAGTGGATTAAGCACCTGCTTAGGCAAGCACACGGACCAGGGTTCAATCCCCAGGGGAACACTGAGCCAGCCACCCAGACTGGGGGTGGTGGCACATGCTTGTAATCCCAGTACTGGTGAGGCTGAAAACAGGAGGATCACTATGAGTCTGATATGATAGCAAGACCCTGTGCCAAATACATATATA
>NW_004524674.1:8266448-8268201 GCF_000260255.1 Octodon degus | reverse complement strand
TGGCAGATTTTCAAGACTTAGTGCTAGAAAAACGTAACATAAAATATTCCATTAATATTTCTACATTGATTTTGGCTCAAATGATGTTTTGGTTGTAGTATGCTAAATAAAAATATTAAATTCACTCTTAGCTATTTATTTTTATCTTCTTAAATGTGACTGCTAAAAATATTTTAAGATTATGTGTGTCACACCCTTGTGGCTTCCATTTTATTTCTGTTGGGAAAAGGTACATTTCTTTTCACCACTATAATAAATTTAAAAAATATAGGGTAAGATACACTAAACAGAACCTCAGGGCACTTAGAAATTGAAAAACCAAAATGCAAATTATAAACTTTCATTTAAAAATCTTTTTGCGTTAAAGAGAAAGTTATGCTGACAATGTCAGAAAATTTAAGAAATAAATGTGGATAATATAATAACATCAAGGCACATGGGAAGTTCCCTGAAGAAAATTAGAATCCCTAGTTGCTTTCATTACCAAGTAAGAAGAAAGGGAAATAAAGAAACTACACAGGCTATTCAAGCAATTAGAAAAACAAACGCTATATCATCCTCAGAGGTCTTGCAGTCAGGTTTAGGAAAGGAGCCTTCATGGTATAATAAATATGTAATTGTCTTAGCAGCAAGCGTCTACTCTGAGCCATGCCACAGGGGTTTAGCTACACTATCTCTAATCCCTTAAAGCATAAAAGAAGGTGGGCACATTTATTCCCATTTTGCAGATGCCAGAATGGATTCTGTAAGGTTAAGTAACTTGTTCAAAACCACAAAATAAACTGGATATAGCAAAAGCAATTCTGGGCACCAAGGGCAAGTCAGGGAGCATCACAAGCCCTGATTTGAAGTTAGACTATAAAGTCAACGTGATAATAAAGGTATCGTACTGGAAAGAACAAAAGACCCAAGGATCAGTGGAACAGACTAGAACATTCAGAATCAACTCCAAGTGCACACTGCTAGCTTATCTTTGACAAACAGACCAAGTAACTCCACTAGAAGAAAGCTCGCCTCTTCAGTAAATGATGCTGGGAACACTGGCCTTCCACATGCTGAACATTGAATGCAGATCCCCATCTCATCATGCACAGAACTACAATTGAAATAACTCAAATATCTAAATATAAAAACAAATTCTCAATTTTCTAGACAATAGGATTGTTAAAACTTAGAATTTATAGTTATAGACAAAGATTTTATGAACAAAATCCTGATCCCACAGGAAATAGTACAAAAATCAACAACTGGAATTACAAAGTTGAAAAAACCTTTTGCATAACAAAATAAACTACTAACAGATTAAAGTGACAACCTACATAATGGGAAAATATTTTGCCAGCTACTGTTCAAAGGACTAACTTTTAAGACTATATAAAGCACTAAAAAGCCAGATGCCCCATATTTAAAGACTGAATTAAAAAATGGGCACCTGAGGTGAATAGACACTTCTCAGATGAACAAGTACAAACAGAAAATAAATATATGAAAAAATGTTTTGCATTACTGGTCATTTTATAAGTACAAATTAAAATTACACTGAAGATTCATCTCATTCCAGAAAGAATAGCTATCATTAAGAAATCATCTAATAACAAATGCTGGTGGGGCCATGGGGAAAAAGAAACCTTTTGCTATTGTTTGAAGTTGAGACTGTCTGAGAATAGGATTGCTACCTCTGCTTTTTTCTGAGGTGCTGGGGCATGTAGTATTGTGTTCCATCCTTTTACTTTCAGCCTATGAGTGTCTTTAT
>NW_004524674.1:8255226-8264823 GCF_000260255.1 Octodon degus | reverse complement strand
GGGTCTGGCTGCTGTGCTCAGCTCCTTCCTGCTGCTGCCCTTGGGGGTGAACCTGTTGCACCCCTCTGGCAAGACTTTCTGCTCCTGGACTAGCTGGGTGGTTCTATCCTCTACACTCTCTTCAAGGATTGCAGCTGCAGGGTTTTACCCCAGGCCTGTGTGCCAGGCCTGAGCTGAGCCTGGAGAGGACAAGGCAGAGTAGGAGGGAGAGGCACCTCTCCCACACACTCACCGGGCCTGGGCCTGGACTGGGTCTGGGGGTTCCCGGAACGCAGCAGAAATTCCTACTCAGCAGGTGGGGTGGGGGAGGTGCTCTGGAGTGTTTGGGGGTGTACCAAGGGGGTGGGAGAGGGTCTCACCCATGCTGCGCCTGGGCTGGTACCAGTAGTAGGTCCCGCTGGTGCAGGGTAGCTGGAAGCTCTCCCACACACTCACCGGGCCTGGGCTAGGACTGGGCCCTTTTGCTATTGTTGATTGGAGTGTAAATCAGTACACTCACTATGGATATCAGTATGGAGAGTCCTCAAAAACCTAAAGCCAGAAGTTTCATTTGACCCAGCCATTCCTCTTTTAGATACTTTTCTAAAAGCTATGAACGGATATGAACACAGTTTATAAGACATTTCAAAAAGACTTAAAAGCATTGTACCACAAGGGTTTGTGCATAATTACGTGTATAACAGCCCAATTTATAACAGCTAAATCTCGGAAACCTCTCACACGCTCACCAACAGATGAATGCATAAAGAAAATGTAGTATTTCTGTAACATCATGCAACTCAATTGTGCCCCAAATTTTCTGATCAAGGAGATTATGGGGCCACAGAGGCATGTGATCGATGAAGTAGTGTGTGCCTGAAGAGAATCACTTGGAGAGAAAACATTCTCTCAGGCTTTCAAAGAGAGCAAATTGGTCAAGCAATGGCCGTGACTCATCCACATGGCTGACATTGACAAAGGGTCTACAAAGTGCAGTACAGGGTTTTGGGATAAGTCCTGAGGGGTCTTGACTGACTGTGTCAGATACAAAAGTTACATTTTTTTGTTACATAAGCCTTGCTTTATCTTGGTCTTAATCATCCAGCAGAAAAGTGTAGAAATGAGGTATGAAAAGTGAAGCCATGTTAATATGCTAAGCTGTGGAAGGCTCAAGTCATCAGATTCGGACATTGCCAGTCCTGTGGATAACCCACTACTATTGTGGACTACTGGACTATATTTGAATATTTTGCTGAATTCATGCACCTACAATATTTGGGTGGCAACGGAATACCCATCTCTGACAGAACTGAACAAAAAAGGGGATATAAATGAAGGACAATTTTGTATCTGTATATACAAAATAGTTAGGATAGATATACAGCTACTTTCTCCTAATTCAATAAGAAGAAAGATCTGTACTAATAGTATTTGGACAGGATATCATGTCTGCATCTTCAACAATATGCAATGTATTAATTGCTGTAACTCTGCTACCAACCTGTTTTGAAGCTGTCACATTGCAATTTTTTTCTCAATAAAATTAATTAAAAAAGAAAATGTAGTATTTATATGCAATGGAGTATAGTTCTCCTTCCATAAAGGAGAACTTGAGTCATTTGTAGGTAAATGAATGCATCTTGAGACCAAAATTTTGAGTGAAGTAAATTAGATACAAGAATTTAAATACTATTATTTTTTCTCTTGTGTGGTAAACCCAAAGTGTAAATCGGGAGCAAAAGGGAGGATAGATATCAGGAAGGACAAAGAACATTTTCAAATGCAAAGGGGGACAAGGGAGGGAAGAAGGAAGGAAATAAAGTCATTTTCTCAGCTCCGTGTGACTTTTTAGATGATCATAGGATATTCATTAAAAAATGGAAAGGAAGGGGCTGGGGAGATAGCTCAGTAGAATAAGTGCTTCCCTGGCAAGCTCAGGGGCTTGAGTTAAATCCTCAGTTCTGAAAAAAAAAAAAAAAAAAAAAAGGAAAGGAAAGGAAAGGAAGGGCCAGTGAGATAACTCATCATACTAAGTTCTTGCTTAGGCAAGCTCAGGGATGGGGGTTCGATCCCTGGCACCACATGCCGTGCCAGCCCCAGCCCTGGGCACACTAACCCGGCCACCGAGATCAGGTGTGGTAGCATGCACCTGTGATCCCAGCGCTGGGGAGGCTGAAAACAGAAGGATCCCTAGGAGTCTGAACTGTGTAGTAAGACCCTGTACCAAATTTAAAAAAAAGAAAAAAGGAAATAAAAGGATGGAGACAAAGCTTTTGTGGATGGGATGAGAAGAAACATTAAAGAGCAGAGAACAGGAAAAGAGAATGAAGGTATGTCGTGCGCAGGTAAAGATTTTTATGATGAATGTGGTCAGTGTGTATGGAAAATATACTAAAAAAACCCCAGCAGTAGATATGTGCTTGGAAAGTTGCCTCTGATGCCCATGCAGTTCCCAGTTCACTCGAGTTCCATGAAATGCTGTCACAGGGCTGAGCACTCATGGCTTATAGGACAAGAATGTGAAGACAAGAGCATTCAAAAAGAACAAGAGGACGCTAAGATGCTTTGGGTGAATCAGCTTTCCTGGTGGGGGTTACTAGCTGCTGGTAGAAACAGCCTCCCCTCGGGGTAAGGCGCAGAACTGCGAGCTTGGGACCAGTGCTGCCACATCCCCGGAAACGGCCCTGGAGTTCAGCTTGTGCAGCCAAGTACACTCTGATACGTCCTTCACAATTAGACACTTTGCAGCGAAGGCTTCGTTAGTTGCAAAATAGACTTCACTAGGATTTATTACCTGATTTCTTCTCAGAGAAAGGGGAAAACCATAAAAATGCAGAAAAAGATGTTTCATGGTGCGCTGTGATTGCCGGCTCTGACTCATTATTTAACTATCAGGCTGCTACCGTGCGCTGACAGGAGGGCCGAAGCTGTGAAGGAGACAGAGCCGCAGAGCTTTGCCAGGGGCCAGCGGGTGCTGTTCGTTTGTTGTTTTTTCCAGTAGTAAGAGCAGTGAGCCTCCTACGTAGACTAGGGATGCTTAATATTAGCATGTTGCTGGGATAGAGAACTTAAAGCGCTGGACACGCAGGAGATCCCTCGACCTGTTGTAGGAATAAATGTAGGACCCTCACACAGTTAGACCTCATAAAGACTGAGTCACATGGGTACACTGGAAGGCTCAAGACCTCCCCAGAACACTACATGACAACTGGCACTGGGTTAACTACTGCCAACAAATCTGTCTTTAATAACAATTGTCCCTATTAAGGTTCAGGAACTGTGACAGATACTTTCTATTTTTTTTTTTTTTTTATAATGTATTTGGTACAAGGTCTTACTGTGCAGCTCAGAATTGGAGTGATCCTTTTGTTTTCAGCCTCCCCAGTGCTGGGACTATAGGCATGTGCCACCATGCCTGGACTTGGTGGCCAGCTCACTGCACCCAGGGGTGGGGCCAGCACGGCATGTAGTCCCTGAGCTTGCCTAAGTAGGTGGTCAGTCTGCTGAGCTATCTCCCCAGCCCTTATGTGTTTTTGTTTGTTTCTGGCTGTGTCATTAATTTTCTCAGTTCCCTGTGACTGGATGTTAGATCGTCATAGGATATCCTGACAGGCTCACTTCACTGATTCATCTGACCAATATTTACAGCCCTTCTTGTTATTTGGCATTTTTTGAACTAGGTTCTGAGGAGTAGACATATTGTGGGTCCTTTTGTGTGGGTCTGTGTGTATATGAGAGAGAGAGAGAGAGAGAGAGAGAGAGAGAGAGAGACAGACAGACAGACAGACAGACAGACAGACACAGAGATAGAGACAGAGACAGAGACAGAGACAGAGACACAGAAAGATAAGTAACCAACATAATCCAATACATAATCCAGTATTCCAATATTTTGGGGAGTGGGGTGTGCTGGAGAATCAAACTCAAGACCTGTATACAATAGGAATTGCTTTACAACTGAGCTGTACTTCCAGCTCTTAAATGATCCAATTTTTATGCTCCCTCTTCATAACTGGAGAAGATTTCACACATGAGGAGGGAGGAGGCAGTAAGGGAGACATGAAACAGATGGAACATTTTCCACTAATCCAGGAGAGACCAGTGACTTGGATCACAGTGCTGGAAATAACACAAAAGAGGGAAAATGTGCTTTCACATTAGGAAGCGGCAGGAGCCACTTGCGATTGCTTAGGTGTTGGATACTGGTGGAGGCTAGGTTTCTGGTTTGATTAAGCAAGACGATGGTGACCAACCTTACCAAGGAAGTCAGGAGACACGTTTGGATAATGAGTTATGGCTATGTGTGCCGTGCAACATCAGGAAGATAATGTGAAGCGGCAAGAAGAGTGAAGAAAGTCAAGAGTTTGGAAGAGTGAAGCTCACAATAGTCATCTGGACCAGAGAGATGGATTTGGAAGTTTGGGCACACACTTGGACTTGAAACTGTGGCCATCCGGGAGGAGCTCATGGAAGGACGGGCAATAGAGAGGGAAGAGAAAACTCCTCCTAAGAACCATAAGCTGGGGAAGTGGAGGGATGTGGGCCTGGATGCTTCCTTATGTGGGTATGGAGATTCGTGCTGTTGGCAGAGAGCTGCTCCACTGAGCAGGGTGCCCTGGGATCACTGTGGTTGTTATGAAAGCTGAGAGAGAAGCATGTGGCAGGGCAGACAGGCTCAACAGGGATGGATATGGAGAGGCTGAGGCAAATGAGGCAAAGAAAATGTTCAGTGAATTCAAAAGTATGGAATTGAATGACAACTGTAAGAACCGCTTGGGTTGAGTGGTGGATGTGGTACCCAGATCCCAGGGCACTGAGGGGAGGCAGGATGATGCCCACCTCTGCCTGTGCCACGTGTCTAGTTGTGGTCTGCTCTCCCCACCGAGGGGCCACCTCTGTTGTGCATTGTGTGTGCATCCCTTCAATTCACCAAGCTACATCTATTGGTAAATGCCAAGTCTGATCTCTGTATTGTGAAATTTCCTAGATTAAGATGCTATAATGGATAAAAGAAAGGCAAGAAGAAGTGAAGACATGGACATGTTGTGTCTTGGGGATTTTGGCTGTGAGTGGGGGTAGGGAAATGGTGCAGACACTGGAGGGGTCAGGGTTTATCTGTTTGAAGAGGTCCAGCACTGACGCATGTCTAACTGCTGCTGGGAACGATGTAGAAGAGGTTGAAGGGAGTCTGGTCATATTCCTGGAAAAAACACCACAGCTAAGGAAATGCTGTCCACCAGAAGAGATCTGTGAAACAGGATTTGGAGCTGAAGGTGACAGCTGACCTTTGCCACAGTTCAGGACTCTCCCTCCATTGCAGTGGGTTAAAAGGAGAAAACAGGTACAGATACTGTGGGCTTCCAGGTGGGTGGCGGGAAGTTGAGAGCTTACTTTTGGTAACTTTTATTTCCTCAAGTGGGAGGTAAAGTCATCAGCTGAAACTGTTTGGAGGAGGAGGGGTGAGAGTCACGGGGAGAGAGGACTCATTCTCTTAATGACTGGGAAAATGAGCCTCTTTGAGAAAGATGCTCCACAGAGAGCGGAGCGCACTAACTCTCAGACTGCTGTGTTGATATGAAACACTTTCTCTCAATTTTGTGATTGTTTTCTCTAGCATTATATAGTTGCTTAGGGAAGAAACTCAGGAAAGAGAGAGGAGGCTGCTGGTGACCATACGTGGGTATGGAGGACAGGATACAGTTGAGAGGCATTGCCTGGAAACCTTTAAAATTATTCATGAGGTTGAGGATGTGCAAGAAGGGAAGTAAAGTCAGGGGAGATCAGAGGATGCCGAGAAAAGAATGGTGGCTGGAGGATGAGAAGATGACATGAAACTGTGGGCGTGGTCGGGGCTGCTCCGGAGCGCGTGATCAGGGGTGATGAGAGGTGATGACAAGGGGTGGGGGGCTGCTGTTGCACAGATGGTGTAATTTGTGCTGATGAGAAGATTTAGGGTGTGACTGTGGGGGTGGGTTGCTGTGACAGAGTCCAGGAAAAGATGCAGGATGATGGAGATCAGTGGGTTGGATGGCTCTTCATGTGATGCTGGGATTAGGAATGTTGATGATGTAAGCTGAGGTTAAAGGGAAACCAAGTCAGGAACTCACACCTTCAGGATTAAGGGAGAGTGATTAGGTCAGAGCAATAAACTGAGGGTATGGGTTTTCAAAATGCATTATAAATGGACAGGGTACTCAGCAGGCTGAAGCGGGAGATGCCCTTGAACCATGGAGTTAGGGACTAGCTGGGACAGTACAGTGAGACCCCAGATCAAACTAACAATAATATAAAACCCACAAACTATCCTGTGTAGTGGTGTAGTACTATCATTGTGGGTCTCTGAGAGGCTGAAGCAGGACCATCTCAAGTTCAAGTCTGGCCTTGGGCATGTTAGGGACTTAGTGAGACTCTGTCTCAAAATAAAAAGGGCTGGGGATGTAGGTCAGTGTGAAGATCTTGGGTTAAATATCCAGTGAGAGAGAGAAAGAAGAAGAAGGAGAAGGAGAAGAATAAGAAGGGGAAGGAAAAGAGGAGAGGAGGAAGAGGAAGAGGAGGAAAAAAGAAAAGAGACCATACTTACTCTATGGTCAATATGTAAGGAGTTCAGAAATAAGTATAGGAAAGAAAGAAGAAAGGAAGGAAAAAAGAAGGAAGGAAGGAAGGAAGGAAGAAAGGAGGAAGATAGAAAGAAAGAATGAAGGAAAGATGCTAGGAGCCAGGACAGCACTCACTCTGGCCTGGCTGGAGCTTACCTTCCAGGGCTGTGTCTAAGGTCTGGACCTGTCCTTTGTGGTCATTTTGGGTGTTTTCAGTTTGTGAAAGTCCTCAAGTTTCTATATTTGATTTATCTTTTTTTGCACCCCTGGGGATAAAAGCCAGAGGCACTGATATTACAAGCGTGTGACCACCACACTCTGAGGTAACATACATTCTAGTTCTCCCTTACAAGTGAGAAGTGGTCCTATTCAGTGGTGAAAATTTGAGACTGGAGGTGGCCCCAGGCTGAGCAGTTGCTTAACATGAGGAGACCCTAGGTTCATGCTCAGCGGTGGGAAAAAACACACACTTATGTGATAGGTTTGGGGATATGCTTAGTAATTTCAGCACTGGAGAGACTGAAGCAGGAGGACCACCATGAATTTGAGGCTAGTCTGGGCTACATGATGCACACAATCTTAGTCTGGACAACACAGGAAGACCTTGTCTCAAAAAACAAAAATACAAAGCTGGGTATGGTGGCACATGCCTGTAATCTCAGCACTAGGGAGGCTGATGCAAGAGGTTTGTTGCAAGTTCAAGGCCAGCCTGAACTACATAGTGAGCCCCTGTCTAAAAAAAAAAGAGGGAACAAAATGATTTCCACCTGAAAATGCTGCAGGAGAAATGTTGTCTTAGGGAATAGCCAGACTTGAGATATGCAGAGAAATGTAGCAACAATATGCCAAGAAATGCAAGGGTGTTCCAGGATGGGGAGATGGTTTATCATGGATTAAGTTGGATTAGCAGAGGTACAAATACACATGGAGATGTGAATTCACTTGCTGTCTTCCCTTCGGAGCCATGCTGGCAGATTTATAGAAACTGGACATTTGGTAGGGTTCAAGGTCATATGTCCCTGGTCAAATCCTCAGAGCGCTGGGTGGAGATGACTTTTTTAAAAAACTAATTTTATTGAGAAAGAAATAGCAATGAGACAGTTTCAAAACAGGTTAGTAGGACAGTTATAATAATTAATACATTTCATATTGTTGTCTTCCTAGTAGTTATTCATAGAACAAGATGCAGACATGATATCCTGTCCAAAAACTATTAGTACAATTCTTTCTTCTCATTCAATTAAGAGAAAGTAGCTGTATATCCAGTCTATTTTGTATATACAGATACAAAATGGTCCTTCATTTATATCCCCTTTTTTTGTTTAGTTTTGTCATGGATGGGTATTCCATTGCCATTTAAATATTGTAGGTGCATTAATTCAGCTAAATAATCCAATAAAAGGTTCAAGTCAACAACTTCTGACATTACCAATCCTACAAATAATCCACTACTATTATGGACTATCGGGTGGAGATGACTTGAATACAGAATGATGCTTCCCATGCCTAAGAGCTTACCCGGGCCCATTTACCTCCCTTTGGATGGAACAAGTTCCTTGGGCAATGAATTCCTGTAAGAAATTTAACTGACCCTAAGCATTTTTCAAAGCAGAGGTCTTCTCTATAGTGTAGTCGGTAGCTTGCACTTTTAATTAATGTGATTCTTTTTCTGGAGCTAGTCCTACTAGTGTTAGCCATTTCCAGCACAGATATATACCTAAGTTACCTTAAAAATCACCAATAAATTGTCAGTGAAGCATCATTTCTTTCCTTTAACTAACGGAAGTTTAAAGATGGTAGCCTTGTCAGCTGGTGAAGTTTTGGGAAAGGGATCCCACTGTACACTTTTGTGTGGGTAGAGAATTTGTTGAGAATATGTGGAGGATAATTCTTGACAGCTCTTGAGATTTTTAATGTCCATTTCCATACGTGCAACATTTCACTTCCAGAAATCTAACTGAAACTATTCTCGCTGCATTTTGGGTGCATACAGCCTTCTATTCAGAAGTGTTGGTGGCAGTATGGTTGAAAGAGTGAAACACTGCAAACAATCTGCTCATTCATCGGAGGAACATTGTTTCGAAAATTATCAAGATTAAAAAGATCATAGCCATTTACAAGTAAGAGAAAGAATAGCACCCTCAACAGGAAATCTATAAATATTGACCTTATGAAATTATTTTTTGCTATATCATTAAGGAAATAAAACCCCACACTAAATGTAATATAATATGATATGATGTGATATGGTATAATATAATAATGTGATTGCAGCTTTGGTAAAAGAAAATGCATATGTATATTGCATATCTATATATAATATATAATAGATATATTTTATCTGCCTATCTACTTCATCAAGTTTAAAATATATTTTTCATGTTTTTATTTTTCTGAGCAAGCAGTATGTGTATCTTTTAATGTGTGGTATATTATATTTGTTAATTGACAGTAGTGGTTTTTTGGTACAGAAATTAATGCTGCACCTTACAGTTGACAGGGACTTGAGTATAATGGAATGTGGTAGATAAACAGATAAACAGAGGGGAAAATAGGTAAAAGTGTATGTTTTTAGGAAACAGGATACACATTAAACAGCTAGCAGAAGTTAGGAAATACCTAACAATGTATTTTTTTCTTTTGACCTTCCAAAAGCATTTTAGAATTTAATTTAGTGTTTTCATTGAGGTAAAAGTGCCTCCTAAATTCTTTTTGAGCAGCCCAATGAGTTCTTTTTTTAAAATAACTATTTTACTTTTTTTTTGACATCAGTTATTTTATTTTAAAGAAAAAAAAATAAAAACAATGGTACAAAATCTCAAAACAAGATCTTAGGAGAGTAATAATGGTTAGTACATTGTGTATCGTTACTGCCAAAGTAGTTTCTCATATTACAAGATATAGGCAAGAAATAATAAATAAACAACATAGGTACAAACCTCTTTTTTTTTAAGTCAACAGAAAATGGAAATATACTTTTTAAAGTTTCTAATACTAGGAGAAGATATCATACAATGTCTTT
>NW_004524674.1:8217622-8250336 GCF_000260255.1 Octodon degus | reverse complement strand
TTTTTTTTCCTGTTGCTGGGGAGCAAACCCATGACCTGACTACCCTGGGAAATGGTCTACTACTAGCTATTTTCCCAACCCCATCTGGTAATTTCTATAACCAAAACACCTCAAGGGATTTTAATTGAGATAGTGTTTTTTCTATGTATAAAAATTTAGAGACAATTTACATTATTATATGTTTATGCTTTCAGCTTGTATACCTGCAACCCTTTTCTACTAGGCCTTTACTATCTCCCAGCACTATTCGATAATTGTCAGTATAAAACCATTTTTACAACTTCCATTAGAATTTATTCCCTAGTATGTGATATTTTTGAATGCTATTATATATGGTATAATTCTTAAATTTTGTTTCCAGTTATTTGTTTATGGTACAAGGAATAAAATTGATATTTACATTTGTAACCAGCAAGCTTGCTAAATTCATTTGTTTGCAAACCTGTTGCAATGTTTAAACTCTATTAATATCAACTATTTGTTAAAAATGTGTTTTATAAATTTTCCTGTCTTTGTATAGTTTATTTCTTTCTCTTACTTTCTTATTTGAGTGAGACCTTGCAGGATTGAATAGAATGGTGGTAAGAGACATCTTTGTCTTACTCCCAACCTGAGGGAAAACGTTCCCTCTTTCACCACTGAGTAAGATTTTAGTTGTAGGTCTTTGTAAATACTTTTTTGTTTCTTTTAATAAAATATTTTTCAAAGCAATGGGCATGAGGAGGAATGCCTTTATTTTTCAGGTGTCTGTCACGAAGGAGCTGAGCTAGCGCAGCTCCACCAGCTTCCTGGCTGCTGTGTTCCTTCTGGGAGAGGAGGGGTGGCAGGATTGATGGTCCAGGTGGATCTGGGGATAATGGTGCCCTCTCCACTGGCTTTGGCCTCCTTCTAGGCCCTTCTGCTCTGTCTGGGAGTCAGTGGTGGCATCCCCGGCAAATCCGCCTGGATCTAGGGCTATCCTGGTACAGCTGCCTTGCTCCACTCTGACACTAAGCAGCAGCTCCAGCTATGCAGTTGGCTCCAGAATTTCTCCTCAACCTTCATTTTTGTCTTCAGATGCTATTAAAGCACCCTATTTATTTCTCTCCCTTTGTCTCCAAATCTTTAACTAGTACTAAAAGTTGCATTTACTTTTTATTGGCATAGTTTCAATTGTTTTTGACTAAAACAAACTTGTCACAAAGAACTTTAAAAAAATCTATCAAGACAATGGATTCCAAGGCATGAATCTTCAAGCGCCCTTCAAACCTCCTTCCTCCTGCTAATCCATCCCGCTCCTGTCACCTGCCCCTTCCTTCTCCATGTTCTCTCCTCATGCCCACCCATACCTCATTCCTAGCAGAAACATCTACAACGCCTTTCCCCAGACATCTCCCTGAGTGGTACCACAGGCTAATTTAGCCTGTGGAGTCCACTTCTTCCTGGGTCAGCAGAGGGTGAGGCCTCCCAATGCCAAATCCTACAACATTACTTCCTGGACCTAGCCCAGGAGTCCCATTCCTTGGTCAAGTAGTACTTTGAGGCTTTCAGAATTAAATGAGCCCCGCACACCTTATTTCTTCTTTAAACAGGATATCGTAATACACCAAACCGCCCAGCATATCTGCGAAGATCAAAAAGAGTTATTTGAATGTAAAAGTACTTTTTTTTTTTTTATTTTTTGTGGCACCAAGGATCGAACTCAGGACCTAGCGCTTGCCAGGTAAGCACTTATTCCACTGAGCTATCTCCCCTGCCCTGTGAAAGTACTTAGACTAGTATCTGGCTCATAGTAAACCCGTTACACATTGGCTATTATTATTGGCTGATATTATTATGTGTTTGGGCTTAAATGTATCATTCTATGTTTATTAGGATGTTTGTGTACACATAAACTATTTTCCAAATTACCTTCTAAGTTTTTGTAAAAGCCCCTCTGGGCCTTATATTTTCTTCATTTCCTTTGTGCTAGTCGAATTTACTGTCTGAGAGTACCATAGGAAAGCAGTAATATTGGGATTTCAATATATGTAGTTGGTAAAGGGTCTCACTCTGCAGCTCAGACTCAGTGATCTTCCTACGTTCAGCCTCCCCAGTGCTGGGATTACTGGGATGCGCCACCACACCTGGTCTCTGTGGCCAGCTCAGCACACCTGGGGCTGGGGCTGGAGCAGACAGTGGTGCCAGGGATTGAACCCTGGTCCCTGCTTTGTCCACAGAGCTATCTCACTGGCCCTTTACATGTGTTTTGACATGCAATCAGCCTTGTTGCTTTTGAAGTGCAGATGTTCTAGAGACAATGGAAGCAAGAATCTCTTGAATACAAAGATTTTATGTATTGGAATTTTTAGAGGAAAAGATGAAGAAAGCATCTGTCAAGAAATAGAATGAAAACTGGTTTAGCTTCTGGAAATCTGACTTGAAGTCCTCATGATTACATTTATAAATCAGCTAGTTGATTTTCATCTCTACATTTCAGTTTCTCTACTTTAGTATCATGAAGACATAAATGCCTTATTTTTAGAGCAGTATTTATCTTCCTCTTGTATTTCAACGTTTAGATGAAACACATTGAAATAATATTTCTTCCATAAAGATACTGTTCAAAAAAATCACTGAAGTGCTGGAATATTGGGCACTCACCAGTGTGCGAATTTGTGTATATGAATGTGTGGCTATGCATGTCTGCACCTGACATTGTGACAATTACAGGAAAGAGTGTAAATCAATGTCAATCAAAACACCTCCCTGGAGACAGTAATAGGTGCTCCAGGATAGAATGGGGGCTGTAAAATAGATGAAAACTTAAAAAAAAATGGGTCAAAAAAGCTACAACTCTTGTTGCACAGGTCCTGCTTTACCTTTGGTCTTAACCATCCAGTAGAAAAGTATGAAGATGAAATATAGGAAGTAAAGCCATGTTGTTATGTTGAGCTGTGGGGGACTCAGGTCAATAATTTCTGACATTGCCAGTTAAACAGAAGACCCAATGCTATTATGGGCTACTGGACTCTTTTAGAATATTTTGCTGAGTTTACACACCTATAATATTCAACAACGGAACTTAAAAAAATTGGGGTATAAATATGAATGTCCATTTTGTATCTGTGTATTCAAAGTGGTTGGGATAGATATATAGTTGCATTCTTTTAATGAATAGAATGATTTTTTCTAATGGTGTTTGTAAGTAGGATCACAAGTCTGCATCTTGTACAGCAATTAACCACTAAGAAGAATATATGCAGTGTATTATTTGTTGAAACTGTACTTTCGATTTGATTTGAAACTGTCTCATTGCTATATGTTTATCAATAAAACTTTGAAAAGAAAAAAAAATACCTGGAAAAGACAGATTATGGGGCAAACTGCTTGGGTCCCTCTTCTGTCCCTCTCAAACTTTTTTTCCCCCAATAAATATATTCTGCTCTTAAAAAAAAATGGGTCAATATCCACAGTGTGAAAATCTATTGTCTTGCATAAGATACTTTGTATTTTCATGGACTAGAATTATTTCTTCTGCTCTCTACGCTGTTCAGGCTTCTAAAAGTTCTTGGGAATGACAGCCAGTATTCTCACTAAATTTTGAAGGCTCACAATTTGACCACACTCTATTTTCTCGAATGCCGCACTACTCTTGTTCATCCTATCTGTAAAAGAGCCTTGGATGAATTACTTTAAAATGTCTGCCTCTATAGTAGGTACATAGTGCACTTGATAAGTATTTGTACGGAATATAGAACATCTTCAGTGGGAAAAGAGCTTCAACCATGAAGAAAATCTTTAGTATAAGAAGTTTCAAAGCGAACAGTGATTGCAACTCTTATTCAAATCAGATATTTCATAACTCATTACCATGTGATTAAACAAGAGATAATGATTTTTTTTTTTTGTCCTGTTGGTCACCCACTGTGCTTCCTGCCCACAGTGAAGCAGTTTGGCGTGATGCTTGAGCATGTCCTTGTGTCAGATAGTGCATTGCCAGATGTGTGAGTAAGAACTGGTTTTAGCACTTCGTGTAGAATTAATTCACTTAAATTCCCTTTCCTAGTGTAAACAGAAGACAGGATTTGTCTGCTTCCAAATCACAGTGCTGTTTACATTCCCTTAACTGATTGAAGAAAATACATCTTAAAGAACAAACAATTTTCTGGAGTGGAATATTCTTTGTTAGCATTTTAGAAAAATATACTTTCATTAAAAACGATTTATTACTAGGAAAAATCCAAATCCTCATGTCATTAGCCAGTTTTTCGAATGCACCCTCTGCTTTGCTTTTATGTCACTAAGACACATAGTAACCTGTTTTCTTCCAAGCCAAAAGTGTTCTCACTTGCTAGAGATTAATTCAAACTTCTGATATTAGAAAGCTCCTGGTGATTTTCTTTTAAACTCAATTTATCAAGATTAAAAATAAAGGGCAAGCCAAATAGCTCAGGGGATTAAAGCACCAGCAAGCAGGTGCAGGGATGGGGAGGGGGTTTCAATCCCTGGGCCTGCTGTGCCAGCCCTGCCCTTCGGGCATGCTGATACTGAGATTGAGACTGGGCATGGTGACCTGCGCCTGTAATCCCAGCAAGTCATGAGACCCTGAACACCCTGTAGACCCTTCCCTAAAATACAAAAAAAGATTAAAAATAAAAATAATAATACAAAATCTTGTAAGCCAGAGAAGCACATTATGACTGAACTGACACATAATAAAGGTGAGCAGGTCTTAAATTCTGAGCTAAAGGGTCTAAATTATGAACCTGTAATTGTTCTTTTTCACTGTTTTGCTGTCTCTTTTTTAAGTGGCTAGATGTCACTTCCTACTGCTTTTGGTGGACTTGTTTGGAAGCATTTTGTTTCTTCTGCATATTGTTAGAAGCGACCTTCCCAAGGCCATGCTCAAGGCCTGTGTGTGTGCTCCAGTGTCTCTGTTAGACACTAGCACCCGCATTCTGTAGGCCATTCCAGCACACGTGATGCTCTCTCACAGCTAACAGCACTGAGAAGCTCACATGGGGGCAGTGGCTAAATGATTCTGCTTGTGGGTGAATATATAGGGTGTGTGCATGTGTGTGTGTGTGTGTGTGTATTCATAAATCTGAGTGGTAAGAGCAGATGTCTAAACACATGGAGTCATCCATGCCATAATGCACAGCGGGTGAATATTTTCTATAGTGGGCCTAACTGTCAGCATTTAGTGTTTCTCAGACACACAGGATTTCTGCCTTTTGAGGAAACACTAACCTCTGTCACTGCGGCACAAACCTGGCCTCAGACCAGGAGGAAGTGAAGGACGGAGCTATGCTATGGAGTACACAGCCTACTTACAGTGCTAGCAGAGGCCTCCGGAACTGCAGCTTGCTGACCCCATAATGTAGAATAGTACTGCACAGACACCCGGAGACCAGGGGCTCCTGGTTCCAGCTGTTAGCCCCTGACAACACTGCCTGGTTCTGTAATCAGTCACTTAAAAGAATAGCTTTGCAAACTCAGAAACTCAAAAGTACTACAACACTTCTGAGATGGCATTTATCCTGTCTTTCATTTAATCAAGAAGTGTACATGAAATGCCCACTGTGTGTCAATCGCTCTCCTGGAATCACAAGGTGGTGAGAGATAAGGATGAGTCATGTAAAAGCTGGAAAGGATACCACACTGAGAAGGGGGCTGGAGGAGGACAGTGCTGGATGGTTGTCAGGATGGGGTCATAGGGTGAGACGACAGACTGGTAAGTGGGGGAGGGATTTTCCCCTGGAGGGAATTGGTGTTCACACTGCATTCATTTGGGGAAGTGGTTAGTTCTGGGCAGGAAATGAGTTGGCACTTTGGGTCGGACAAGATCACACTTTCTTCTCTCTCTTGGGCCAGGAAGAGTTGTGCCAAGACTCCAAATTGCAGAAAGGCCCAGCTGACTAAGCTGTGCTTTGGCTAGAGCTGGAGTGAATCCTATCATCCAGTTCGTGATTTACCTCGCAGCAGTGACGGTGACCACGAAGGGAAGCCTCCCTTGATACTTCTGGAGGGGTTGGCACCCAGGCCCGCAAGCTGGAGTCCCAAGGCAGCAATGCCTTCTGCAGAGCCCATGGTAGAGTGTGAACTGTGGGAACACTCCAGAATGGTGGCAAAGGAGACACGCTCTGCTCCGTAGACACTGTCAGGACAGGTGCGCTGCTGCTGTTAGGGCAATGCACAGAGTAGTGGCAGAGGCAAACGGGTGACTATACCATTAGAGCAGTGTGCTCATGGATAAAGGGGAGGGCATCCTGGCCCTGGTGGGAATAGCCTGGGAATGAATGATTCATAAGGAGTTACATCTGAGTTAAAGTTGGAGGTCTAGCGAACTGTGCTGAGAAGAGACCTGGACAGGGACTTTGCCGATGAGTGATGACTTTGGATAAGGTCAGTGACCTCAGAGCATTGCTGTGTCCCGTGATGGGAGTGTGGCCCTGGGGCCAGGAGGCCAGCGGCGCTGTGCTGGCTCTTCAGCTTGCCAGCTGCCTTCCCCTTGGCCTCACTACTACACTTCTTCACACCTCTGCACACCCATCTGTAACCTTAACACGAGAGTTGTAATTGCTGCCTCGTAAGGCACTGCAAGGAGAAAGTAGGCTACAGTGTCTCTTGTGATGCCAAGAACCCAGTAGGTGTCAGCAATGGTGTAGCATGAAGCTGCTTAAATAAGCATAAGATAATTCATGAAAGAGGAGCATGAAAAGATCAGACAGGATCGAGGGCTGTGTGGGTGGGCGTATGGGAGAGAACGGGAGAGAAGCTTCCCTGGGCTTTGTCGCTTCCTCACCTTCTTGCTTGGCTTCTGTGATGGGTGTGGCCTTCATTTCCCTTGACACTGACTGCTTTTGGGTCAGCTGGTAAGAAGAAATCAGTGTGTGAGCCGGAGGCAATCATGAGGTCACAACGGTTACGTCATCTGGGGTCCTTGCTATGGGAAGGCAGTGAGGAAATGTTTCAGCTGGTTTTCGCGTGGAGCTCCTGCTGTGGAGGAGAATGTGCTTCAGTTCCACACCTCCTCACCGAGCTCAGCCGATAGGCTTGGCTGGCGGTTCCTTCACCCTATTCTCAGTAGAGTTACATTCCCAGAGTACTAACTTAGTGCCAGGTGCTGAGATCCATGTATTGACTTAGAGGTGGATTCCAGCCTTTGAAGCCCCTCTTTCTGTGGGGACAGAGTGCCCATTTCCAGGGTGTCCCATGCTGCTTTGAAGGAGGCTCAGGAGAGGACCCCGCTAGTGCTGTATCACCCCAGCAGCCAACAGTTGGCTTATCCCATGCAGGACTCTTTGGTTCCATGGCTGTGTTTTCTGGAAACATTTGGAAGTAGGCTTCAGTGAGTTTGAGACACCTTTATTCTTCTCAAACTTTCACTAATTTATTTTTTCTGCTCATCGTCACACAAACTCCTTCACAAATGCTCAGGGTAATAAAATATCCATGGTTGCATGCTTGTCAAGCTTGGTATATAGTATATTTCTTCTTCCAAAACTTTTGAGAAAGAACATTTTCATCTTAAAACTTGAGGAAACTTAAGTTTAGATGATCTCTACAGGTTGCCAAGGCCAAAGTGTCAGCAGTTGCTTCAGTTAAGACACACAGTTAAGACTCCAAAATGTCGTGACTACTGTCTTTCCCCATGTGCCACCCCCAGGATGTTCTATGCCTTTCTTTGGCTGCAGGGAAAGTACAGCTACCACTCAAACAGCTGGACTGTGTCCAAGGTGTTCAACATCCTGGCCCAATTCTTGTCCAGACTCTCTTGACTAAGACTAGAGAGAGGGAGATAGTAAAAGAGAGAGAGAGGGGAGGGAGGAAGAGAGAGAGACAGAGAGAGGGAGACAGATGGAGGTAGAGATAGATAGATAGATAGATAGATAGATAGATAGATAGACAGAGAGAGACAGAGATAGAGACAGACAGAAACAGACACAGATAAAGACAGAGAGAGAGAGAGAGAGAGACAGACAGACAGACAGACAGACAGACAGAGACAAGGACAAAGAAACAGACAGACAGAAACACAAAGACACAGACAGAAACAGAGACAAGTTTTAAAAAACTCAGTGATGATAGGGCCAGCGAGATAGTTCAGCAGACTAAGTGCCTGCTTAGGCAAGCACAGGGAATGGGGTTCAATCCTGGGCACCACATGTGGCACCAGCCCTGCCCCCAGGCACACTGAGATGCACATCAAGACAGGCCTGGTGGCGTGTGCCTGTAATCCCAGTGCTTGGGAGGCTGAAATCAGGAGGATCACAATGAGTCCAATCTGTGTAGTGAGACCCTGTAGGCCCTGCAGACCCTGTACTACACAAACAAACAAACAAACAAAAAACCAAAACAAAACAAAACAAAAGAACAACCCACTGGGAAAGCAGTGTTGAAAAAAGATTACAGGAGTTCCTATCTCTGAGAGTTCAGTTATGAGAGAGAGGACATCGGGAGAACACAGGTGGCCCAGGAAGTGCCCTTTCATAGGGGACGGGGAGCATGGAAGGTGTCTTAGTCACTCTTCTGTCGTTGTTGGGACAAATACCTGACACCCAAAATGAAGGAAGGAAAGGTTTATTTAGCTCACAGTTACTGGAGGTTTCAGTCCATACTTAGCTGGCTCCAAGGCAGAGCAGCACATGGTAGAGGACAACCTTTTATGGCGGCGACAAAGAGCAAGAGAGCAAAAGAGGAGTACCAGCAACAATGGCTACAGAGAGAGTCTGTTTCTCTTAAGTCGCATTCAGGCTATCCACTCCAGGCTGGGTGTAGTACTCACACCCATAATCCCAGCAACACCAAAACCCATAATCCCAGCCTTGATCATGAATTAATCTCAAACTCTAGAAGGCCTGTAATCCCAGCGCTTGTAATCCCACCCCATGACTGCATGAGCTTTAGGTGAACAACTAGGCACAATCCATAACAGAAGGAGACAGTAAGCAATTAGGTGAGGGCTGGAGAGATAGCTTGACAATCTAAGCTCCTGTCTGGCAAGTGCAAAGACCTGGGTTTGATTCCCAGTAGTGCATGCTGTGATGGCCCCTGAACACTGGGTGAGCTGTGGTGGGTACTGAAAGCAGGTATAGTGGCACATGCCTGTAATCCCAGCACTAGGGAGGCTGAGACAGGAGAATCACTATAAATCCAATCTGTGTAGTGAGACCTTGTACCAAGTACATAAATGAATAAGAGATTAAAAAAAAAAAAAAAGAATCAGGAGAGATCAGAGAGTCCAAAAGGCATTTATGGGAAGGTAGCTTTGACATGGAGAGCAGAACCACGACAGAGGTCACTCAGACAGGAAAGAGGGAAATAGCCTGTCCATGAGAGAGACTTTCAAACACCCAGTGGTGAAGGAAAGCATGGGAAGAACTGAAAGAAGTTTGGTGTGATTTGTGCTAAGAGTCCAAGCATCAGGATGTGGGCAGGACCTGTACAGTTGCAGAGGAGGGAGATGGACACGGACCTGGGGAACAGCTTAGCTTTGGTTGGGAAGGCTGTGCTCATGGAGCTAGAGAAGGGGCTCTGGGGACAGACACACTGGGACTGAGTCACAGCTCTGCCTCTTCCTGGCCATCCCACCCAGTATCTGGGGCTCTTGTGTTTCTGCCTGGAGCCAGGGTGAATGATGCCTTATCATATAAAGATGCTCTGAGGTCCGAATGTGTGAGTACATGAAAAGTACAAAATTGGTGAGAGCCTGGCACGTGGTCATCAGTACTACCAATCCAGGATGGCAGAGAATTATTCCTGCTGCCTGGAGATGGGTTTGTGAGGAGCAAGGCTGGAAAGAAGGATGTCAGGTGGGATGGATTGGGAGTACTGTGAGTGAGTTGAGGGTGGCTGGATCTAGAGACTGGATGGATGGGTCAGATTCAGCTGTGTAGGAAATGAGAAGAGAGACTGTGAAAGCCTGAGACTATCCAGGAGATCTGGAAGAGGAATGGAAGTGAATTTGAGGTGAGTAACATGGGGCCATTTTGTACGGATTGGGGTTGTGTCCGTGAGAAGGATCAGGGGCAGGGATACTTTTGGCGTAGTCCCACAGCTAATAAGGAATTCATCACAGAGTTTCGCATGCCTTATAGAATTGTTCACAGTGGTAAGGAAACAGAGGATAAAACTTTCAGGAGCAATTTTTTTTTTTTCTTTTCTTTTCAGTACTGGAGATTGAACCAGAGCCTTGCCCTGAGCTCCATTCCAAGCACAGCTACACATTTCACAGTTTGAGATGACATCACTAAGTCACTAAGTTCTCAAACTAGATTTAAATTTGTCATTTTCCTGCCTTAGCCTCTCAGAGTGCTGGGGTTATGGGCATACGACATACAACTATCTTAGGAACAACTTCATAAACCTCTCCTAACATCTGAGATGCCGTGGTGACAGCTGTCTCTTCAACAGTGTTGCAGTCAGGGAGCTTCCCTTCTAGGAGTATAGCATTACTATGGAGAACAGGAAACCATGACAGCGAGGCAGCTCCTACAGGACACCCCTGCCTCGTCCACCTCGACTTGCCACTACTGTGGTGCTAGCAGCTGGACAATGGGGATTTCTGAAAATGCAGATGTGGAGAAGTACATGACTACACAAGTGCTTGGTGGCTGAAAAAAAAAAATCCCCAAATCCCTGTGCATCTCAGGTTCAACCACACTAACACCTGAGCTGCAAGGAAACAGGAATGCAGGCTTTAGTTTTGCAACATCCGGGGAGGAGGCAGGCATGGCCGGAGAGCGCTTTGCAAGTGATAGCCCAATGGTTGATCAGAGCAGCACCAGGCTGATGGAGGTGATGAGAGCAAGACGACTTCTTCATCCTTGCTGGCAAGGTGAGATGTCTTGGCCTCTGTACCATGGTGAGAAAAACATTTGGAAGTCTGCTGCTGTAGGGGTTGCATGACAGTTTCCATTGCAAGCACTCTGGGTAGCTTCCCATACAAGGGGTTGGGTTTTATGAGAAAGCCAAAGCTGGAGATACTAGATGTCATTGGAAAAATACGGTGTGTGCTTAAATTTTTCAAGAGTCATTTATTACAGTAAAGGACGCATTGTCACTGATCCCCCTTCAGATGTCCCAAGCTTTGCTTTGCTCACCCTTGTCCCATTGTTCTTGCTGCTTCCTAAAGCAGCCCTGAAGTGCTCTTTTGCACATTACATTGCCGCAGCTGCCTTGATGTCTTGAGTTGATTCCGACTGTTTACCGTTCGTGGTCAATTTGACTTTGGGGGTGAGTCCCAGGCTTCACACGGCAGATCTGGTGCCTGAGGACACACCGCCATGGCTTTATGAGCAATAGACACCCTATTTTTGATTACATAAAGGTGCTCATGAAAGACCTTTTGGAACTGCTTCAGAAAGTGGCAAGAATGGTGTGATTAGTGCCTTCAAAGGGAAGGAGAATTTCGAGGGGGTGTTAATAGTGTTGTGTGTTTTACCATAATAAATATTTTTCAGTATTCACCGTGTTCTTTGATAACCTCACATATATTTACCATCATTGGAAAGAAGAGATCACACAAAGTCATGGGAATAAACTGTCACCCAGAGAGACTGGGGGGGCAAAAGAGAAAGAGCTTAGGGCCAGACCTGGTGCATCTGGACGCTGGAGCCCAGGGAGGGAATCTCCTTCTGAGTAGTGTTTGTCTTCTAAGCACACTCGAATTCATATTCACCCTTCAGAAAGAGAAGCAGATCCAGAAAAGCCAGAATCCCTTGCAAAGTCATGTTTAAGAGCATGAACTGCTCTGGCTCCTAAAGTGGCATCTAGCCTGGGTCCTCCTGTGTCGCTGGCACTCGGAACAAGTATTGGTGGATATGTAGGCTGCAGTAATGGTTAGGACAGAAGGGCAGAGCCTCCTGAGGTCAGCTCCCAGGAGCTGTGCCACAGAGGCCCGCCCCTCCCTGGCTCCACTGAACACCATGGCACCGGGGCACCATTTATACTTTTACTTGAGTATTATTTTTGTAATGTGGAAAATTGACAGCAAAGACTGAAAGCTATGTTTGAAGATACATTCAGTGAAGCACTGTCTTTCATAACAAAAATCTGAAAGCAAATTAAACGTGTATTCCTAGGCAAATAGACAAACAATAATACATTCAAACAGTGGGACTACAGCATCTAAATGAATGAACTAGATCTATGTGTATTCAGATAAATCTCAGAAATTTAATGTTGTATGAAAAATGCAAGTCACACAATGTTATATAAAGTATGGAATCATTTATTAAAAATCTTAAAATCACACAAAAGTTTGAATTATGGATTCTTACAAGAGAACAAATATAAGGTTAGGTAAACAAAGGTCACAGACAAATTTCTGGGCAGTGGTTGTGTGCACTCTCTGGATAGCAAGTAGGGATTGGGCAGAAGGGTGAGATTTTAGCTCTGTATGTATTATCTTATGAGAAGTAAATATAGAAAAATATTAACAGTTATTAAATAAGTTGATGAAGCACTGAGGACATATTATTTTCTATTCTTCTTAATTAAAAATAAATATAAGCATATATAAAGTTTGCATTCTCAGAGCAAGAATCAGGCTTTCTTCCTGAACCTTGGTTCAACAGACGACTAGGCAAAAATGTACACAATAGGCCCTGACTTACAAACACTGCAGCTGTGAACTTTCACTCCAGTTATGAATGGACCTTGCATTACAAATGTCTGCAGATGTGAACATATTGTGAAAGTGGCTGGACGCTGTCACAGCTGTGCTGCTGTGGGATTATTGTACAGTGCAACAGTGTACAATATTTGTGTGTGTGTGTGTATTTGGGTTTTTTGTGCTTTACATTATATATTTGTGCCGAAAGTATATAAGACTCACTTTTTTGCACTTATAAATGAATCTGACTCCTGAACTTTCTGCTGGAATTTAACTTGTTTGTACATTAGAAACTCATACATATATACATGCATTTATATATACACACACACATATATGTACATACACATATGTATGTGTGCATATGTGTACACACATGTAAACACAAGCATATGTACTTACACTTATACACATGCATATATGCATAACTTCAAATTAAAACAAGCTTTACTGTATTGGGAAAAATATTGCCTGTATCACAGTTTCTGAGAGTGATGATGTTAATATGATGTGACCGTAAACCTTTTCTGGGATTTGACCATGTACCAAGTTTACAAACACCAGGCATCATCAGTGTCTCAAGTAGACTGACCAGCTTGGCGTGATTGAGGTGTAGCAGGGAGGGCCAGAGACATCTTGGCTGCCCCTACGTAGGGATGAGGAGTTACAGAAAGGCCATAGAGGAGCCCAGTCAAGTTTGGTGAGGAGCCAGCAGGCAGAATTCAAAGCCTAGGGAGGCCAGACAAGTGTCTACTCCCCCTGGTATTCATTCCATCCATTAGCAAGGTGTTGTCCTTGCCAATATTTCTGGGTCATTTCAGAGATGACTGTTTTTTTGTTTTTGTGGAACCGGGGATTGAACTCGGGTCCTTGTGCTTGCCAGGGAAGCGCTTATTCTACTGAGCCACCTCCCCGGCCCCCAGAGATTACTCTGAATAACTTCTCTATTCTACCTTAAAATTTTTGCCCCTGGACTGGAATGCTCACAGATATTCCCAAGATTCTGGATCTCTCCCTTGTTTGATAAATTCTACAAAGCTTCCTTCAGCACTTCCTTCTCTTTATGCCTGTTCATACCAAATACTTTCTGGGCACCCAGCCACACGCCAAGCCATCATTTTCTTGTGGCTAGAGAATTCTGAGGAGGAATGAGATAGTTTAGGAACAGGAGGCATCAGGAGGTGACGGGAGATCAGGTGAAAATAAAGTTTTTGCATGTGGAGGAAGTCATGTGATTTTCTCCAAGGGCTGGAAGACATTAGCCTACGTTTTACTTGTTGTTTTCATCAACTCACTATCACCTTCCTCTATAAGTTCTGCCAGTATAATAAGTGGTTGTGGTGTGTGTGTGTGTGTGTGTGTGTGTGTGTGTGTGTGTGTGTACACTTTGGGGTTGGGATGTGGAAAGGACGGAAGAGGGCAGTCTGTAAAAGCAAGTTCAATGTTCACGCAAGAGGCACATGTTTTAGGTAGCCCAAGTTCCCAGTTAGAAAAGTGACTTGTTTCACTTGCATAAAGGTGACATTTGCTCATACTATTCCCAGGATCTGGTTAACCCACAAGCATTACAGAATTCAGTTTTAGACTTTCTGCGTTGTCCATTTCCTATGTGCTTACCGCTTGATTTATTAGTCACCATTATCTTTTTTTAAAAAGCCACATTAATCTTTTAAATGATGTTCCCCTTGTGTCTGTAGCAATTGTTTTTCTGAGCATTGCTGCATGGAAACTGAAGTTAGGCACCACTCACACTGCCGAAGTCAGAGGCATACTTCGGCTCAGAGGGCAGTTAGTAGAAGGGAAAATGGAATCTTCCTAGAGTCAGAATGCAAGAAGGTGGAACGTTTGCTTAGCTCACACACACTGAGGCTGCGTGTCCCTTCTCATGAATGCGTGTGTTGGTTTAATCAAAACATAGTTGCTCGACTCAGTTAACAAACAGCTCCAATCCCAGTGTCTCCTCATCTCCAAACCCGCCTGTGTGCTGTGCACTTGGCATTTGGCTCCGGGGATTCACCGTCCTTTTCAATGTCTGTTCCTCCCAAAGAATCTACTCACAGAAAAAGCCAGAGACAAAAGGAAGGCTTTACTGAATGTTTCACAGATGAGAAGCAAGAGGAGGGAGATGGGACCTACTGCTCCGCATATGCCTCAATGTTTCTATTTCTTCTTCGCTGTTCCTTGCCCCAGGCCCTCTCATATTTTTTTTCCTTAAATACTTTCTAAACCATAACAAATTTGCTGCATTTTTAACCCTGTCTTTTCTCTTTTCTTCCTTGAGAAAAAATGGAATTTATTTTCTCTGGTTTTTTTTTTTTTTTTTTTTTTTTGCCTAGCAGTGGAGGGCCTCTCTCTTTTTTTCCTGAAACAAAACCTCAGGGGCTCATACTTTAAGCCAAATGGCTTGGGCAGGGCTCATCCCAGTCCTGCAGGTCATTTGCTTCTTCAAAGACGATGTGAGATAACATGGGAGTGTCAAGTTGGGTGTCACTAGGCAAATCACAGCCGCCTTAGTCAGGATAGGACGGCGCCATTGTGTAGATGTTCCTGCCATTTTGAAGCCATGATTGCCTATCAACAGCTTTGTTGGGGACTCACAACCCCCCCACAGAACTGATTTCCCAAGAGGAATTTGACACAGAGAACAGTTGTATCTCATACAGGGAATGGCAGCTGGTCCCTGGCCAAATGACAGCATCACCTTGATCATTATAGAAGGATAGAGAATTTGCTGAAGACACAAGGTCACTCTGGAAGACATCCTGAGCTTTGTCACCATATTCTGACCCACTGCAGTGACGCCCAGCCACTTGTCCCTGATATCCTTTGTTTTATATTGATGTGGCAGACCTTCATTTGGTTGGGAGCTTCTACAACTCTGGAGTCTTGGATCACAGATGTTGGGAGGTGAAAGGGGTTTTGGAGAGATCCAAACTTAGTCCCTTAGATTTTTCAGGTCTGGGCACCAAATGAAGAAGAATGGGTCAAGGTCCAACAGTGAATTAGTAGCTGGGCTGGGGCAGCCCCATCTCTTCTGATTCCCATGTAGGGTTTTGTTGCCACACTCTAGCACTCCCACACTATTGCTTTGAAAGATACTTCACTTTTTAAACCCTGGATATGTATCTTTCCAAGAGATGCAGAAATATACTACTTAATATAATTTGTGGTTTCAGTCTTGCTCTAACGTTTTCTTTTGGCCCAGTGTTTGGATAGATGAAGTACTGTTCAGTAGAGAGTTGTTTGCTTCTTGAAGATGCTGTTCAGTCGAAACTATTGTATAAGAAGATGGATAGCACATTCTCGACAGGAAAGGTGTCTGTATCCACATACTGGAATTGGTTCACCATGACTGATATGGTGGTGTTGGCTTGCAAGTAATCCAGCAGGAACTGTGAGAGATTCTGGTATATGGTTTTAGTTTGTATTCCAGACTCGCACACTGTCACCGTAGCCTGTCTTTTGACCTTTGTGTTGATGAGAAGCTCCAGCTTCAGGTCCATAGAGTGATTGGAGCACCGCACTAGAAACTGAAGTTGGCAAATGACAAAGTACAAGCCTGGGAACTGGATCACCAGGTTCCCGTCATGGTATCTGACTCCGCTGAGAATGCCGTCCTCGTTCCAAGAAATCTTGGTGCTGTTGAGATGCTTTGACACTGGGAAGAGGAGCACGAAAAGCAGAATTATGGACCAGATTTCATCTCCAGATTAGAAAACTCTGGCTTTATTCAAGAGCTTTGTCTTCTTTAATGTTACCTGTTGTACCAATCACCTGAATATGTTTTCCTTTACACCCTCTTGGTCTATTTATTGAAGCCACAGCTGAAAAAGCCCCTTTTCCCCTTTGCCTCAGTGCTCAGAGATAAAGGGTCAAATATGTGGCCCTGCCTCCTTTATTATAAAATTATCATACTGCATTCCTATGAGGATTAGTGTCTTTCCCCTTACACTATAAGCTCCTGCATGGTATTCTGTACAAAGTCTGCACTATCATGTTCATTTATTATAGATGAATAATCAGTGAACCACTGCTCTTTGGTCTGCATTACAAAAAGTATCAGAGATGGGACAGTTGATATTGTTTATAACCATGTTAGGTACAAGTTGCCCAGGAGAGTATCTGTTAACTTTCATGTTAAGATATATCCTTTAATAGGCCACTGTCCGAATATTTGAATGTCCTCTTTCTTTTCAGGGCAGCAGATGCAATTGCTTAGGCCCCTCACGTGTACATAGAGGAGCCTGCCATCTGGAGTTCCATAGCAGAACCTCTGAGCAGATGTGTTTACAACAGAAGGTGTGTCTCTGAGTCCTAACAAATGAAATTTAGCACTGCTTAGTTAAGGTACCTTCGGAACTGGGAAGCTGGCATGTTTGTTTTAATTGTCTTTATACTTTTCCTCTAAAGCTTGTGGCAATTCCAGTGAGAGGTAAAACTAATCTAACCACAAAATTGAATTTTTAAAATGAACAGAGTGGCCCTTCAGGGGATCTTGGCCATCTCCTCTGCACCTCCTTCTGTTGCCGTGGAAGTGCCTCTTCTGGCTTCACTTACAAGGGATCTTGTATCTGAAGTACACTGCAGTATGCAAATAGGCCCTGTGTCAACGTGTTCATTAGACTGTCAATCTGGGGAGAAGGCAGTTTTGTGGTTCCAATTATGGATACTTCATGGAGATGAAGAGCCTTCTACCCTTGTTTTAGAAAAGGACTGTGTACTTGGTTAAGGCTGAGAGGTAGCTGAATAGGGAGGATGGGGGAGGGAGGGGAGGAAGTGGGGGCTGGGCAACAGGTGGGGTGTGGGGCAGAAGAGAGGGAGGCCTGTAGATTGGATGGTACTGATCTCCCCCTCTACTTTCTCCCCCAGGGTGTCAAACTCAAATTATAAAAAGCATTCTGCTACACAGAACACACTTGCAGGTCCCCTCAGTCCTGGGCTAGCCATGGTTCTTCTGGCTTAAAAGTGGCTGAAAGGGACAGGAACCAGTCCTTATGCCCTTGGGTTTCCTGGGCTTGGCTACTGACCTCTGAGGTAGGCCCTTGACTTCTTGAATGGAGCCCTTTCCAGGATGCACAAGAGGTCATCCGAGCAGTTTCCTGAAAGCAAAGAGATCAAACATGAAGCCTTCTGCTGCTCTGGGAATGGAGACCCCGGACTTCTTTTCATGAGCCTTTGACATTGACAGTTACTATTTTGCTTCGTGGGGGGGGGTGCTTCTTTAGTTCTCTATGTCATTACATGTTTTAGGAGTTTTACTTTTCCAAAATGTATGTTTTTAATTGATTGCTTCTACTTGGGATTTTTTAGAAGACTGTAGACATAATGAAAAGAAAAAAAAAAAAAAAAAAAAGAAAAAAAACAAAAAAAAAACTTGACAGGAAATATCCTCATCACTTTCTGCATATTATCTCATTTAATCTTCACAGCAACTACAGGAGTTATGATTAAATGCCTTTAAAATTTTATTTATAGGGGACAACCTGCTTGGGCCATCGTTCTGCCCCTTTCTTAGACAGAAGCTTTCTTTCCCCCAGTAAATATATTCTGTTCTAAAAAAATATTGATTTATATACTTGGTACAGGGTCTCACTATGTGGCTTGGACTCATAGTGATCTTCCTGTCTCAGCTTCCCCAGTGCTGGGATTACAGGTGTATACCACCATGTCCAGTTTTGGTGGCTGGCTTGGCGTACTTCAGGGCCAGCATGTGGTACTGGGGATTGAACCTGGGTCCTGGTGCTTGCCAGGCAGGTGCTTACGCTGCTGAGCTATCTCCCTGGCCCTAAATGCCTTTTAAAGATGGAAGAAAACCCTTGGAATTAGATAGGTTAAGTGCACTGCTCCACATCACCCCACTGGGCAGTGGTCATCGGAACGCCGCTGCTGCACTGAGAGCGACTTCAGCTGCCTTTGCTGCTGCCGGGGCACTGCGCTACCCTACGTACTTTCATCTGTACAGGTTAATTCAGCTCTCAGGATGAACCCTGCTGCTCCAGGCCAAGGTCAAGAAGACTGATGGAAAAGTACGTTTATGGATGTACTCACGGCAGTCTGACTCTAGAGGTTGGGTTTCCCCCTTTAGGCCACAAAGATAATTTCACTCAATTTTAAGAGGACCAAAGATGGATGGTACCTCAGAAGCAAGCCTACTCTCTGGAGTTTCTTTGGGAGGGGCAAGAAGAGCATTCATCTCATTATGACATTTAAGAACTAAAAATATTGTAGTATTTGCACCAGGGATGATAGCCTAGCCTTTCCTTATTATAGTAACTATTCTGTACGCAGAGTCAAATTATACATTTTCTGTCATGACTTGAGAACTGAACTTACAGTATTTGGAACAAATGAGACCTGGCTTCCTTATCTATCAGAGGGGTGCTCTCCAACCTGACAATGACATTGATGATGTCACCAGAGATGACCAAGAAGGCCACCCAGACAACAGGCAGTGGCCACAGGCTCTCGTGGTGGAGCAGCCACACCCTGGTGCATCTGCTCTCTGAGTAATATATTTTGGGCCCACAACCTTCTTCATGACCAAGCTTGGGAAAGTTCCTTCTGGCCTCACAATTTCATCAGACCTTGGAGTGGTTAAAGGTTGAGTGAAGAGTTCCCTCTGCTGTCTGAGTGCGCTTATTGCTACAGGTGTCCCCAGCAGAAAGGGGCGGTATTCATCCTTACCTACCCTTGACTCACAAAGACCTTCTGGTCGCAACGTCCTCTTGGCATCGAGGGCTAGGGCCCTGCTGCCATTTTCTTCCTTCCAAAACATGTTTTTATACCACCTGCCACAGCCCATCACCTACAGGTAGGGTGTGTAGAATCAGAACCACACCTAGTTAGGCTCGGCGAGAGAGTCAGAGGACTAAGCACCTGCTCTGGCAAGTGCAGGAACCAGGGTTTGATCTCTAGTCCTGTGTGCCGCCCTGCCAGCCCTCCCCTGGGGCTTGCTGAGCTGGCCACCAAGTCCAGTGGTGCATGCCTATAATACCAGCACTGGGGAGGCTGAAACACAAGAGGATCTCTACGAGTCTGAGCTGTACAGTGAGACCCTGTACCAAATACGTAAAAATGAAAAATACATTAATAATAAAATTAAATTAAAAAAAGAATCGCACCAAGTTTACTCTCCTAGTGCAGCCTTTCATTCTGAGCTGGAGAACATGAGTCAGGAGGAAGTGCAAGGGGCAGGATTGCCTGCATCCCTTTGCCTGGAATCCTTGGGTTTGCATGTCAGGCCTGAGCTGCTCAGCACAGGGTCCGTGACCCTTGGACCCTAACCTCTGCCACACTCTCCCGTCCCCTTTCACCCTGCGTCCCAACATCAATCATCTTCCCCATCGGCATAGCAGTGGCAGTAATATTAATCGTTGCTAATACCTGTCAAGTGGTGTCTGCATCTAGGCACTCTGCTCGACATGCTACGTGCGTTGTGTAACTGAAGTCTCCCATTCACCCTTATTTCATTCTTTATTTTTTGTATTTTAGGGAAGTGTCTACAGGGTGTTCAGGGTCTCACTAGTAGATTGGACTCTAGTGATCTGCCTGTTGACAGCCTCCCAAGAGCTGGCATTACAGGCGCACACCACCACGACCAGCCTCAATTGCCGTCTCAGGGCACCCTGGGGATGGGGTTAGCATGGCAGGCCAAGGGATTGAACCCCTGGCCCCTGTGCTTGCTTGTAGGCCCTTTAATCACCTACCCTAATATGCTGATTCCTTCATGTTATGTATGGAAACCAAGGCTTTAAAACATGCAGTGACTTGTTCACATCTATGCAGCAGGTTGTTGGTGAGGTGGAGATTCAAACTCAGGCTGCATGACCAGATCTTTTTGTGTGGAACTGGAGCTGGATTCAGTGCCCAGTGGATTGCTGATCGCTGTGCTGCCCTTTGGAGGCTTGGGGTGCCTTGAGCGCTCACTGTTGACTTGGCATTCCGCTTTGGCAGCCCCTCCTACCCCCTTTACAAGGGGCCCTCCTCCAGCCCACTATCATTCGCAACTCAGCCTAGCAGTCATCTCCTCCATCTCTGCCCTTCTTTGGTTGGCCTTTTGGTTCTTTCATGAGGCTGAGAGCTCTCAGGATGGAGACTGCTGCCTGTGCATCATTACCAGTCAGAAGAGGCACTGTGCATGTCTGTTGCATTCCGTCTCCTGCGCAACCCTCTAACTTCTCTCTGTGGAGATGAGTTGTGTACTCAGGGCATGAGCGAGGTGAACAGGGAGGTTTGGCTTGTCTTTCCCCACGCCTCATTTGCTCCAGGGCTGCAGGCCAGGTTAACGGCCGGATGAGGAAAAACAAGCTCTGGATGCTGGCTGAAGGCCCTGGCACCTTGCTGCTTGCCTGGTCCCTGCACCACGTGGGAGGCTAGCAGCAGGCAGAAGCACAAGCCTGGGCTTGTCTCTCACATACAGGCTCCTGGTTGTTTTTCCCCTTTGATCTTCACATGTTCAGTCGGGTAACCTCAGTTGTAATTCTGAGAAACCCAAAGATGGAAAAAATAACCTTATTCTGAAGGCTTCACATTTCCTGAAGTCAAATGGCATGGCATGTTTTAGTTTTTCTTAAAGAATCTTTTTGGTAGGCTCAAGTAAAAGGAAAACAAAAGCAGCTCCTTTTCAGAATGGTATTGCCTGCAGAGAATGGTGGCATGTGCCTACAGCTGAAGTGCTCTGAAAGGTGGAGGCAGGAAGATTGTAAGCTTAAACAACTCAGTGACACCCAGTCTCAAAATGAAAAGAAACCTTTTGTTAAAAAAGGGATGATTGTGTATGTAGTTCAGGGTAATGGCTTTGAGTTCAATCCTCAATATGGAAAGAAGGGAAGAAAGAAAGAAAGAAAGAAAGAAAGAAAGAAAGAAAGAAAGAAAGAAAGAAAGAGGCAGGCTGGGGAGATAGCTCAACATCTTAAGCACCTGTTTGGCAAGTGCAAGGTCCTGAATTTGATACCAAGTACCAAAACAAAGAAAACAATATCAACAAGACAACAACAACAAAAGCAAGAAAAAGAAAGAAGAGAGACAGAGACAGAGAAAGAAAGGAAGAGAAAAAGGAAGAAAGAACAAAATGAAGTAAAGAATGACAATACCAAGGCTAGTTCAGGGAGCAAGACATAGCAAGGTGCAAGAAGAGCAACATGTGTTAGACGTGGAGAAGACTGGGAGGAGGGCAGTCTCTGTCCTTCATACGTCATGAGAGTGCCAGTGGGGACAGTGTGGCCTCATCTTCAAGGCCCAAACTCTAAGGTCCTGAGTGGAAGCAGAAGCAGGTCAGACCCCAGTTAAAGTGAGCACTACCTTCACGCCCATTTCTCAGATGCAGCAATGGGAAGACCTACATGAGGTACTCCAGAGCCACACATAAGTCACTGAGCGCTGTTCAGAGGTTGGTGTGCTGCTCTGGAAGTAATGAAGCCCTTGCCAAGAGCTGGGTAGAGCTCTGTGAGGATCAGCAGCCAATGCAGCTCAAGTGTCCTCATTGCCTGGGTGTCCACAACACGACCTTCCCTTTGGGTGTGAAGACACGGAGTGGCTCCTTGGTAGGAGAAGCAGAGAGCTGGTGCTCCAGGCAGCTGGACTCTTGCAGTGTCCCCAGAGTGTGGAGGACCAGGAGCGTAGAGACCAAAACACACCCTGCTTCCCTGGTTTTCCATAAAGGATGTCTGGTGGGCTGTTTGAGAAGCAAAACACAAAGGTATGGAAAATAAGAGCCATGTGCAGCTAGGGCTGAGCTGGCCTGGGAGTTAGGATCCTGGGACCTCCTCTTTGTGGGCTCTAGCATCCCTATCCAGTTGGAGATTGATGTGGACTGATGACCCAGAGGGCCTTTCTAGCTTGTGCTGGAAGGTGGAACACTCTCATCTGTGTCCTGCCAAGACTACAGGGGTGGGCTTAGAGAGGGGCCAGCCAGGCCCAGCTCTGACTGCTTCATGGGCATATGGCTGTGCTGCAGGAGGAGATTGTGTTCAGATTTTTCAGATGCCTACAGTAATAGAACAGAACATTCCAGCTCTGGGGACAGTCTCAGCCATGAGTAGGCTGGTTCTGGGAAATTTTGATGGTTGTTAGAAGTTGCCTAAGAGAATCTTTGGTCCAGGTGCAGGAACACATAATCATGTGCCTCTGCTCAGACCAGCCCTTGGCCATCCAGCAAGTTAGTGATAGAGGCAGGACAGAGCCCAGAGCTGCATACTCCTTCTGTGCAGGCACCATCTTCCACATAATTGGAGCACTCTGAATTTCTCTGAGGTTAAAGCCTCTGGTGCACTGTAATTATATGTTGTACTTTTGTGTCTAAGCTCTGGCATCTTCTAGAAGGACCATGGACTTCTCTTTGATGGTGTTTGGAGGACTGGAAAGAAAGATGTGCCAAGAAAATCCTACCGGAGAGAAGAGAGAGAGGAAGAAAAAGGTATGGTGGGAGGTAGAAAAAACCATGGTCTAGAAGCTCAGGATTAGGCTAAATTTAAAACTAGACCTTGACTGGAGAATTCATAAGATTTGATGGAAAGGTCCATCAGATGCCATGTTAACAGAGAGCTCAGTTTTATGAATCAGAAGATCAATCCCAGTGAGGACCCCAGGTGCCACAGTGGGTCAGTGGCAGAGCTGGGTGTGGAGCACAGGGCTGCTGGCTCCTGGCCCAGGGTCTATTTCTGCCTTCCAGGATTTCTGTGCAGCAGGGAGGGGTAAGCATAAGAAGTGGGCTCAGAACCACAACAGGCACTGGAACTGAGAACTGTCGAGACAGCTGGAGCAGAGAAAACTGGCATTAATGAGCCCTCCTAGTTCTGGCATGGGGGAGAAGGCTAGCAGATGACTCCAGGCCTGTGTGAGGAAAGCTTCCAGGTCACCCTCCACAAAAATACACCAGTGCTTAGGGCAGCTCGACTGTGGAAGAAGAAACCAGAGGGATCACCCAGCCTAATGGCAGGTGTTCAGAGTGTCAGGTGCCTGCCAGCTCCACGGCACCTTCCCTGTAAGGACAAGGTAGACACAAAGCATTGGGAAGAATATCGCGTGGGTGCAGGACAAGACTTTTAGCTTTGGACCCATCACTTCTCCTTAGTGCACCGCTGATGGGAGAGTAGCACTGATCAACACAGATGTGTCCATGTATGACGCGGCAGAGACCATGGGTGTCAGGTAGCCAGAGCAGCACATAGCTAGAAACTGCAGATGATAGTTTCTTTCTCCTCTAGGCTTCTTTTTGTCACTGTTACAATGGCTCAGCTCAGCAAAAGCATTTAGCAAAATGGATTGGCTCATTACAATGCAACACCTGACATTGTCTGATGGATTGGAGTCTTTCGATGATGCAATTATTTGAGCCCATCCAATGCTTTTAAAAAAATGTGCAGAATCCTCCTTTCATTGAAAATGGTTTAATCCTTTTAAGAAAAAGAAGGATTATTTTAATGACTATGCATTTTGGTTCTATCTTTCTTGGAGAATGTACAGGAGAGTCCCAACAGTAACATCTAGAGGAATCACTCAGTTCTCAGTAGAAGTTGGGATTGATGTGAATCCTTAACCTAAGGGTCACTACAAAGGGCTAGGGCTTGACCAGTCCCTTGATGCCACCAGGCCCACTGCTGATGGAGAAACAGACTGCAGGAAGAACCACTGGGTAAACAAAGGAGAACGGGATGCCACGAGAGTTCCAGTAGCATTTGGGGATTGCCCACTCCAATACCCTTAGCATGGAGCCTATGGAAAGTGATTCATAAATACAAACTCAAATTATGTAGATGTTTACTTAAGCCTCCTGCAGTTTCCTTGAGGCTTGGGAACCTTTCCAGTGCTGCTGTTGTATATAAGATAAAATTATTATACTTTATGGCTGTTTCTTTGGAATACCTTTGTATAAAGGCGGGATGAATTGATGTGATGGAGAGTGTTTAAGAAGAAGAACTTCGAAGTCTTTAAAAGGAAGGGTGAACCTGGAGTTATGTAATAAAACTACAAACATTTTTAACAACTTTACAAATTTCCATTGCAACACAGAAGTAGTCAGCTCTCAGGGAGAACAGTAATAGTCCCTACCTCAAGGGCTGGCAGGAGGCTCACACAGGCTAGTGCATATCAGCGAGCCTGGCATCAACTAGTGATGCCTGAGTTGTTTAGTATCTGTGCTGGTTGGCTTCTAGCAATTCAGGCCAAGACATGTTGCATCCAGAGAGCCAGAAAAAAAAAACGCATAATGAATCTAGCTTGAAGAATAGGCCTGTTTTACATCCCTCCTTCCCTTCTCAAAAGTCTCTGAATTGTGGAGAACTACAAGAGTTCCTCTGAGTTCAGTCCTGTGATTTGTATGGGCTAAATTCATGTGTAAAATTTCACTTTTCCCAGTGCTTTATTTTGTTTTCTTTTCCATCTTCCTTTTTTCCATTCCTCTTCTGCCTGACATCTTCTCTTTTTCTTTTCCTCTCCTTTTGGGTGTGTGAATTAGGCCTTAGAACCCTGGACGACCTCCTGGGGATCAAATAGAACTCTATTCTGAGTAGCTCAGTGCCTAGTTGTTCCTGGAGAGAGGGTCCTGATTCCTGTTAACTCTGCCTTGAAAAAAAGACAGTGAGTTTAAGGGCAGGTATAGTGTGTTTTGTGGGCATGAAGCAGTAAACAGTGGCCTATAACTGTCTGAAAAGCAATTTACTCCCTGAGAAGGAACATTCCCTCTTATGTGAAAGGGAGAAGGAAAAAAAGAAAAAAAAAATCTAAGACTTAACAAGATTGGTGAGTTGGGTACTCTAGACGCTCATCTACCCATCTGCTTGCTGGTGTCTAGTTTCTAGGGGAAGTCTCTAGGAGGAAGAGTGGTGGTGTGCCTCTTCCCCCTTGTCTCTTTTGCTCTGACGGTGGTGTCCTAGAAGAACTGCTACCACCTGGATTTGGCCACAGCACATCAGGAATAGCTTGGCAATGGGGAGGAGCCAGTCTCTTGGTCCAGTTTCAGGGCCTTCAATAGATAGCGTGTATTGATTTTCTGAGCTGGTTTTTGCAGAGCCAGGCTCACCTGGTCACCTTTAATGCCTATGTTTTCTTTTTAACAGAGAGCTGGGGGCAGAGGATACACTGTCAAACCACGTAAAAATTATAAATATTAGAACAGTAAGATGGCTAAAGAACTCTAAGATATTTGTTTGGTCCCTGGAGTATTGCACTCAAAGCAACATCCATCCCCAGGCTGGTCTTCTGGTTCACTCCCTTCTCTAATGGTTTAGAAATAAAAATCCCAAGTCTTTGAGAGGAAAAGTTGCTTTGAGTTGCTTTGAGTTTCTGGACTGGACTAGGTGGACAGAATTCCAACCCAGCTCTCTGCACTTGATTCCCCCTCTTCAGCTGGTGGCAGAATTCAGGCAGGAGTAGGGGAAGCCATAGCAGGATCTTCAGCACCCTCCTGTGGTCTGCCTACTGTTTTAGCTTCCTTAGAACCTCTATAGCACTAACTGTTACAGGTCACATAACATTTGCCTGGAAGACAAATCTCTTCCAACTGACACAAGGGATGGAATTGCCCTGGGTCCTTGACCCTCCCCCAACCCACATGTGGTAGCCACCTTGGCCCTTTCTGCCTCAGAGTAAGATAACAAGATGCTTCAGGGACAGCCAGCCAGCCAGTAGGGGCTGGCATGGAGGAGTTGCGACAGTGTGGGCAGGACATCCACTCTTGGAGAGCAGTTGGGTCACCGAAAGGAAGTGATCCACAGTCTAATTCTTGGCCAAACAGAAGGGCTTCAAGGCTTGACCTGAGGCCCTGCCTCACTCCTGACTGGCTGTGAAACCATAGACAAGTCAGTAAGCTGTGCTGTATTCCTGTTTTCTTACTGATAAAATAGGAATCATAATGATCCCTGGGCTAGATGTGAGGCCGAATGAGCACATCAAAAAGCGTTCAGCCAGCTCTGGCACATGGCGCATGCCAATTAGTGTCATTATTCCTACTCTGCCAAGGCCTCATATGTACACCATGATGGGAGAGAGGGACACATGGAGACTGTCTTAGCCATTTCCTGCAGAATTCATCTAGCACAGGTCAGAACTACTGGTCAGTGAGCTGTTATGCTGTGAAAAGACCCAAGAGACACTGGGAAGGTTGAAGGCAAAATCAAAGGCACAAAAGCATTCTGCAAAATAAAGTCAGCAGAATTTAAATTTCTGCAGATTTTTCAGGGGTCAGTAGAGGTGGCTAGAAATGGGGAGAAGGATATCAATACAGGTAGGAGGATGAGCGAGTTTTTTCATGTGGCAGAGAGTGGAAACTCAGGGAAGAGCTGTCCTTTCAGAAACAGTCAGTGGCTGGAACAGCTGAGGCTGCTTTTACCTCAACAGAGGTATCGCACATTCAATTCTACAGCATCGTTTGCTGACTGAGCTGTGCTGTACCATGCTGCCCGAGCAGCTTTCCACTATCCTAACTCCTTCTGTGGACATTGCTAGATACAAAGGAAACCCAGAGAATTCAGGGCAAAGGTGGCTATCTTCTTGGATTTGGCTAAATAAACCACACATCATGAACAGGTGGGAGCTTCTAAATGTGATGGAGGCATAAAGCTAGAGTAAGTGATGAAGAAATGCATGAAGCATGTCCCCTCACCTCACCCCCTTGGTTTCAGGCTGCATATGGTGTGACGGTCCTTTTCTTTGGTTACAGGGCTGTACCTCAGAACCTGTGCCTCAAGGATACAGGCTCCTGCGGGCAGCAGGTAGAGTTGTATCGCTGTCCCATGAGGATGACTTGTTCTTTCTGCTTCTTCTCTCCATCTCAATGCAGAAGTCATTATAAGCTTTCTCTTCTAAGTGAGAGAAGAAGACTGAGAGAAGAGAGGGGCACAGAGAAAAGCTCTCCTCCCACCTCTGGTTCTAATGTGCAGTTCTAGCCACTCCTCAAGAATGGCCAAAGAGTCCTGAGCCTGGTGGAGTGAGCATGAGGTGGTGGTTTCCTGGATGATTGTATGGCTGGAAACTGGAGGCTTATGTTAGGACTTGCCCATAGACAAGGGTTTCTGCAAGTTCCCTGCAGCTAAGTGTATCCTGTTCTCAGGTACCTTCACATGTTTACAGGGCCCTGCCTCCCAGGCTCAGGCTGATGTTGGTTTTTGCTGGGAGTGGATGATTTCCAGAGCTGCTGCCACAGAGAGCTCCCTGGAAGGCTCTTCCCTGCATTCTCCAGTGTCAGCCTTGTGCTGCCTCTCAGGCCTTGTTTAAAGAATTTCTGGAAGGTGAGTCCACCTCTTCCTGGCACATTTTTACAATGGCTTTATCTCTAAGAGGAACAATTTTCTGCTTGTGCTGGTTTGATTGCTTGGTGTGGAACTGGGATGGGGCTTCAGGTTCCCTCAGGATTATTGTTAGATTGTCTTCTATTTTTACAGATCAGACAAAACTATGGCCTCAGCAAGTATCAACTCTGGACAGACATTTTTAGTTCATTTAGCATATTGCAATTGAGTTACAAACGAAATTCAGAGGAGATAAGACCTGCCCAAAGAAATCAATTCTGTAGCCCAGGTCTTACCCTAAGGTGGTATTCCTTCCACCACCTCACCATACAGTGTCCACAGTTTGCCAAGCCAAGGCCAGTGTAGACTTGTATTAAAAGCAGGAGAAGGACTGGACTGCGACCACACACAGCAGGACCCTGGTATCTCACAGCTAGAGCACACCATGCATGGGCCATTGGGAAGAGCCCCAGAGACAGTCCTTGCTCTGCCATGGACTCCTCGTGGGAGCTCAGACAAGACATTCTGGTTCTCTGAGCCTCAGTTCCTTCTCTGCAAACAAGGATACTAATTCTCATGTTGCTTGCTTTCAGAGCTGGGGTTGAGGTGTGGAATGTTCTCTAACAAAATTTCACAGCCCTAGTGGGGAGTATTATGAGCATTTTTAAAAGTCTGGTGGCTGAAACATTGAATTGTAAACTGAGGTTGGTTTGGGTTCATGTTCTGACATTGCTACCTATGGGTCAGGCAAGATGGGACCTGGTAAGTGACCTAACCCACAGTGTCTGACTCAGGATATTTCATGAACCAAAGAACTTTTTCTCAAAGCAGAAATTCAAGGACTGATGTGGAGCAGGCAGCTTTTTATTTTGCCTTTTGTGACCACTAATATAAAACTAAGAAATGGACAGAAAGCAAATCAGTTTAACTCCCTTCCACATCAGCTTCTTACTGTGAGAGTGCATTCTGCCAAAGAACACAGGAAGGACACATTCAGAACAGAGTGTTCTGAGAGTAAAAGCAACTGACCGTCTGAACAAGGCCTCACAGGCCCTTTTCCCATCCCATTGTGGACTGATGGAAACTTCATTGTATGATTGAACCACTTTGTGGGTGAGGAACTGAGATTCAGAACGACCTAGGGCCTGTTGCCCAACTCAAACTACCCATGACACTGAGACCATGGCCATGTTCAAGATTGCTTCTTTATCTTTAGGAAAATGAAAGGTCCAGTCTTATGGGGAAAGTCCAGGTGGATGCAACGGTGGAAGGATGGGGCTAGGGGTGGGGGAATTTTATTTACACTGTGCATTTTGCTCTTTGCAAAGCATTACGGGAATGCGTGTTCCAACTTAATGCAGACATCGGACTCCAAAGCCTGTCCTGTTTCCACTACAGAGATTAGCAAACTCCAATCTTCAGGCCCCAGCCAGCTCACCACACCTCATTCTGTACAGGAATGAAGCTTTATAGGATTGGAGCCATGCCTGCTCCTCTGTGTGTAGTCTGGTTGCTGCATCACTGTGACATCTGAGGTGACTAATTGCAGCAGAGACACTGAGGCTCACAAAGCCTAAAATGTTTGCCATCTGGAACTATAAACTGTAAACAAGAAGTTTGCTTGGTTTTGTACTTTACCCCTTTTTGCAGTAATGCGATTGCCCACACAAGCACTATGGGAAATAAGGCCACATACTAATTAATTCCAACTGACACTGAGACATTATTTACAAAGTTGTACTACGGTAACTGCTTTGAAAGATCCAGAATGCTTGCTGCGGGAGGCTCATGAGCTGACTGTCTAAGTCTCTGGGGTACAGGCAGAAGGGAATACACGGGCCAGAGTGTCCTAAAGGAGATTCCAAGTATGTGGACATCTGTGTGAGATGTGCCAGACCTCAGTTCCAAGGAGGCCTCAGTGTCTGTGACAGCCTCCTGCTTCTCCTTTTCATTTTCCCTTCGAGCTGTCTGCTTGTCCAGCTGTGCTTGCTGTCAAGCATAATGTATACAGGACTTGGAGTGGGGGGAGGTGGTGTTACAAGGTGTAAGAGAATTGGCTTAGAGATGAAGGCCTCCAGGTTCAGTCCTCTATGACCTTGGGAGAGACATTTCACTTTCCCTCTCTAGGCTTGACTTTTCCTCCTCTCATGATAAAAATACTAATTGCGACCTTCAAGTTTTTCACCTTCTCTATTAACTGAACACTTTTTATCACACTTCTGGGGCTTGTAGAGAGAAGATACAGTTAATTTCATTTGCAAAGATGAGCAGCAAGTCTGTTTTCACAAATCCTCAAGTTCATTATGCCTCTTGGCTTTTACCAGTTATTTAATGGTTTTCCTGAGCTGATTGCTATGCCAAGGAATTTATAGACAGGGACTGATTGAGTTCTCCAGTGTATTAATGAGGTGAATACTGTTATTCACATTTAAGAGCTCAGGAGTCAAGGTTCCTAGGTGGAAAGCCCAGAAAAGAATAATACACACCCTTGCCTTATTTAGTGCTTCAAGCTTTTGATGTGGTACTCCCTGTGTTCCCATCAGTGCCCATGCCAGGCTGGCCAGAGGAAGGGTGCCCATCATCAGGAATGTTGGGGGAGTATGGAAAGTTGGTGTGGACAGGAGTGCTGATCAGGGACTCCTGAGGTCAACCAAGAGACATCAGCTCTGCCCCAAGCAGACCCCATCTGTGCCCCACCCCCTTCCTGTTGGACACAGTCATAGGGATTGGTAATGGGGAGCCACATCTTTGAATCATGGCAAGCATGATTCACTGCATATTTACTTCTAATTTCAAGATCTTACCTCCTTTATGGGGGGAGTTTCCAGGTGGGCTGGGAATGGAGTCCTGGGAGAAAAGCAAAGAGAAAAGCAAAACAGCAATTGAGGATGACATTCAGTTAAAAAATCTCTCTCTCTCTCTCTCTCTCTCTCTCTCTCTCTCTCTCTCTCTCTCTCTCCATTTCCAATTGGGTTGCAGTTTAGAATTTCTCTTCCACCTGACTCTCCACATTTAAAAATTGGGTTACCGATGCAGTTTTCAACACAGTCTCAACTCATTGTTTGGCAGCTTAACTCTCAGAAACACAAAACAAGGCTTGGGATGATCTGTCATTTGTGGACAAGAGGCAGAGGGCTGAGCTAGACAACATGGCTCGTCCAGAGCTGCCCAGGGAATTCATGGAGTTGAGAGGCCACAGCTGGGATCCTGACTTCCTGGTCTATTGCTTACCCGCCCCAGATGTGTTAGTTTTTCCCCTTCAGTCAACATAAGAACAATCAAGTGAATTGTATAAATATATGTGGTTTTTTTCCCCATGTTTGATTCTTCTGCAAAAGTGTATTGTAAACATACCTGGAAGGTACATTTCTAACTCTCCTGTGGTTGGAAATTCTGAGTTAACTGAAATGTTTATATATCAAGAATTATGAAGGTATCATAAGTTGACTGAGTTATTACCTTGCATAGATTTTTTACAAGTATATGACTAAACAGAACATGTAAATATTTACAAATACATAACATACATGAATACAAATATATATTATATATTCACACTACATTATTTTTTCTATCCTGACCATAAATACGTATGCAGGTTGAGCGGAACAACTTGCTGAAGGAGGGAGACTTGACTGGGGGATTTCAGAGGGTTAAAGGAGGTTTAATGGCTGGGTTGGCTGTTCTGGGCAAGTAGCCCATGAGCTGGAGGGACATGAATCTCCTGCCCCAATAAATTCCTCCCAGATTAACTGTCCTTTCTTGCCCCTCCTCTCTCTTCCTGTGCCAGCACGAAGTCACCCTAAAATGTCCTGCCAGGAAAGAATGAAGTATCCTAATCATCTTCTGGTCTGCCCAAGTTGGAATTTATTCAAAAGCACACAGAGAGGGCATTTGCATTGAGAAACACAACTTTCTAATCTCTCCCAAAGCTGAAAGTCCATAGCTGTCCCTAGCTCCTCTTCTCAGTGCTCTGTATGGATGCCTACCTATGACCACAGGGATTGACACGTGTACCCCACTTTATCCCCAGGAGCTCTGACCCTTGCTTTCCTGGCACACTTTGTTTTCTGATCAGTGAATCACAAGCACCTCTCAAAGGGTACCACACTGATCTGGAAGTAAGGAAGTCAGTCTCAACTTTTCAGGCTCCATTTCTCATGTGAATAAGGGTCAATTTGGTCTGGAAGGTCCTTTCCCCCTGTTGAACTAATCAATGATTTTATTGCCTTAGTTGAAATTTCTTAACCTAGTTTAACACTGTTTTACCTTTGCAGTCATTCAATTAGCTGTGCAGTTCATAGGAAACCCTGACCTCACACAATCCCCCCCTCGGGTTGCTTCTGTGAACAACAATCACCATCTCAAAGTTGTGTGAGTCACTAATTCTCAGCCAAGTATGACTATCAATTAATGGGATGCACAATTGCACAAAGAAAAGCACTTAACACTTAAATGTGGTGCTAAAGACTTAGATTCCTTCAGCAGCCCAGGGACCATCCAGAGACAGAGGACACAATAGCAAGACCAATAGAGCCACCCCAGTAGAAGATAAACTGGGGAATTGTTCATTCTCATACTGAATGAGTGAGTGCTTGGTTGGTAGTAGGTGCTACGTTACTCATTGGAAAGTGTGCTACAGGGGTTGGGGGTATAGCTCAGTGACATAAGTGCCGGCCTGGCAAGTGCAAGGTCCTGAGTTCAAACCCCAGTACAAAAAAAAAGTGTGCTATCAATGCAGTTATTAAAGTCACTTTAAACGTTTCTGCTGGAAATATAAGAAGTAAAGCCATGCTGTTATGTTGAGCTATAGGGGACTCAGGTCAACAATTTCTGACATTGCCAGTCAAGCGGAAGACCCAATACTATTATGGGCTACTGGACTCTTTAAGAATATTTTGCTGAGTTTA
>NW_004524674.1:8213201-8216456 GCF_000260255.1 Octodon degus | reverse complement strand
GATGAATGTCCATTTTGTATCTGTGTACTCAAAGTGGTTAGGATAGATATATAGTTGCATTCTCTTAATGAATAGAATGATTTGTTCTAGTGGTGTTTGTAAATAGGATCTCAAGTCCACATCTTGTACAGCAATTAACTACTAAGAAGAATATATGCAGTGTGTTATTTGTTGAAACTGTATTTCTGATTTGATTTGAAACTGTCTCATTGCTATCTATTTATCAATAAAATTTTGAAAAAAAATAAAGTATGCATATCCAAAATAAATATGAACTATAAATGTAAAAAAATAATGAAGTCACTTTAAAAAGATAAATATAAAATTAGAAGGGTGAGTTGTGTCAAAAGCTGCAAAGGAATCAGAGTGCTTTTAATAGAGCCGCTCCTAATTATAGCGTCGTAATCATGGTGTTCTGATCATGGTGGGCATAAATCACTTTGGGCCTTACAAAAATGCCGGTGCTGATTGAGCAGGTTGGGTGGAGCTTGGGATTCTCCTCCATCTGACGGCCTCCCGGCTGGTGCCAGGATCCCTAGCCTGGACAGCACATGTGAAGCCACAGGCTGGATGAGGTAATGTTGGGGAGAAGGTCTTAATTCAGATGGGGGCCAGAGACAGCCCCGCCTCTCTCTCATTTGTGTGCTTCCTGGTTCTCAGTGTCAGATAAGGGGATGCTAAGCCTGGAGCACCTCCGTATCTCAGAGGATCCTGTTGCTTCAACTTTCATCCAGGGCCCAGGAATCCCTGACCAAAATGTGTGTGCTCTCATTGTGAGGAGCACAAGGTCTTTCTAGCTTCTTGTGGTTACCAGGGTTAAACAAGATTAGAGAGCCAACAGAGAAAACTGTAGACATCAGTTAGGCCAATCAACTAATTTTATAGGGAGAGGAAACCAAGACACTTAGGAATCGGTGGCAAAACCTGGCCTGAAATTCTCCACTGCCCTTTCCACTGTCCCAGCATAGATGCTGCCCTCAGAAACCAAGTGGGGGGGGGGAAAGCATGTTCCTTTCTTCTTCCCTCTTCCCTATCCAGTCCTTGCACTTGAGGGCAGAGAAGCAGGATCTGAAGAGATGGCTGTTAACATCTATTAAAGACTCTTTATGCCTGGACTGAGTGCTGTCTATCAGCTCTTCTCTGGTAAGATGTCCTGTAGTTCTGGAATTCTGCCCCAAAATCTCTAGGGCATTTGGGCCCTGGCTGGGGAAGTATAAGCCATTTTGCTCAGTGGCTTGGCTTTGATTCCTATAGTACACAGATGTAATAAAACAGACTCAGATGTAAATAAACAGACCTTCCCAGGTTGTCAGTCTCAGTTCCATTAAATAGCTCAGAAAAATCCATCTCCATGGTTACCAAACCCGATGAACTTCCTTAAGCGCACTTCCTTATTTTGAAGTCTCTGCTGATGTCTGACTGGTATCCCACAGTGCTGGCGTTCTCTTTGGGTATGGAGAGAAGCATAGTCATCCTCAGGCTGCTTGTCCCCAGCCCAGTCATCTTCTCTAACTAGGACTGTTTTCTCCCTCCCTTAATCACTGAGATGGGAGTGCCATCAGGCCTTCCTTCCACTGGGCTGTTGCAGACATAATGAGGTATTGTACTGAAAGTGCTAGCAGTTGCTTGAAAATGATAGCTATTTGGGAGACTGCCTTGGTTCTTCAGATGTGTTTCATTTGCCTCAGAACCACGAAAGACTTATTTCCTTCCACAGGGCAGTGATGTGCAGGTGCAGTCAGCTCCCAAACTTGCTTTGGATGCAATTGTTCTCTGTGGCTGGAAATGGCCAAAGGGAACTAAGGCCTGACATACGCCCTGGGGAATTCCACATCCTCTTCTCCTCTGTCCTCACACTGTCTCGTAAGGTGGGTTTGGGCTCATGGTTCATAGAATTCTATTATCTTGGAGCTAACATGATTAGGCTTAAAACAACAACAGCAACAATAACAACAACAACAAACTTTGATAGTCCATGTTTACAGTGCATAATGATTCCATTCATCCTGGGGCACGTTGGTCCAAGTTATTTTTATTTCCCCTCCCCCTTCCCTTGCTCTCCTTTCCTCCCTCCATCTCTTGGTCCCTGTCCCATTTACAAATGATGATTAAAGGTAACAAGGGTTACTCTGGAGACCGCTTGCTGCATACATTATCTTACTTAACTTTCACCTTGACTCCAGGAGTTAGGAACTGAGATTTAAAGAAGTGCTATACTGATTGCAGCAGATCCCACAGGTGCTAGATGAGGCCGATGGACTAAACTCAGAAGAGTGGCAGCGAAGGCAGTACTCCTCACTGCTCTACCTTGTTTCCTCTCTAGACCTCGCAGGATAAAGCTGGGCATCTGGTCAGTAGAGGTTATGGAAAACCCTCAGTAAAAAAGGCTATTTTTCATGGAGCTCATGGTTTGACCTGGTCTGTGAAAATAGGAATTGGACCAGTGCCTCAAAGCAGCTCTTGTCCTGCTTCCAAGGCCTTTCTACCACTGGGGAAATCTTCATATCATGCAGATCCTGATTCAGTGGACCTGAGATGGGGTCTTAGGTCTTGAGGTTCTAGTTAGCTTCTAGCTAAGCCAACACTACTAGGCCATGGGCCGTACATTAAGCAGAAAGTACTCGAAGACATCACCTAACTAGAAGGGAGGACATTTGGGGTCTTCAGAGATATCTGTAGGAGCAGAATGTGGATTTGGGCTCTGATATGGACTTAGTCATTCCCCATGGTCAGAAAATCCAGTTGTCTTGTTCTTTCTGTCTCTTCTCTCCATCTCATTGATTATTATTATTATTATTATTATTATTGCCATTTAACTCCACTTCTTTTTTTTTTGCTTTTATTTATTTTATTTAGAAACAAATATCAATGAGACAGTTTCAAAGCTGATTAATAGGACAGTTTCAATAATCAATACATTGTACATTGTGATCTTCTTAGTGGTTATTCATAGTACAAGATGCAGGCTGGATATCCTGTCCAAACACTATTCGTACAAATCTTTCTTCTCATTGAATTAAGTGAAAGTAGCTGTATATCTATCCTATTCTGTTTATGTAAGTACAAAATGGTCCTTCCTTTGTGTCTCCTTTTTTTGTTTAGTCCTGTCAGAAATGAGTATTCCATTGGCATCTAAATAATATAGGTGCATGAATTCAGCAAAACAAACCAACACAGTCCAGCAGTCTACAATAGTAGTGGATTATCCACAGAAGTTGTTGACTTGAGCCTTTCACAGCTCAGCATATTAATATG
>NW_004524674.1:8194447-8213101 GCF_000260255.1 Octodon degus | reverse complement strand
TATTAATATGGCTTTACTTTATATATCTCGTTTTTATACTTTTCTGTTGGATGGTTAAGACCAAGATAAAGCAAAACCTACATAGCAAGAAATGTAACTTTTGTATTTGATAAGGTCAGTCAAGTACCCTCAGGATTTATCCTGTAACCCTGTACTACACTTTGTAGATCCTTTGTCAGTGTCAGCCATGTGAATGTTAACTCCACTTCTTGCTGCACCTGTCTAGACAGATGGACGCTTGCTCTGTTCCTACCAGTCCTCTCTTCCCTTCTGGGATGACTTTCTCTGGCTCTATTCCCACTAGTCCTCTCCTCTCCTGGGTTGTCTTTCTCAGGGCTGTATTTTTCCTCACTCTTTTGTCCCACCTGGAATGCCCTGCCCCACTTCATCCTATGGTCACCCTGACAAAAGAGAGCTCATTATGCTGTCAGGTGCAGTAAGGGTGACAGAAGGTGGCCGCCATCACCTTCTGCTCTCCACACATGAAGTGAGGGAGTTATGGGCCATCAAGAAAAGTCAGCACTGCCTGGTGAAGCACATCTGTGACTTCCAAGTGTCACCTCCCAGATCACTGCTTAATGAGGAAGAATAAACATATTTTGCAAAAGACATATTGGTGGCTAGCACCTCAATTAAGTGATGCAACATAATCACCAAACATGGGACAATCTGATGTAAGCCACTAGCTTTGTTACAGTAAGAATGTAACATTTCCTAGGCACAATTTTTGTTAAAAAAAGGTTTCTAATTGAGATAACTCCAAAAGGTAAACTCTGCCTGGACTCTTCAAAATAGTCAAAAAGAAGAAATAACAAAGCATAGGGGAGATTGTTAGATCAGACTTCTCCAACTTTATTGTTCCTGAAGATCACAGGGGGAGCTTGTAAAATGCAGACTTGGATTCAGTACCTGGGGAGTGTGGCCTGAGATTCTGGGTTTCTAGCAAGTTCTTGGGACCATCCAGTAAATCATAACATTCTAGGTAAAACAGACCTAATCCTTAGACATAATGCAGTGTGTGACCCTAGACAGGTGTCTACATACCCAAGCAATACAAAATGAAGTGGCTACGGAAGACATTTTTGGACAAGTGAAGAGATTGGAACATGGGCCATAAGCTTTTCTTACTATGGGATACAACTGAATTAATGCGAACTCTCTTGGCTATGGTACAGGCTTGTGCTAAGCAGCAGAGAGGTGCCAAAGTACTTGTGTCTGAAAGGTTCCACACTCCGTACCTCGCTTTCACATCCTCACATGGAGAGCGCAACTGTGTCAGCACAAGCACACTTGCTAACCACCGAAAGGTTGAGCAATTGCTTCCTATTTTATTTGTGTATATTTTCAAAATAAACTTTGGGCCTAAGATGTAATCTTTCTAACTCTTGCAGGCTTAGTGAAGACACTCCTGTGTCTTCAGATCCCCACAGCTTGGCCCAGGGCTTGCTCTTGAGAACATTCTTAGAGGATTTTAAGACAATTGTCAGATGGAAGGGAAGAGAAGTTACTTAGGTCGAGGGAAGTGTTGTGGGGTGGGGCAGGCCATCCCTATGTAGTGTCTGAGAACAAATAACCCAGAAGACAGTGCTCCCATTGCCCACAACCACTGCTCTCAGAGTCACTGCTGGTGAGAGGTAGATGGTGCTGTGGGAGTACTTTTTTCTTTTTTCTTTTTGCTTACAAAAAAGAGCATAATTCTCTTTGCTTACAAAAAAGAAAGAGGCAGCTGCTTTCTCTTTCATTCTGGAAACATCTACAGTGCTTGGAAGCAGAGCTATCCAGAGAGCTCTTGCTCTGACCTTTTGGAATGTGCCTGTATTGTCTCTCCTGGGCTGGCTAAGGGTAGCACCAACTTTAGGAAACAAGCAGTCTCTAAGGTTGAGGACCTCATGGTACCTGTAAACGCAAGCACCAATCTCTGATGTAAACCAGGAGCCAGTCTCATCGGGTATTCCTTCTTCTTCTAAGGAGATGCGAGAAGCTAAATTTTTCTATTTCACTTTGCTACATAAATCCTGTGCAATCCTACCTGGACTCTGTAGTCTTTCTGAAGCTGCCTGGTTGCTGTAGGCCCTTAAGCACTAACTCGGGAATAAATAAAGTTTCTTTCCATATTGATGTGACAGTGTGTCTCTTTGTGGCAGGATTTTGGTTCCTCACGAGGACACTGCTATAATTTCTTTGAAGGCTGATTGACATGTATTGAGGTGAAAACAAACTTTCTATTTCCATTGTTAAGAATTCATCCTACAAATATACTTGGGACACACCCAGAAGGCAAAAATCCTAGAGAAAAACATAAGGGTCTTGCACTAGGTACACATTTAATAGAATTTGAAGTATTGGTACAATGGAATGTTATGTGACTCTTCAACAACTTTCAACGGACTTCTCCACATCGACACAGAAAGATCTTTAGGACACATAAAGCAAAGGATAAAATTGTGGGCTCATTAGATGACATGTGTATTAGCTATTTGTAGAGTCTCAGATTTTAAGAAAGATGGATGAGAATCTGTTCATGGTAATTTCAACAAAGAGGGATTGGTGGCTAGGGAAAATGTAAGAGATTTTTACTTTTTTCCCTTTTATCCTTATTTTTCAGTACTTTTCTTAATGTAAATGTAATCTTGATAAGACTATACAGATTGAAATACAAATAAAAGTACAATAACCACAAAGACCTTGAATGTGTCACCCAAAGGAAGCTCTCTAAACAGTGCCCAAGCAGGACTGCTGGTTTTCTTGACTATCTACCCAATGCATAGAATGATGTCTTGTCTGTAATAGATACTCAATAAATACTTGGGATCAAAGCCTCCTTCGTCTCTCCTGTGAAGTTTGCCCTTGGAGTTGTTTTACCTTTTAGCCAGACCTTGAGGCAGTCTCATGATGGCCCAACACACTCTACTTCTCCTCCAGCCCTTTGCTGTTAGCAGGGCTCTGACTTCCCTTTCCCACCCAGTAGAAGTTGCTCATGAGTCTTGAGCCAACCCGAGAAACCCCAGTCTCCAGAGGGTCCTTAAACCGGTTGGCAAAGCCCTCTCTCTCCCTAGCTGATGTTCTTGTCGCCCTCTTTGCCTACTTTGCACCGCTTCTTTCTTTCTTTCTTTCTTTCTTTCTTTCTTTCTTTCTTTCTTTCTTTCTTTCTTTCTTTCTTTCTTTCTTTCTTTCTTTCTTTTTTGCAGAACCGGGGATTGAACTCAGATCCTTGCGTTTGCCAGTCAAGCGCTTATCCTACCGAGCCATCTCCCCGGGCCCTTTGCACCGCTTCTTACATCGCCATGGTTTGGCTATGTAAAATCTTGTCAATAGATGTGACCTTTCACCAAAAACTGTGGGCCTTCTTCTAGCAGTAAAACCATCCTCATGACTTGCCGCCCTGCCATTGTCACATCCCAGAGGAGCTACATGGCTCTCAGCCCTTCCCAGTTTTAATAAGGGAGGTGAGCCTAAGCCTCCTGAGTTTCTCCCGTGAATTTCTCGTCCTGAGATCCTGGTGAACCTCTTTGCTGCCTGCGTTCCATGGGCCATAAAGTCAGTCTATGTTCCTTCTTACCAAGTGCTTCCTTGACAGCACAAGCTATAGGGATCACATGCTTCTAATCCTAAACACAGTTAATATAAAATAAACTTTTTACAAGAAATTGTATGTGTGAAAAATTTGACACATAATATCACAACTACTACTAGTATTTCAAGCCATAGATTGGGAACAAGTAACTGAGATTTCTGAAGCTAAAAAAAAAAAAAAAAAAAAAATCCCAGAACTACCAGGAAGGATGGTGCATGCCTAAAATTCTAGTGTTCTGTGAGGCAGAGGTAAGAGAGTTGCAAGTTTAAGGTCAGACTTGGCAAGTTAGTGACTCAGTGAGACCTTGTTTTAAAATTTTTAAAAGGGGCTCAATGCCCAGTCACATGTGAAAGAGAAAGAAAAATAAATTACAGCACACCAAATGGTAGACTCAGATTGTGACGAGCATGTTTTCAGACCTAAGCTTGAAGGGTGCATCAAGGAAACAGATGCACAAGAAGGTAAGCTTCTAAGAGCACAGTGGGGACAGAGCTCCTTGATACTTCTGGTGCTGTCAATACCAGCAAAGGAACAGGTATTCTCATGAAGAAACCAAGCAGTCTTGGTACTGGCACTTTCGTGGGGTGGTCTGGTTCAAGTCCATTCCCTCTTTATTCCCCATTTTCTGTATTCATAAGAATAAGGCAGAAAGATCTGCTCTAGCTCTCTCATAGAAGGAATCAGTTTGACCCTCGGTTGGACTTGAGTGAGGGTCACTTGGGAGTTTGCAGTAGCTCATCATTGTCCTTTCCCACCAGCTCCCCCCTTCCCCACCACCCCGTGAAGTTCTGCCTGCATCTTCCACCCACAGAGTGCCTCCAAGGTCACTTCATTTCCTTTTCTGTGGCTAACATCTACTTCACCCCAAATTTCAGTCACAGAACTTACAGCCTGTACTGAAGGAAAGGTGTCCTAGGATGTTTCTAGAACATCATCATTATTATACGGGGATGAGTCCATGAAATGAGAAGCTCTACGATTTCCTCTATCCAAATCAAATGTTCTCGACCTCCTTTTGTAACTTATACTGAGACATGAACTTCAAAGCTTCATTTAAATTTCAAAGTTTAAAGACATTTGGGAAGTAGATATCAAAGCCTTTTAATGCTTACCTCTTTTTAAGAAGAGTTATAAAGCCTTTAGCGTGAGACAACTGAAGAAAAACCAGAGCAAATTCTACAGGATTATAACACTGTAACAAGTGACAAGTGAGAGTCATAAAGAGGAGCACTCTCACTTTGGCAGGATATGTCTGGGTACAGTTCTTACACTATCCAGATTAGCAAAAATTTTGCAAAACAAATGAACCGCTTATACTGTTGTGCAATGTTTCCTTATTCACATACACTAATGGTTTCTCTGTTAACACCAATTTTCTAAAATATGTAGAAGCTTTCTCTTTCATCTCTTCTATTTCCAGAAACAAATCTTACTCCTTACTTCAAATAAACTAAACCTCTCAACACTTTGACATTGCACAACCTGTACCCCACAATTGCTAATATTCTGAGGTGTCTCCGAGGGAACAGGTGTCAAAAACATTTCTTTTTCTTCTCATCTCTTCTGTTTCTTGTGATGCCCTGTGCTCCTCAGAGCAGTGGCTTGTGAGGAAGCTTTTGATTTCTTTTGTGGGTTTTAACACTGAAACACTCAAAGATTAGAGAAACCCTAGCTTTATCTCCTGCCGTTGTTCCTGCCAGACACTGGCTTCAGAAATTAGCTCTTTGTTAAATATGAACAAACACAACAGCATTAAAAAAAAAGAGAAAAAGCTCTTGGAAATGAGCGAGGCATCAGGAAACTTGGGAACACTGGACCAAAGCTACAAACCTCTGAAATCTCCTCTGAGGACCTTAAAGACGCAATACCAAGTTTTATAAACAAACTGTCTGGTTTACCCCGTGCTTCCTTCTTTGGTAGAGCGGGGCTCTGGCTCAGCTGGATTTAAATCATAAATTTTCCAGGTCAGTAGCTTCCCCCCATTTTTTTTTTTTTTTTTGGTTCATGTAGGCTTGGAAAATTTTGAGATGATGGTCCAATAATTTTTCTCTCAAAAATCCAAGTTATTTCAGGGAGTGACGGCCCTGTTTCTTTCATTTATTTTTCTTTATCTTTACTTTTTGCTCCCAACCAGCAATTTGTTTCCTGAGCCTTTCTCTGGAGGAAGTGGAACTTAAATCAGAAAGGGAAACCAACCAGGTCAATCCACTCACCGTCCTCTGAACCACCAGGACCATAATGGTTGCCACCGTGAAGACGAGACACAGAGCCAGTGTGGCGGTGGTGAAGCAGAAGTAGCTGCGGCTGGTGCCTCCCAAGTGGCTGGCCACGGAGCCAGGAGGCACATGCATGGCTGGGTCTGGGCAGGGGGTCCCCGGGCTGCGTGCGTGCTGCAGCCCTGGGTCCATGCTTTATATAGTCTTCCCTGCATCACACCTTATCTCCCCTCATCGTCGGTTCTGGGCCCATCTCTGTTCCAAGAAGGATTTTCCCCCTGCATCCTGGATCATGTGACTTGGAAAAAACTCTTCACCGGCTGTCTGGCGGACAAACTCTTCTCTGGGGGCGTGAGACACAGGGCAGCGGCAGCAAGGGTGGGGGAGAAGTTCATTTTGCATCGCCCAGGATTATTTTGAGAGCAGAGAAACTGTAGCTAAAGAGAAGGTGACTGATGTCAGAGGATGTGTAGAAAAATGCCAGTTCCTCTCTCTCTCTCTCTCTCTCTCTCTCTCTCTCTCTCTCTCTCTCTCTCTCTCTCTGTACAAAGTAACTTCTGTTTCTTTCAGAATCAGCCAGAAACGCCTCGCTGAGAGACTTCCCCGACTTTGGCATAGCCCCTGGCTCAGAAGAACTCGCAGACACAATCTCTTGCTGGATCCGGGAAGGCTGATTTTCTTGGACAGCGGCAGTGTGACCACAGGCTCAGTTTCCTAGCATACGCACCTTCAGAGACCTGGAAATACCACCCACTCTCTGAGGAAGAGGAGCCCACATGGAGATTCATCCAATAGGCAGAAGCTCATTCACAGCCACAGAAAACCTGGGGACAGGTCAGAGAGCCCGGGAGAGAACAGAAATCTGGAAAATTTGAGCTTTTGAACAAAAATTCTGGCTGGGTATTTGGGGATCATTTAAAAGGGCAGATGACCTTAGGACTTCCATAAAGCTCATAAAAGGGAAAGGAATTAGTGGGGAGAGGAGAGGTGGGGCTCTGTGATGTGGACAGAGGGTGGGGGTGTCCTACAGAGTGTGCCATGGGGGTGTGGAGAGTGCGTGGTGTGACTAACTGACCCTCTGTGTGCTCAGGCACAGCCCCGGGAGCTCTGCTTCTGGCCTCTTCACAGCCTCCCCTCTTCCCTCTGAGCAGTGGGCATTTCTTCTGTGAAGACGGGAAAATTGAGGCTCAACAAGGATGAAAACATTGTTAATAAAAGTTGCAAATGTTGCCAGGGAGACAGCTCAGCGGCATAAGTGCCTGCCTGCCAAGATCAAGGTCCTGAGTTCAATCCCTGGTACCAAAAAGAAACAACTCTATTGACTGAAATTTTAAAGAAATAAATGTATATTATCCTTTAAAAAAATGAGAGAGAGAACCTGGCTGCATGTTTAAGCCCACCTGACCCCAAAGCCCACACCAAATTGTCTAAACTTCTCACACTTGAGGACTGTGTGGCTGAGGGTCTGTGTCAGCCTTTCCCCCTTTCAGCTCTGCATCCTTGTCTCAGTCCAGGGGCCCCTGTTTTCTCTGCATCATGACCATCACAGAATCAACCCAGATGACGTAAGAGCACTTCGTGAATGGGAATAGGCTTGGCAGATGGTGTTGGACAATTCCTGTTAAACATCCCAAGTAGTCCCCTGGGCCATGTCTGGAATGTAGATAAATACATTGCCTAGGACACGGAGCTGAGTCATGTTTGTAGTTACTAGTGATCTATATGTCAGAATGACATTTATAATATTAATTACTGCACAGCAGCTGCTTCCAGATGTGGCCCTTGGAAAGCTTTATTTGCTGTCACCGTTGGCGTGGCCTTTCTGGGTTTTAACTGGTTCCCCTCTGCTCACTTTTTACTGAGAGCCAGAGCACACTAAAGAAATGTCCCATGTCCAAAGCCAAGTGTGGTGTATCACCACTGCACCATTGCATAGATGTCTAACTCCTGGTGTCCCCTGAGTTAGTTTTAACTTAGGGATTGGTTAGGTATCCTTCCTTGTGAGCCTATTGAATCACAAATCCTGATTTGATGAACTGATAAGTTGTTTCCTTGGGCCTAGTAGAGTGGTAGGCAGTATGTCCATCTTATAGTCCGGGAAGCTAAGGTCTCCTTGGTCCTGAGTTGAGCTCAGTTTTGGGAGACCCGTGTGTGTGTGCACATTCACTTGGTCCGCTCCTGGAGGTGGGAATGAGGCACTCCAGTGTTTTCGGGGTACAGAGCTGATCCAGGGAGAAGACTGTGTACTCTGGTGGGTATGGGCGGTGAGTGGGTGGCAGGGCCTCTTTGCCCGCTTGAGGCTGCTGAGAACAGGCTGCGCCCCTGGCCTTCTCTGTGCAGCCCCTTTGATCAGAGTGGAAAGCTTCTGATTGCTGAATGGAAGCTGTGGGTGTTGAAAAATAAAGAGGTTCTGCTTGAAGCTCAGGTCTTCCTGGAGGGCTGCGGGGCTGAGAAGGGCAATGGAAAAAGTGTTTGTCTTACAGTTACTCGCTTTGCATACTGTACAATGTCCCAGGAGAGAAGGCTGACAAGGGGAAAAATACCCCCCCCCTTTTCTGAACCTTCTGAACAGTTGAGATTTCCAGATTGGTCTCTACCATTTTGGGGCCCCAATATCACTCTACTCATAAGCCTTACATGGCTCCTTGTTTCCCATCCCCATTATTCTGAACACCCCTGTGCTCCCCAGTTGTCCTAGAACTGGCCAGCCAATCTGAACTTCATAGCCCAACCTATGTGTGGACAAAAGGAACCTTTACAGAGCTCCTTGTTGAGTGATTTTCAAATCCTTTCTGGAAATAAAACTGTAGGGAGCATGAAAATGTAAGAAAGCAGAACTTATCTGTCGATAGCCAAGACGGGGTACAAAGGACTGAGCCCAACCTGGTCCTTCACCCTTTTGGGTCCTGAAATCTCTCCACGATGAACAAAATTTAGAATGCTGTGATTTTTGCCCAAACTCCTCATGTCTGGAATCAGGAAACAGAGACACAAGTGGATATGACCCTGAGGAGCTCATCCTGGGAGTGGCAGAGACAGATTGGGTAGTCCATCAGCCCATTCTCAGGCCTGCTTTGCTCATATTTCAGATCCACAGGCCACCTTGCACTTTTACTCACCTTGGCACCCATCAGCCCCTCCAATCTATGTCAGCTTCTCCAGGAAGGCTGCCCAGGTCACTCCAGTCCAGCCACACACTGCGAGGAGCCTCTGCATAGAAGGCCTCATTAACCCAATGACCTAATTATCTCAGCATACGGCTGTCAAGAGTGTGAACACAGGGGAATCTCATCTTTCCAATGCCATCTAGGCTTCCCGGGGCAGCCCGCTCTTTCTCAGTCATCTTCTTGCCCATTACCCTGCCCATTGTGCCACAGTTGGTGCACGGCTGGCCCTCACTTAGCTCTTGGGTTAACTTAGTATGCATGGAAACAGACATCCTACCAGGGTGACTGCTTTATTCATTTCCTCATCCCTGAGATACAGTACCAGGTACCCATAATTTAAAGGAGGAGAGGTTTATTTTGACCCAATTTCAGTCCAAGATTACCAGCTCCAAGAAGACCCAGGATGAGGATAAAGGGCATAGTGGGGGAATGTGGCTCTCCCCATGGCAGCCAGCAAGCAGCAAGGAAAGGAAAGGCTGGGGAGAAAGCTACGCTCTCGCAGGTCATGCCTTGGTGACCCCTCTTCTGACCGGACTCCACTTCCTGGAACCAAGCCTGATGGGGTGCCTCCCTAATCCAGTCACCTTCCACAGGCCCATGGGACCTGGGACCAGTCAGATAAGAGCCATACCATGACTTATATCAACACATCATATGCTGGTACTTTTGCCGCTCATTTCCCCACTGCTCCGCAATTCCGCAGCCTTCACCACGTGGCTATCTGGCTGCCCACCCATCCTCTAAGTCCCAGCATGCCCCTGGGAGATTGACCACTGGCCTCCTTCCACCCTGTAATGAGCTGTTGAGATGTGGCTCTGGTAGCCGGCATCTGGCAGGCAAACCAAGTCTATCTTCTCTACAAGAGGAAATACTGTCTGAGAAAATGGAGAGGATCCAGCTGTTGCCTCCCTTTTCATTGTGTCTGCAAGTGAGGTTTCTACCAGTGATTCCTAAAGTGTGGTCCCCAGCCCAGTAGCACTGGTGTCAGCACCCCTGGGGACATGGGAGAACTCAAAGCCTTCCTATGACTCCAGAATCAGACACCCAGGCTGAGGCCCAGCCATCTGCGCTTTGGAAGCGCCGCAGTAGATTCTGAAATTACTTGAAAACACAGGTTCTAGAAATACCATGTATCGTTTTCAGAAAGAACCTCTAAGGCCTTCTGATCTAGATTCTGGCCTTTGGGCAGGCAGAGTGCTGCCCTCGTGTTATAGGTAGGAAGAGTAAGACACAATAAAGTCATGTCCTGGGGTCACATGGCTGGGTAATGTGGGTGTGGATTAAGCCATCTTCTCAACCTCAGTTATGTCCATAGGCTCTGAAAGTGCTTATGCAGATGAGAATATATTGGGAATTAAGTTGAACTACATTTATGCATCTAAACTTCTTTTATAATGATCACTGTATGATGTATAGTTTTTAAAGTGTTGGTATATCTGCAAGGACAGACTCGTCTGGGGTGTGCTCATGCAACAAAACAAGCAACTAAATGGCCCTTGGAGAAGCGAGGGTCCTGGCTCCCTCACTAAGAGCCCTCAGGTTGGCTGGGCCTACACTGATGAAACTGGACATTGGCAGCGAGCCACGCTGACACTGCAGTGAGACAGGGAAGGTCTGAGACAGGGTCAGGGACTACAGTCCGCAGGCCAGGCATGGCACCTATTCTTTCAAATGATTCTTTATGGAAGCACCAGAAAGAACATTTGTCTATGCTTGTTCTAGGGCAGAGATGAGTAGTTGTAGCAGAGACTTTATAGACTGCAATGTCAAAAATATTTACTATTAGGGCTGGTGAGATAGCTCAGTGAAATAAGTGCCTGCATAGGCAATTGCAGGGGCCAGGGTTAGAGCCCTGGCACTGCATCCTGCACCAGCCCTGCCTCCAGGGTGCACTGAGCCAGCCACCGAGACCAGGTGTGGTGGCGCATGCCTGTAATCCCAGCACTGGGGAAGCTGAAAACAGGAGGATCACTATGAGTTTGGGCTGCATAGCAAAACCCTGCACAACACACACACACACACACACACACACACACACACACACACGCACACACATACAAATAGAAAAAAAATTACTGATAACTTTCTTATAGCTGTATTAAAATAAATTCAAGGTAAGATTATGAAAAAGATTTGGGGAAAATAACAGAAGTATGTTTCTTAAGACACCTCTATAAAATTTTCATTAATGTATACATTGCTAACTCATGCTTTCCTGGAAGAAAATTCTTTTGGGGATTCTCTAACTGGGGAAAACCCATATGTACAGGTCAGCACTAGGATGGACATAGGTAGTGAAAGGGAGGTGGGACAGAAGACGTCTGGGATGTCTGTGTATATGTACTCACTATTAAGATGTGTGTGCATGTGTCCACGTGTGCACAAGCATTTTCTAGACTACATATAGAGCTTTATTAATACCTTTAGACAATTTAAAATAAGTGTACAGGTGTAAGAGCAGAAATCACTAATATAATGTAAAAACAGGATCCAAGATGTAAGGGTGGAGAGTAAAGTGAGTGTTTTAAGGAATCTTGGCAGAGGCCAGTCTCCGCAGCCAAGAATAACATGTGTACCTGTAGGCTTCCTAATCAGGTAGGGACTGCAGCACAGTGGATTACAGATGATTACAGTGGATTACAGATTTGGTGGTAAAAAGTAGATGAACTCAAAAAGAGGAATGGGTGTTTGGTTGATTGTATGAAGATGTTGAAATACAACATATTTTGGGATGCAGGTGATTAGAATCTGTGAGTGTGAAGCGTACCTCTGCAGGGAGTTAAGGTTGGAGTCTGTCCTAGCAAGTGAAGTGCTGGACCATTTATAAAGAAGTGTAGTTTTGTGATTTCTTAATTATGTTCAAGTAATGATAGAAATTGGAGGACTGATAACAGTGAAATACTGAAAACTATACCATTATTTTCCTGACTTCCAGGGGCTTGAACGTTAGTTGAGGACCTAGAAAACCCAAATAGTGAGATGATCCTTAAGAATTCATTGTCATTCCAAAAGACAAAAATGTCTGCACATTTTTTTTTTTGTAAAACTAAGCAAAGAACCTCACATATTAATAAGTAACAATACAGGAAGAGACATTTCCATTGGGTAATTGAGAACTTCCTATGTTCTAGGCATGTATGACAATGAACAAGACAAATGTCATCCTTGTTTTCATAAAGCTTTCAGTGTGTGCGGCAAGATGACCAGTTAAGTGTGTAATGACACAGCATCATTCACACTATAACAGGTGATGGAGAGTGATATATATATATGTAATATACTAAGGAACATGCTCATGTGTCAGTCACTAGGGTCTTTCTGAGGTCAGTTCTTTGACTTTACCCTTGTGCAGCAAAGGCAACTCACCCTATACTCCTACTAGATCATTTCACACCCTTTCTCTTCCACTTTATTTTTTCTGCACTTAGGGCAGGGTCTACAGGGTGTTCAGGGTCTCACTACCGGCATGGCACACCAGGGATCAGGCCCCAGCCACGGCGCTCTGCCTAACTAGGCGCTTTAGTCTGCTGAGCTATCAGGCCTGCCCTTCTCTTCTACTTTAAAATCTTTTAGTGTCTCCTGTTTCCTGCAGAATCTGGTCATGTTTCTTTGCAAGGATCTGAAAGCTTCGTTTTTATCCTCTGATCCCCTAAATCTCCACCTTTGCTCCAGGCACAAGGCTTAATTCTAATCCTATGCCAGCTAATCTCTTTCGTAACTCTAGGTCGTATCCTCGCTGCAACATCAAACACCCTCTCTCAACTCTCTTGGTCTTGCAATCCCTTTTTTAAAAATAAAAATATTGCAGTTTAAATATTGTGTAATCTCTGCATCCCACCCCTAATTCCTTGCCCTCCAGTAAAACCCATAAATCCAGCCCCTCCAGAAGATTCAGGTCTGATGCTACCTATAAAAATACTTAATTGAGTTTCTCAAGTAATTAATTAATGAGTCATATTCTTTTTTAAAAATCCTCAACTTTTAAGATACACTCCGATCTCTTTCTTCCCCTTCCCATTGATTTTCCTTTTGTCAAAATAACACTTATTCATCTAAACATTTTGCATATCAGTTATTACACAGACATCAGTCCTAGACAGTGTCACTTCCCTTAGACATGTGCCACAGTGCTGGTCTGTTTCTGTTTCATGTGTACATGTATGTAAGAAATAGGCCCTCCCTGTAGAGTTTCGTAGGACACTTCTGCCCATAGTCAAGGATGAAGAGCATAATAATAATTACTTTGAGTTTGAAGACTTGCCTGATTTCAGTGAATACATTGCTTTGCTTAATTTCACAATAATCTCATGAATGCTGTTTTTTTTCCTTTAACCCTTTATATTTTTTATTTTTATTTATTTATTTTTTTGAGATCAGTTATTTTTATTGTAAAGAAAAAAAATAACAACAATGGTACAAAATCTCAAAACAAGATTTTAGGAGAGTAACAATGATTAGTTCGTTGTATATTGTTACTGCCGAAGTAGTTTCTCATATTACAAGATATAGGCAAGAAATAATAAGCAAATGACATAGGTACAAACCTCTTTTTTTATAAAGTCAATAGAAAATGGAAATATACTTTTTAAAGTTTCTAATAGTATGAGAAGATATCAGTGAATGCTGTTTTATGTTGGCTTCCAAAGTCTGGTTTCTCCCCTGCCCAACTTCTTGCTTCTACATACATGTACACATGTGCAACTTCAGACAGAAACAGACCGGCACTGTGGCACATGCCTAAGGGAAGTGACACTGTCTAGGACTGATGTCTGTCTAATAACTGATATGCAAAATGTTTAGATGAATAAGTGTTATTTCAACAAAAGGGAAATCAATGGGAAGGGGAAGAAAGATTGGGATGTGTCTTAAAAGTTGAGGATTTTTAAAAAAGAATATGGCTCATTAACTAATTACTTGAGAAACTCAATTAAGTTTTTTATAGGTAACATCAGACCTGAATCTTCTGGAGGGGCTAGATTTATGGGTTTTACTGGAAGGCAAGGCAGGCGTTGAAAGATATCTGATACTAAAGCAGTGTTTTCTGATGCTAGCAAAATCAGGAAGTGACCTTGTTTTCTCTTTAAAGTGGGCTATTTTGTTTTTCAATTTCTAAGAAATTGTTAGCTCGGCAGTCTTAGCTGTAAAGTACAAAAGTGACGTCTCCCAGGATGGGGAAGCGACTGGGCAGACTCTTTCTGATTGGACTGGTGTGTCATCTGCACGTATGATCTACAACAGCACACATGATCAGGTGTGAAGGAGTCAGCAGAGGAGAAACAGATGAACCACAGCAGAATGCGTAATTTGTTTTTCATGATGATTACTTTTTCTAGGAAGAACAACAAAAAAGTCTCAACCTGAGTTTGCCTTGTTTACATTAAACTCTCAACAGTGCCATTAAGGAGGAGATTGGCAGTTAGAAAACATCCATGTGATGTCCGTAGGCAGGGGCTGGAGCAGAGGTGGACAGTGCGAGGGGCCCAACGAGGGTTGGAAGTGGAAGAACAAGGAGTGGAGCACCCAGCTGGGAGGTTCTTCCTCCCCGACTCTGCAGGAGAGCATGTGTGTCCCCTCGCCCATCTTTCTATTTCAAAACAGACGCCTGGTAAGCACAGGCAGTATGGGGAAGTACCTGTCACCTTGGGAGCTCTCCTTAGTCACTTGAGGCTCAGCTGTTTTCATTAGTGATATGACAACAATCATTTTAACTTTGGGGGTGGTGAAAAGATGGATGATGTGTGTTGAAAACACTTCAGGCAATTTCCTGCTAGTGGGAAGATGCTTGGTTTACATTTGTTGAGAGGATCTGAGACTTTCTTCTGTTGCTTTGAATCATTAGACGCCACTCGATCCAGATAAACCGCTGATTCCGTATCTAGAGAGTTCCCCGCCAGTCACCGCAGATGCCTTTCCCCTTCCTTCTTGCCCTCCTTCCACGTACCTAGCTGTCTCACTCCTTGCTTGCTCTCCTGACTCTGATCTCTTGTAGATTCTTGTGCCTGGTCCACTGAATCCAAAAGTGCATTTTACAATAATATTTATCTCCTCTTCTTTTCATCTTATGTCTTTTAAATTTGTCCCAAATTATTTATAATGACTATATATTACCTTTTATAGTGAACATACTAGAAATTAGTTGTAATCCCTACCCACAGGGAAGGCTGCGAATGGTATCTTAGGGTCCTACTGAATCTGTTATACTGTTGTTTCCTTTTTAAGTGTATGCAGTTTCCTATGTGTCATAGGGAATTCTAGTATTTCCTTGTCTGAGTGCCTTTCACTACCCCTTTCCAGGGAATGTAGAAAAAGTAAGGAATAGAATTGTGCTCTCCTCCTGGAACCAGCCCACAGGTTGTTGACTTAGTCCTGTAGGCCTTTTTCTTCTTTCTCTATAAAGTCGTATTGGGTGGCCCTGCCTATCCTTCAGTTCAGAAGAAGCTAGTGTAAATGACGCATTGCTGGACAGGCTGCACACAATGAAAACTGAGAGAAAAACAAGCTGTCATCCCCATTACTCAGGGTGCCAAGGTATGGATGATGCCTTTTGGCTTCAGGAGCAGGACCCCAAGGATGGCTGGGAAAGTTTGCCTTGACTTTAGCTTCTGTTGTGAAGTACTGTCTTTGGTTCCTGTGCATGCCTACTACAAGGCCCAGGTGGAACCAGACTGGCCCAGTTTTCCTTGGCTTTAGGGGGCCAGGAGAACCCTACCTCCAAAGCCATGTGCCCTTCTTTCTCTTCTTTTCCCTTTCCCTTTCTTTGATGTAATGGAGTTTGATAAATATTTCAGAGGTGGGAAGGGAAATAAAGTGTAAATGTGAATATACTTAAAATACTGAAGAAATTGTTGTGCAGGTTGTAGTGGGTCTGAGAGCTAATCCATTCATGGTAGGTTAAAATAGAAAGACCTAAACACCTCTTTTTACAGAGTTCTTTAGGGAACATCAGTAAAGCTGTGATTAGGAATTAAAAGCTAGGAATCATGAAAAAAATATATACGTAAACACTGACTCAACCTGGCACATGAGGAGAAAGTCACAACTCGGCTGGCATTTGCATCGCCCACTCTGTCACCCCGTCTCTGATCTTAGCTTACTTAACTGATAACTGTGCATGGGAGTTATCTGCAAAGCTGGTTAAAATGTAGATTTTAGTTACAAAGATTTTGGTGGCGATGACTGCATTTATTTCTTTTTTTTCCTTCTAATTTTACGTATTTGGTACAAGATCTTACTATGCAGCTCGGACTCATAGTGATCCTCCTGTCTCAGCCTCTCCAGGGCTGGGATCACAGGCCTGCAATACCACACCTGGTCTTGGTGGCCAACTCAGTGCGCCCAAGGGCAGGGCCAGTGCAGAATGTGGTGCTGGGGGCTGAACCCGGGTCCTTGCACTTGCAGGATAGACGCTTAAACCGTTGAGCTATCTCTGCAGTCCAACAACTGCATTTATAACAAGTTTTGGATGTTAGTTCTCCAAAGGCCATACTTTCAATAACAAGGAGAGATAATCAAGTTTGTGTCTAGTGGTTTGTTCCACCTGGTAGGACACAGCAGAGTGAGTATCTCAGGCTACCAGGCCAACGTGGAGAGAATTTCTTCACTGAGGGTCTCCCTAGCAGCATCAGCCTTCTTTCCTTTTCCTTCTTCCACCAGCACAGATGTTGGGTTGATAAGAGGCCACGGAGCTCTACATGGGGGCACCCTTGTGCAGAAGCTCCAAGCTCTGTGGGAACCACTGTATGCTTTTAGCCTTCTGAATCCCATCCTGTAGGAAGCCCAGATCTATTCCATTTCCCTAGCTATTTATAGTTCATTCATAACTTACCCATCAGAGGTTATTTTCCCAATGAAAAAGTTTACAGCTTCCAGAGGTATGTAAATTCCATTATAGCACTATATGGTTAAGCATAGATACTTTCCCATAGAGGGAAAAGCCTTCTTAACAAACACTGTACTTCTACTCCCTAATGTTCTGTTTTGCCTTTATTTGCTTTATTTCTTTCCTGAGCACACAAGTTCCAACAGCAGGTCCATCACCATACATCTTCCCTATGGGTTAGGACAGGACCTTGTGTGAGTTTGAGGCAAAGGAATGAGTCAGGAACTTGTGAGTTGGTGCTTCTGTGAGCATCTTCTCATGTTACTCCTGGTTAGGGATGGAGGGGCCAGTGAAGGACTCCAGGGAAGACTAGGTGGGGGAAAGCTAAGCCTAAAAATGGAGGGAGAACAAGAGCATAGACAGAGAGATGTCTGATGAGAGGTGCTAGATGCTGTTCTTGGCAATGAGCTTAAATGTGTAAGTTGTTCCAATCAGGATGCCTAAGAGGCAAAGGGGGCTTTCAAAATAATTACATTGGGGCCAGCCAAATAGCTCAGTGGATTAAAGTTTCTGCAAGCAGGCTCAGGGGCCTGGGGTTCGATCCCCAAGCCTGTTGTGCTGGCCCCACCCACAGGGTGCACTGAGACTGCAATTGAGACTGGGCATGGTGGGGCAGTGCACCTGTAATCCCAGCTCTTGGGAGGCTGTAGACAGGCAGATCACTATGAGTCCAATCTAGTAGTGAGACCCAGAACACCCTGTAGACCTTTCCCTAAAATATCAAAAAACAAACAAACAAACAAACAAACAACAAAAAAAACCAAAAACCAAACCCAAAAATTGAATTAAACCTGGAAGCCAGGTATAACTGAGTACTTCCTACAGCAACCATAACCCATAGGTCCACTCTGGATATGATCTATGTTGTTTTCTAATAAATTTGCCACTGTAAACAATATAGCTTGCAATTGTGTTTAGAGTTGTGTGTATGTGTGGGAGGGAGGGACATAATAAAACATTAAGTCCACCTTGTGGATGTGTGTAGGGAAAAATTAGGGACCATCTATTTTTAAGATGATCAGTAACAAATGTACTCGATGCACAAATCCTCACACTTGGGAGCTTTTGCATAATTTTGTGCTTTTACGATGGTACTTGATTATAGGTCCTCAATGTTGTGAAGAAAAGATACCATGTAATATGAAAAGGTATGGCGAGGGCAGCAATCCCTTTTGGAGACCATAAAAACTTCCTGGTGCAGTGTATATTTGATTAGAGATCGGGGGATAATGCACTGGGCAGTTGATAACTGACGATGACAGTGATCACAGCGTGCATGGTGGCAGCGCTTGCTCAGACCTCACTCTGTGCCAGGCTCTGAGTTGTGGGCTTTATATTATTGCCTCGATTATCTCTCACCACCACTCTGTGATTGAGCTATTAATACTTCCCTCCCCACCCTGCTTCTTTTTACAGAACTAGTTGGAGACAAAAGCACATTTTCTAGTGGAAAGGAGGAAGTACAAACACCCTGTGGTTGGAAAAGGGTATGTGACTCATTTTGGAAACAAAAGGAAAACATTTGGAATTGCATTGTGTAAGACGCTAAAAAGGAAAAGACGTTCTTTCCATCAAAGTTTGAGTGCATTTAGGGAGAGAAGGGAAAGCAACTGTGAAAGCTTATGTTTGGCTACCTTAGTTAGCTGACTATTGAATATACCCACCATGTAATATGAAGGTATGGAGGATTCGATTTAAATATTTGGTATCAAGGTGCCTCACAGTGTTACCATCAGAGAAAAGATATGTTAAACCCTGACACCTGGAGAAGGAGACTTGAGATTTGGAGTGCCTCCCTTTCTTTCCTTTCCTTTCCTT
>NW_004524674.1:8182115-8193928 GCF_000260255.1 Octodon degus | reverse complement strand
AGTTGAATGTAGGAAGCTACAGTGGTTTGCTAGAGAACACATTTCAATGGAGACTACTTCCTCTTGATGTTATTTAGATTTTCAGTGTGGATTGGGAAAGATAATAATTTTAAATAATGCAGTGATGGTACCTTACCTAATCTGGTTCAAAGTGTCTCCACTTATATATAATTTTGAGACAGGATCTCGCTAAGTTGCTAAGTTGCCCAGGCTGGGCTCAAATTTGAGGATCTCCAGCCTTAGCTTTCCAGAATGCTTGAATTACAGGTATGTACCACCACATTGGACCGATCAGTTCTTTTTGAAGTTGAAGTTTGATAGCTAGATAGCTATGTGGACTAGATAGCACTTGGCTTCATTGAATTGTCTTAGATATAAAATGTCCTGGAATGTCTCACTTGTGCAGAGATTTCTTTCTTTGAAGCTGAGATGGATAATTATATGTATTACACACATGATAATGACACAGAACCATATCTCTGACAGATTGATATTTTTGCAATTTACTAGTATTACTCAACATCTACTATCAGCTAGCTTCTGTTAATGCTTTCATAATCTCACAAAATAAGACTTGTGTCTTATTTATGGCTATGTAAGTGACTCTCAGAAGGTCATTATAGACAGTAAGCAAAAAGATAAATATAGGAGCAAAACTTTTACAAAATACTAAAAAGAAAAATAGCACACTGATAGGGCCATAATAAAGGAAATGTCTTCCCAGATGAGTGCATGCTGGGTAGCTTTGTTTTCCCGGCAGCCCATTCTCCCTTCTATGGCCCTTAGCATCAGGAGTATAGGCTACATGGGTTGCCTTACAGGGCTCCTCTGCTCTCTGCTGGGGACTGACCTCTGGGTTGTGGGACAAGAGCAAGGCAGGGTTCTTCCTTGTGCCTGTCTTACCCATCTTCCTGCTCGATGTGGCATTTACTGAAGGACATCAATCTTTCAAGGGGACCCACTTCTTACACTTCTCCTCTTTCGCTCTGGGGCATGTTCCCTGGCCTCTCCCTGCTCTTGTTAGCCATGGGACACTACATCACCCTTGTCAGTGCCCTCAAGCATGCCTATGCTGTGTACATAGCTCCTTTATGAACAGTCACCTTATTTCGTGAATGACACCTATTTACTGCCACTGCTCTGATGGAGATATATTTCAGAATATCTTTTTGAGGATGTGGCAACTCGATATCCAGATGGTGGGGAAGGCAATTAACGAGAGGAAGTAAATTTTAGAAATAAGGAAGAATACAGATGAAGGTCCCAAAACCAGACAGAATTTTGTGACTTAAGGAACATCTGGGGGACAGATGTATATGTAGGGACAAAGAGAAGGTGATGCTGGATGATTCTGGGCAAATTAAGCACAGGAGCAATAGGAGCTGTTGGGGAGTTTGGACTTCATCTGAGTGCAATAACAATCATTGAAGGAGTTTAGGTAGGAAAGCATCATGGTCAGATTTGGTCCATTAACCTGTCACTTTCTAAGGCCATTCGTTGCCACTGTTTGTATGTTGGAACACATGGAGAGGTGGGAGGTGGATACAGGGACATGGAAAGCATAACCTTTCCATCATGCAGCCTCTGGAACCATTCACATGTGGCACACGGGATGCTAATATGAGGTGAGGTGCTTGTGGTAATAAGGGGCAGCTCCAGCCACGATGAACAGGGACCCCTGGGGGAGGTGTGGCATTTGACGAGAGCTTTAACAGTTGGTAGACCTTACTGATCAGTCATGAAAATGTTGCCCGTTTTTCCCCAAGCTGCGTCTTCATTCCTCTCAGAACTGTGGAGCCAACAGAAGACTGAGGACCTATTAGGCAGTAAAAGACCCTTTTATTCTTGGCCAATGTTAAGGAAAGTAAAGGTTAAACTCAGAAATCAATTGCTCAACCCAGTAGGGGTTGGGAAGTTACAGTGTGAAAGAAATGAACGGGAGTGATCGGCTGATAAAAGCGAGGCATATTCCTGTCTTCCCTGGGAACAGGTGAAGATTTTCCAGACCCAGTACTGCATTTTTTGTGTGAATTTTATGGTTCTTCCAGCTCCTCCTCAGGGTCCTCTGGGGGTGCAACTCACCACTCAAATGGAACTATGAAGGAGAGAGAGGGTCTCTGACGGTCACTGTGGCGGTGAACTGAAATCCGGGCATTTTCAGCCAACCCATCCACACAGGACTTCCGGCTTACAAACCTCCTGTCTTCAAAGATAAGTGCATTTAGGGTGGAATGGAAATTCAGCGAGGTCCAGGAGGCAGTACAAGATTAGGACTGGGTAGTGGGGAGGCATTTCACTCTCTCTTTCGTTCTCTTTCACTTTCTTTTTTTTTCCTTTCTTCTCCGTTGGGGGTTGAAAGCAGGGTCTTTGCACATCCGCAGCACTTTTTAATTTTTTATCTTGACACAAGATCTCACTAAATATCAAACTGACCAGCATAGTATTGATCTTAGGATCCTCCTGCTTCAGCCTTCCAGAGTGCTGGGATTACGGGCAGGCACTGCTATACCAAGCAGCGCCCTTACTGAAGGAGAGAATGGACTTGTTTACGTTCCATCTCATTACCAATCAAGCAGCTGGTCTCTGTACCAATGAGATAGAATTTAACGAAAGACAGAGAAAGACAGAAAGAGAGACAAGCAGAGGCCTTGCAGCGAATCACCTGGCATTTAGAGGTAGGAGGTGGAGGGGAAGAGCAAAACAGGGAGCACAGCAGTGGGTACAGCCAGATCAGACCACCGAGGACGCACAGGCCAGGAGAGGGAATTGGGACACTGTGCTGTGGGCAGTGGTGGGGAGTGAGACATTTCTGGGAAGAATGCAGGTTTAGAGATGCATCTGGAAACTGTGTAGGAGGACAGGACAGGCTAGATGCAAGGGAAGAAAGTGGGAGACGGAGACTAGAAAGCCACTGTGGAGACTCAGTTCTCTCTCGTGGTTTCATTAAAATATCAGCCATTTTGTCTTTGAAATGCTGTCATGTAAAATGTGCTATTTTTTTACCTCTCTTCCATGCTAACTTCTGGTGATCATTTTTTTTTTCTTGTGGTACTGGGGATTGAACCCAGAACCTTTGCACTGAGCTATATCCCCAGTCCTTTTTTTTTTTTTTTTTAAGTCTGAGAAAGGTCTTTCTAAATTTCTGAGTTGCTTTGGCTGGGCTTCCATTTGCAGTTCACCTGCTTTGGGCTTCCAGAGTTCTTGGATTATAGCTATGTGCCCCCATGTCTAGCTGTGATCCTGCACCTTGCTACGCCAGTGCCAGGATGCTGCTGGTCCGTATCATGGTAGCTTCCGTGGGTGGAGTCCTCACTGCATAGTAGGCATGGTAGCAGGCACTTTCATGAACGATCTACAGGAACATCCCAACAGTCCTGGGAGACTGGCACGGTTATCTCATTTTACCAATGCGGTTGCCCAGGTTGCTGTGGTTCACAGGTTGCTGAGGTGCCATTTGCCCATGCCATGCAGTAAGCAAGTAGCTGGGCTGGGTTGGAATCGAGTTTCACCTTACTGCAAACCTCTTCCTATGACCTTTCTCCTTGACTCAAGTACTCAGAAGAGTGAGAATTGATATTAGCTCAGCTGGTGGCTCTGGTGCTTGTTTATGACTTACCTTTGGGGATGGCAGGTTCAGGGCGTTACCTCCTCCAAAAATTAGTCCAAACAAGAAATGGGAAATGCTGGAATAAAACATCCTGCATCCTAAATAGGACCCTATGTTCTGAATGAAATGGAGTTGGGCTAAGCTATTGGATGCTGGATCCACATGAACTCCACAATCCTGAGGGACACTCAATGAATACTGCAGACCACACTGAACTACTACGATAAGTGTGATGCATTGGAATGACATTGCTTTGGCCACTGGGTGTCACACAAAGAGTTTTACAGGCCCTAAATCCTGATTAGGTGTCTAGATGTTTAAGGGCCACTTCACTAATTTACTAGTGGCCACTAGTGCACTTGTAGATAAGCCGAGCATCCTGTCCCTGCCTTGTTGGTAGGGCTAAGGAGCACTCATGTGAATACAAATGTTTGGATAGGTCAATGAATTTTGGGAAGCTATTGTAATATAAGCCAGTGGTTCTCAGAATGTGTCTAGCAATCTCTGAGGATCCCTCACAAAATCTTTCTACAATTGTTATGAGGTCAAAACTGTTTTCCTGACAATAGCAGAAGTACTCTTGGGTTTTCTGTTGCTCCTTTGCTCATACACACAAGTGGGAGTCTTCAGAGGCTTCAGAGTATTGCTGTCTGCAATAGACAGAAGAAAACATCAGTGTAAGAACCCATTGTCTCATCTTAAGCCAGACATTAAGAGATTTGCAAAAATGCCATTGTTTTTAGTGTTTTAGAAGTTGTCATTGGGCTGGGGAGATAGCTCAGTGTTCTAAGTGCCTGCCTGGCAAGTAAAAGGACCTGAGTTTGATCCCCAGTACTGCATGCCATGCTGGCACTGGAACCCCAGGCACACTATGCTGGATGCCCAAAACCGGGGGTGTGGCAGATGCCTGTAATCCCAGCATTGGGTAGGCTCAAAACAGAAGGCTCATTATGAGTCTGAGCTGCATAGCGAGACCCTGTACCAAATAAATAAATAAATCAAACATTAAAAGTTATTATTATTCTTTACAAAATATTAACTTTAATATGCAATTGGCTTCTTATTGTTCTTTTAAAATAAAATAATAATTAAAGATTGTCAAAATTTTCTGTTTTTATTTCTAATGACATTTCTAGATAAAGGCACATGTTCGTAAGTTCTTTGGGGCTCTCAGGTTTTAGAAGGCTAAGAAATTTTGAGACCTATGTGCCTCAGATGCACTGACTACATTAATGTTTAGGGAACATTACTAATTCAGTGCCACCTAGTCCCAGTACAGTAAAAATAATGTGTAATTAATCATAGTGTTTCTGAGAAGAAAATGCCAACAGTGACAATGTAGAGGTTTGCTGTTGCTTATAAAGAGAGTAAGAATTAATATGTAGAGCCTAAAGTGCCAGTTCACAAAAAATAATTACATCTTTAACCCAAAGGCATGGATTGTAAAATGTAATTAGAGCATATTTTCTCAAATACTAACTGCTATAGGGGAGCATAATCTAAAAGAAAGCAAGGAAATCTGCCTGTTGTAATTTGCACATCAGGCTCTTGCACGCAGCTGCTGTAGTCTTGAGGAGGATGTTTCCAGGCCAAAGTAATGCAGCTTGCACTGTGGCCTCAACTCTATCATCAGATTGCTGGGTGATGTTGCTTGGGGAAAAACATCACGTTCTATCTGGGGAGTGTTTCCCTCCTAGAAGTTGGGGGAGGAGACCTCTTGATCTCTGCTTGAGAAACCCAAGTCAGAAACAAAATGAGGGAGACCATGAAAACAGGACATTCAAGGACCCGGGAAGTGATGGCAAGGGTCAAGGCTTTGGATTTGGTCCTAAAGGGCAAGTGAGAGCCCAAGAGAAATGATAGGTGAGCATACATCTGACCTGAAATTCCACCAGGGATCAAGAAGCGGGATGGGTAAGGGTGGGAGAGTTTATTGGAGAAAGTCAACAATAACAACAGGAAGTTGCCACATGGTTGACTAGCATGGGCACTCTGCAGCCATAGATAGGCACTTGTAGAGCCAGTGGGGACACTGGCAGTTCCCTTCCCTGGTTTATGGTGAATTTGACAAGTCATCTCAAGGGGAACAGACATAGTCTGGCTCCAGCATCTGACAGCACAGTAGCTTCTTTTATTGGGTTGTGTTTTTAAATCTACTCTTCTGCAAAATCATGAAAGGGAGGCATTTATTCTGAATACAGGTCTCAAATCCATTCATGTTCTTATCGCTCTGTGAATTAGCCTCAACTTTAGGATAGCTGACTGGTGCTTCCCCCTCCTCCTTCTGCCTTTGCCACTTTGTTCCAGAAGCTTCCATGTCCACACCCTCCCCTCCACTCTACCACCTCACACCCATTCACCTATGATGGCGCTCCATCTCACACACACATAGGCCTTGGGACTTGTTTGTCCCTACTAGTGCCCAAGATATCTCTTCCTTCAAACTGGCTGGCTGGCTTTCAAGTTCTCCTTGTAAACAACATTTTCTTGGAAACGATGCTTCCATCATCTTTGAAAATGGAAATAAGTTTATTTACAAATATTGTGCGTTCATGACGTCTGGCTTGGGGACTTCATGTTGCCTACTATAATTTATGATTTTAAGAGAGTAAGCTTTTCAAAATTAATTGCTACTTTGTGAAATATTATGTATTCAAGGGTTTAAAATATATGCTGGAGGTTTACAATGAAGCCAGCGGTGCCCTGACTGCTAATTCCTGCCTCACTCAGTTCTGCTTACCACTATTTTTTTTCTCTTTCAGCTATTTCTTCTCACTTGAGCTTTTTTAATGTTAACAAATTGCTTACACTGCTGTCTGTTGATTTATACATGTTATGTTTCTACTAATATTTTGCTATAGTAGACACATATTTAGATCTCTTAAACCTCTTTTCAGTTTTGCATACTTAAATCGCCGTTCTTAGATAAATCAGAATCACTGTTCATGTTTTGATGATCATGCAAATATTGTTTGCTGCAGAGCCCAGGTTGCGTATACTGTGATCATTTCTGTTCTTGTACAGCTTTCTATTTCCTGAGTTAACAATTTGGTCTTTATGTCCAGCTGGTGGTGTTTAAGTTTATTTTTATTCTTTTTCACCTATTCCATCAGATCAGCAATTTTTTCCCCCTTTTGAGTCAGGGGTTGATAAACTGTAAAGAATCACATAGTAACAATTTCTAGGCTTGCAGGTCCAGACAGTCTTGTAAGTACTCAGCTTCACAGCTGTGCTGGGAAAGCTGTCATGACCATGATGTGACCCAGATACAGACAATGTGGGACTGAATGGCTCTGGTTGGGCTCCAATAAAACGTTATTTACAAAAGCAAGGGGCAGGAAAGTTTTGGTCTTTGGACTGTAGTTTGGACTCTACTCTGTTCTAAATGATAAAATATATCAGAATTAATTTTCTTTTTTTTTTTCTTTGCCACATCCCTTTCCTGGAGCTCTCTGCTCCTTTGCTCCATCTGTCTTGGTTACTGTCTTTCTGTCTTACCCTGCTGGATTTTTGGAACTTCCCTCTGTTGCTTTTCTGTTTTGAACTCTTGTTTCTCAGCCTCTTCATCTTCCTCTTTTTGCTTTTTGCCTTTGGTTAGCTGGAGGATTTCTTAAGTAACTTCCTTAAAAAGGGGTGTGATGGGAAACAGAAAGTCTGAAAATGTCTATATGTTCCCCTTATGTTTGTCCATAACTTAGCTAAGTCATATGGTCTAGGTTCAATTTTTTTTTTCTGAATTTTGAAGTCTGTTTTCAGTTTTTTTATTATTTGTTTATTTTTAAATTTGTATGGCTGGCTAAATAGCTCAGTAGATTAAAGTGCCTGCAAGCAGGTGCAGGGGCTAGGGGTTTGATCCCCAGGCCTGTTGGGCCAGCTCTGTCCCTGGGCATGCTGAGACAGCAATTGAGATTGGGCGTGGTAGCATGCTCCTATAATCCCAGCTCTTGGGAAGTTGTAATCAGGCGGATCACTATGAGTGTGATCTAGTAGTGAGACCCTGAACACCCTGTAGACCCTTCCCTAAAATACACACACACACACACAAAAACTCCAAAAAGCAATTTCTAACATTTTTATATTTTCCTTCTTTCTTCCTCTTTAGTACTAGGGATCGAACCCGGGGCCTTTACACTGAATTGCATCCCTAGTTCTTTTGTAATTTTGATTTTTAGACATCATCTCACCAAACTGCTAAGTTGGCCAAGCTTAACTCTAACTTGAGGTTCTCTTGTCATGGCCTCTCAGAGATGGAATTACAGGTGCGTAACACTACCTGTGGCTTTGCAGTTCTGATGAAAGCCTGGTTGCCATTTCTGCTCCTTTTTTCTTCTAATCTTGACCTTTCTCTCTGTCTCCACCTTGGAAGGCGCTCTCTTTATTCTGGGAGCCCAGAAATGCTGGCTTACACATGTTGGCATGGCCATTCTCAGCCCCAGTCTTCACTTGTGCCTGAGTCTGGAGTCTCTTCCGCTGCAGCAAGCTGAAACACTGAAGTGCCGCCTGGGGTTTGGAGGCAGATTTATATATGCTGATATGCACTGATCACGGTCACTCCCAAAACATCAGGCCCTGATCTCTGGCGTCTAGGGCTTCTATGGGATAAGAAACCAAGAGGTACAGAGGCAGAATGGCTTGTCAGTCGAGGACTGGTTTATGTGGTGTGCACTGTAATGACAGCTGTGCATCACAGTGACCAGCATTTCTAAGGGACTAGAAACAACTGGAACAGGAACAAGAACTAAGCAGCTAAGAAACTGAAGTGTACTGGCTGGGGGTGTGGGGCGCTTTCTGTTACACTTCACATAAGAGCTGCAGATACCAGCTCTTGCAATCCAAGTCTTCCTTTCTCATAGATGCTAAGTCCTACTTCAATTCTAAGTTGAGTCTCAAAAACTGGTGGTTCATTAGTAGAGACAGAGAAGAGTCGTGAAGGGGAGGATGAGGGAAGAGTAGTGTCATGTTTGAGAGATGAAAGGCTCCCAGAAAACCCTATCAGGAAAGGAAAATGGCAACCTAAGGTGTTGAGTCCCTGGGATTAACTCACAGAGTTCAGCAATCCAGCCAGTCGGAGGCCTATGTATTCAGGACTCAAAGAGGCCTGGATACGGTTTGAACTATCAGCATATGTTAGCATCATCCACATCATGTGGTTTTGTAGGTATTCCAAATGCAAGAGTGGTAGGGTCAGAGAGGCTTCTACTGAGATTTGAGAATGTGTGGAAGAATAGGCAGCGTGCCCTAGAGGCGTGTGCATGAAGCAGTGAGTGTAAAGCTATAAGACCAGAGGAGAACCAAAAAAAGTTTTAAGGGATGGGGAGATAGCTCAGTAGAATAAGTGCTTCCCCGGCAAGTGCAAGGGCCTGAGTTCAATCCTCGGTCCCCCCCCCCCCCCCCAAAAAAAAAAAAAAAAAAGAAAAAAGATGAGATCCAAAAAAAATTTTAAAAGCCAAGAAAATAGAACATCTGAAAAACACCTGCAACAGTGATCACAGCCAGTTGGAGAGAAGAGCCAGCCATGCAAGAGTCTCTTGTGGTGCTGTAGAGCTGGGGATGCCAGGCTGCTTAGAGCTCGTGTCTAACACAGCTTGCCCTTGGTACCGCACACAGAGCTACAGGATTTAATGTTTGCCTTCTGGGTTCCAGCCTCGCTTTGATCCCATTTCTTTCTATCCTCTTTTTTTCTCCCTTTTGGATTCGGGCTATTTACCCCATGTCTTTATATGTCGGCTATGTTTAGCTTTCTTTTTGAATTTTACAGGGATCTGCAGCTAAGAGTTTGTCTTAAATCTCAGAGGAAACTTTGGGTTTAGGCTTCAGTAATGCTGCAACTGTTAGGACATTAACAATGCCAGGTTGGACAAAATGCATTCTGCATAGAAAAAATATGTGTGAGTTTTCTGGGGTGCAGAGATGGAATGTGTTGTTTGTGATCTAAAATGTTTCTGAAAGCCTCCTATGCTCAGAGATTATGAAGCTTTGGGAAGGTGATTGGATTATGAGGCTTACAGCTGACTTGCAGTGAGAAGGTTGGATCTGGCCAATGGTGGATCACTGTGGGCTAGGCATGAAAGTATTTATCTCTTCCCTGATTTTCCTTGAGGTTTCTGTTCCTCCCATCATGCCATGGGCTGCTGTCTTCAGGCATGCGGCTCTGCCTTAGGGCCAGCTAGCTATGGACTAAACCTGACACAAACTGTGAGTCAAAATAAACCTCTCCGCCTTTAAGTCCTAGGTGTTGGGTATTGTGGCTTGACAATGAGAAAAGAAGCTAAGACAAGCAGAGAATGTCTGTCTTTTTTGCTTTTGTTATATTTGAGGCAGTAAAAGAACAACTAAGACATGATGAGAGAGCCGTTGTCTACAGTGCAGATAGAGAATGATAATATGAAAGGTTTTACCACAGAAAAGTTAAAGGAGAGAAAGGCACATAGAGAGGTGGCTACTTTTTCAAGTTTCTATAGCCAGTAAATGACAGACTCAAAAATTGAAGCCCAGGTCTATCTAAATCCATGGCATGCCCTCAACCAGGAGAGTGTACTGACTCTAAAACGATGTCAACATGTGGCTTAAGAGAACAAAAGCTGTGGATTGGTCCTGGGAAACACTCACATTTACCGACACAAATTACTTCTCAAGACCAAGATGAAAAAATTAGACTGATGAGGCATGAGAGAAGAGTTTTTTATTTTATTTTATTTTAGGAATTATTTATTTAGAGAGAAGAGTTCTAATGATGCAGATGCCCCAATGTATGGATCTGAGGCTAGATAGATGCCTTTGACAGCCAAGCGTGAGGTCTCCCAAAGACCTCTCCAGCTTTCACTCTGAGGACTTGCCCAAGACACCAGCTGCACTTTCTCCTCTGACACTTTCTACTGTGCCCACAGCTATGGTTCAAGCCGGAGAAAACTAGCCAAGTAGCAATTCTCAGAACTCCAGAGAGGCCCACATCCTTCCTGTTGTCCTCCTCTTTCTTGCTCAGCCAGAGCAGCCCAGAAAGTCATGGTGAGCTTCTAGAGATATGCTGTGAAGGGAAGAGGTCCTGAGTCCCCCCACACCTCTCTTGTGGCTTGCCTTCAGGCTCATGGCATGGGCCAGAGCAGGAAAAGGAAGCAGACACCATGAGAGTGGGGGCAGGGGCAAGTAGATCGTGAAACAATGCAAGATACCCCTGGAACCAGCAAAGGAAGTTTTGTTTGTAGAATTTGGAATTCAAAATTTTTCACACTCATCATTTCTGTGACTAGAAGGCGAGATAAGAATCTATACCATTCCACTGGTTTCCATGTTTGTTTTATATTATCTGACTTGAAGCAAATTATTGTCAGCCTGATATTGTTTCCTTTTCTAGAATGTGGTTTAACTTCGTAAAATGCTGAGTAGGATGGCAGAGCTGAATCATAGGAAGTACCCGAGCGCAAGCTCCGCACTCAGGATCACGACATGGCAGTCCAGTAATCTGCATACTCTCCCTGAAGCAGTGTGCCTCGGTCCTAGGCTTGGCCTTGAGTCTCACCTGTTTTTTTCCTTACTGGATAATATTAGGCAAAGTTCCTTCTTTGAGTCTCATGGGATCTCACATAAAGGCAGATCCGAGGATTACCATCACACACACATTGTTGGCATACGCAGAATATTCATGCCTATGTTGAACAATGATGGATAATTCATTTTTTTTTTCCTATTGATGGTTGCTGACTCAACAAGAAAGAAATAGAATCAATTTACAGGATTGTTAATTCGGGGTGAGAATTTGTGGGTGTTTATGTTTTGGTGCTTATTTTTAGACATTACAAATATGTTCCATCTACTAGATTTTGAAATTATGAAGGAGGAAACATTATTTATACCTGAACCACAAATTACAACAAATAAAGGGCCCCCCAGATAGCTCGGTAGATTAAAGCACCTGCTTAGGCAGATGCAGGGACCGGGGTTTGATCCCCAGCTTGCCGTGCTGGCCCTGCCTCTGGGGCGTGCTGAGATGACAATCGAGACTGGGCATAGGGGTGTGCACCTGTAATCCCAGCACTTGGAAGGCTGAAAACAGGAGAATCACTATGAGTCAGATCTTTGTAGACCCTGTATTAAACACATTTTAAAAAACCAAATGAGGGCCTGGGGAGATAGCTCAGTAGAGTAAGTGCTTGCCTGGCACTGGCAAGTGTAAGGGTCCTGAGTTCAATCCCCGGTCCCACAAAATAAA
>NW_004524674.1:8175362-8182015 GCF_000260255.1 Octodon degus | reverse complement strand
AGAGAGAGAGAGAGAGAGAGAGAGAGAGAGAGAGAGAGAAGGAGGGGAGAAAAGGAAGGGGAGGTAGGAAACATGCAAATTATGTAAAGATACAGAAAAAACATGGCAAGGGTAAGTAACATAGGCTTAAATACCAGTGTTTGCAGATTAGTGACTTTGGTTTTACCTGAATTAACATTTGATCAGAGTCAGGTATCTGCCATTGTTACTTCCCTTTAAAACCCAACCATCCTTCTATTCATCCATCCACCCATCCACCTATCCATTCATCCTTTTTCCTTTACCTTTTGACTCAATAAACAACAGTGAAAATACAGTTTATATGCTTGGTCCTGTCCAAGGTACTATGGAGGCATGCAATTAAGCTGTCTCTGCCTTCTGAAAGCTCAGAATCTTGTGGGAGAGACAGGTAAATAATTACCGGTAAGGATAAGTGACTAACTCAGTTTGGAGTGGTAGGAAGGCTTCTGCTGAACCTTCAGGAAACTGGCTTTGGGTTGGGTCTCAGAGAAAATGTAGTTGTTGGGTGGACAAGATTTCTAGATATTGCATGAGACTAGGCATGTGTTCTGGGCAGAGGAAAGTTCTGCAGCTTTTAGAGTGACCTAGTACTATCTAAAATGGATCTAGTTTACTTGAACAGGGATCAAATATGGCAAGTGGTCAACATTAGAAGTGTTACAGGCAGACAGCTATGGATTTAATCCTGATTTGCTGGTGTGGCTTTGGCCAAAGTGTTTAATCTCTGTATATTTGAACTTAATTTTATTTAAAAGGAGGATAAAAATCAGGAATGTTGTAAACTTTAAGTGAACTGAAATAATACATATAAAATGTTTGTACATTGTTGAATGTAGTAGATCTTCAAATTAAGACTATTATCCTTGCTTTATCTTGGTCTTAATCATCCAGCAGAAAAGTATAAAAATAAGGTATAAAAAGTAAAGCCATATTAATATGCTGAGTTGTAAAAGGCTCAAGTCAATAATTTCTGACATTGCCAGTCCTATGGATAGCCCACTACTATTATGGACTACTAGACTATAGTGGATTATCTTGCTGAATTCATTTACCTACAATATTTAAATGACAATGGAATACCCATCTCTGACAAAAATAAACAGAAAAAGGGGATACAAATGAAGGACCATTTTGTATCTGTATACACAAAATCGTTAGGCTAGATATACAGCTACTTTCTCTTAATTCAATGAGAAGAAAGATTTGTACTAATACTGTTTGGACAGGATATCATATCTGCATCTTGTATTATGGAGAACCACTATGAAGACAACAATATGCAATGTATTAATTATTGAAATTGTCCTATTAATTGGTTTTGAAACTGTCTCATTGCTATTTGTTTCGCAATAAAATCAATAACAAAAAATTAAGACCATTATCTTCATTTCAGTGCTTAGAATCTGTGCTGCAGTGAGGTTCAGTGGCAGTCTGAGTGAATTACTAAGGGGGCAAGAGAAGCTAGCTTTATGAAAAGACATAGTACGCATCACTTATGGCTCGTCAGCCCTTCTGCTGAACCTTTTGGAAACTTTTCTGCATCATAGTAACTCAAGTGACAATGTTGAAATTTTCCTTTGGGGTACATCTCTTTCTGCTTCCAAAGACTAGAATGAAATCAAATCAAGGGTAAAGAATTCACCTTTTCTATTGCAGGTAACCACTGGGTGAAAAAAAAACTGAATTTTTTTTTTTTTTTTTTTTTTACAGCATTAACTTCTGCGAGCCAAGTTTTCGGGGAGACACCAGCAACGTGTTAAGCACAAATCTTTTTTCAGGCCTGTGATTAGTAGCGGCAAGTGTGCTGCAAGTTTACACTTGCTTTGGCTTTTAGGAACGTACACGTATGTACAGCACACAGAGGGAGCAGGAAAAGCTAGGAAAGTCAAACGCAAAAGGAGGAGTCACTTTTAGTACAGATCAACTTGAAATTAGCCACTTCTCCCATGGGAATGCTACAAATGGTCAGGGCGTTGGAGCATAATTCACACTTAGTGACTGGGTGGGACTCTGGTTTTAGTTTTTCTTTCTTAGGTCAAGGCAGTTATAGCGCTGTGAATGGATTTATTCTCTCCCTTCCTGTGCCCTTGGCCATGGCTGATGCTCAGGCAATTTCAGAAACTTGAAGTCAATCAAGATCTTCTTAGAACACAGACTGCTGGGTTCCACGCCTGGTGTCTGACCCAGGATCATGCGGGAGGATGACACTTGAGAAGTCTCATTTTTTTCTTAAGTTTCCAGATAACGGTGAAGTGTTGGTCCAGACAGTGCACAGTGGAGCCACTAACCCTGAGCAGTGAACCGAGCTGTCTCAGTGTCTCCCGGTGCACACCCCTCCCCCATGGCTCTGCCTTCTGTGAGCTTGCCAGGGGACTTCCTATTCTCGACAGAGAAAGTGAGTTAATGAACACTGGCAGTGCTTGGCTATAGCCCCAAGAAGAGAGGAATCAAGGCAGGGGAGAGACATCAAGGCATTCTTCTCTAGTATCTCAAGATCTGTTGCGTCAAAGAGATAGGAAGTGAATCTTACTAAGGCGAAATCTGTTTTCAGTGAAGGAGTACAGTTTCGGCAATTTACTGTCACCTACGCAACTGGGCTGGAAAGTGAAGGCATCCTGCTTCAGCCTTCCAGAGTGCTGGGATTACAGCCATGTGCCTTCGTGTCTGGCAGCAATTTGAAATCCCTGCTGTCTTCTGAAATACCAGTAAAGTGGATATGAGTGAACAAGATCGGCAAGATCAAGAAGGGAAGGTGGGATCCTCAGAACATCGGAAGGCAGGAAGGAGGCCGGGAATTGTGCTAGCTGACTTCCACAGACCAGAGAGAATGCTGACTCATAAACTGGAAGGATCAGGATTTGTGCCATAGATCTTCAGAAAGCGTCTAGGTTCTAGGACTTCCTAGCGGGATGAAGCTGGACCTAAAAGAAAGGGATTGTTGTGAGTGAACATATGGCTAAGAGTTTCTAGATCTGTCTCTATTCTGGGGCATTGGAGGTCCCCCAATGCCCCAAATGGGAAGCATTCTGGACTAGTGGACACTGGGAACACTGGGAAAAGGAGCTCCTCATAGAGAATGGTGGGGGAGTAAGTGAATACCCATGGCTCTTCCCAGAACGCTGGCTTCCAAGCCTACTTTCCAGATAGTAGCAGAATGTGGGGATTTAAAATATGCCCAGGGCCGTGCAAGTGTTACACAGAAGGATCTGGAGAGGACTCAGGGTGGGTGGAGGCCGTGAGACCCGATTGGGGGGCAGCACTGCGTACTGAGCAGGTACTCTTGCAACCAGCGAGCTGTGTGCTCCGGTGGCTTCACCGCAAGACACAAGGTGTGCATCCTGCAGTGACCCTGGCGGGAAGGCTGGGGGAGGAACAGTACGTACGAAGGCCCCCAGGGTGAAACAGCGTGCTGAGTCAGCGGAACCACGCCGCCGGCTGGCATGGAAAGTGCAGATGCAGAGGGAGTGCGGGAGGGAGGCCTGCCAGGGAGGCGCTGCTGCACCTCATCTGTTTTGCTTTGTCTGTGTTCTGTCAAAATGCATATCTTTGAAAATGCATAGCTCCTGAATCTGTAATGTTTTTAAAACATAAATCTATGTTGCTGTGAGAAATATCTAGACCGTTTCTTTGAACATCACCTGATATTTCATGCTGTGTCACACGTTCATCTATTTTTATCTGTTCTTTATCCTGCGAATGGACACAAAAAATATTTTCCATCTTTCTCCTCCCAATTTCTATCAGCCACTTATCTCCGAAAACAAATAGGACCTGGGACCATCACCTGATGAACCTTTTTGATAAAAAAGTTTTAAAAATGTTGCTTTTCAAGAGACAGGAAAAGGAATATTGTGGGACTGTCCTGCTTCAAGGTTGTATATGGTGAGATTTTTGGACTTATGTGCAAACATGAGAAGCATAGAATTCTTTATCCTATTTTTTAAAATATAATTTAATTTTTTAATGTTTTTTAATCATATTATGTAGGGACTTAAAGTTCAACATATCAATACTTGATGAAAAATACCTGTTCCTTATTATGCCTAAGATGTTTGAAATGCAGTGAGATAGTGAGGTTAAGCTTGATAGCCTAAATCGTTTGATAATAACAATAAGCTTGTCTTCTGGATGGTTCACAACCTAAGTTTGCAGACCAAAATTAGAGAAAAAGGAGGGCTACAAGGAAAGCCAACATTTTGGCCCTAGCCTTCTAAGGTCAATTAAGACTCAGGACATATGAGAACTTGTACTGTGACGTCATGTACCTCGGTAGTGTCCCAAATTTTCTGATGAAAAAGATTATGGGGCCAAAGAGGAAAGTGATCGATGACGTAGAGTGTGCCTAAGCAGAGTCACATGGAGAGAAGACACTCTCTCAGGCTTTCACAGAGAGCACATTGGCCAAGCAATGGCCGTGACTCATCCACATGGCTGCACTGATAAAGGTTCTACAATCTGAGGTACAGGATCTCAAGACAAATCCTGAGAGCATTTCACTGACCTTCTCAGACCAAAAAGCTACAACTCTTGTTGCATAGGTTCTGCTTTACCTTGGTCTTAACCATCCAGTAGAAAAGTATGAAGTCGAAATATAAGAAATAAAGCCATGCTGTTAAGTTGAGCTGTGGGGGACTCAGGTCAATAATTTCTGACATTGCCAGTTAAACAGAAGACCCAATGCTATTATGGGCTACTGGACTCTTTTAGAATATTTTGCTGAGTTTACACACCTATAATATTCAATAACGGAACTTAGAAAAAATGGGGTATACCGATGAATGTCCATTTTGTATCTGTGTATTCAAAGAGATTGGGATAGATATATAGTTGCATTCTCTTAATGAATAGAATGATTTGTTCTAATGGTGTTTGTAAATAGGATCACAAGTCCGCATCTTGTACAGCAATTAACCACTAAGAAGAATATATGCAGTGTATTATTTGTTGAAACTGTACTTCCGATTTGATTTGAAACTGTCTCATTGCTATCTGTTTATCAATAAAACTTTGAAAAAAAATGTTGCTTTTGTTATATGCCTTAAAGAAAAAATGATGGATTTGTGCATAGTTAGTGGCACTAAATATTGATAATTTGCCTTCTAGGATAGTTAGTCTCCAAAGCAGCCCATGTCTGGGACACAGTGGACATTATGTTCTCACATCTCTGCTAAGTCTGATTTTTCACCTGGTTGTATAATTTCAGCTGGTACAAATGTTTACAGTTTTTCCTATGTCAAAGGTACTACTTGCATTTCTCTAATTGCTGTCCCTGTCCCTGCCTCTGTTTGTCTCTATCTCTCTGTCTCTCTCTGTGTCTGTCTCTGTCTCTCTGTCTCTCCCTCATCTGTATTCAATTTTATTTGCCTGTTTGTCTCCTTTTGTACCTGTTCAACTTTATATTACTATAGCTCTATAACATGTCTAATGGAATTCCCTTTCTTCATTCCTCTTTATAAAAAGTTGACATAACTATTCATGCCCTTATTCCTCCTAATAAATTTTAGAATAGGTTTCAACTTCTGAGTTCATTTTTATACCTGTTATTATAATTTTGAACATTCACTCATAAATATCTTATGCAGCAGCAACAGGAAAGAGGAGCAGCAATGACATATAGTTTTAAAAGTGACGAGAGCCTCTTTCACTTGCCTGAAGTAAATCACGTGGTCATCCTGGTCTTAAGGTGATGGGGAAGTGTAATCCTACCATGATTTTATGAGAGGAGTAGAAATCTTTGCTGGACAGCATTAATGGTGATCACTGACCTTACTGCATGCGAAACACAGTTGTGCTCCCCATAGGGAGAGAATACAACAGCTCGAAGGTCTCCGAACTCCTCTGGAAGTTCAAGATCTCTGAGAAGTGCTGAGTAGCCTCCTCACCAGGCATTCACATGACTTCTCTCACTCTGATAATTTGTAAAGTAAAAGGATTTTTTTCCTGCACTGTCCTTCCACATACCTAATGAATACAGAAATAATAAAACCAAAGCCAATTCTCTTAGATGTAAATATTAGCCTATGCCAGTTCTGAAACTGATGATACTATTTGGATGAAACGTGGCTGCTTGCATTAGAGCTGCAGACAGTGGTCCAGTTGTCTGTCCTGCCTTGTGATAAGCCACAGTCTCCAAGTCAGAAAGATGACCTCAAGGCCTGGAATAGCAGAAGCTGGTGGTGGCTCTCGATGTGAAATAAGCTTATTTATGAGCCCAAGAGCCTCTAGAGGTATCTTGTCATTAAGTTTTCCAGTATCTGATGTCACGACGTCCTTCACTTGGGGATAATTGTCTGTTATAAACACTACATAATATTATTATCATTTGACTTCTATTGAATAAAAACATCTTGTTAAAAATTGGAAAATATTCCAACTGATAGCAAAATTACTAAGAGCTTCCCACAAATCTTCCATCCAGAAATTTAAAGACAATAATATGCAAAGTAACAATTGTTGAATTCCTATCATTTTTTGAAATTCTGTACTGTTTCTATTTTTTCAATTATTTTTATTCTCTTTAAAATAAAAAAAAATTCAACAAATCTTTCAGGAAGTATTCAAATCCCCGGAAGTCAGTGACTGAAAGGCTGTAAACCTTATATGACCATGGAGCTCCCTTTTCCCCAGTGCTC
>NW_004524674.1:8158871-8159753 GCF_000260255.1 Octodon degus | reverse complement strand
CCAAGATGCCCATCACCTGAGGAATGGTTGAGAAAGATGTGGTATTTTTACACAATGGAGTATTATTTAGCTATTAAGAATGATAAACTCGAAGCCTTTATATTGAAGTGGATGTCACTTGAACGTATCCTCATAAGTGAAATAAACCAGACACACATTGTCTCCCTAGTATAAGAACTCCAAAGAAGAAATACAAATAGAAAGACATAATACAAGTAAAAGGAAAGCAGGATATCAAGGATTTAACTAATCAAGAGAGGGAAAGGAGAAGAGCTAGGAAACATGACAATGTCAAGCCATACAATTATATGTAGAAGATGAGAATCTTCAAAAGATTTTTTAATCTAGCAGGTATTGGGAAATATTCTCACCCTGACTAACTATATATACTGATACCTGTGAACTAAGCTACTGCTCTCCAGATGGTAATTTGTAATAGTAGTTTCATGCTTGGAGTGCCTGTCATTCTGGTCTACTGAATATGGTCTGCTTGTCATGACATGCCAGTTGCTGCTATGATGTCTCTCGGGTAGGTGGATGTTCAAAAAGAAGGGCATGGTGAAGGAAAGCAAGAGACAGGAAAAGGAATATTGTGGGACTGTCCTGCTTCAAGGTAGTATATGGTGAGATTTTTGGACTTATGTGCAAACATGAGAAGTATATAATTCTTTATGCCTATTTTTAAAATATATTCTAATTTTAAATATTTTTTTATCATATTCTGTAAGGACTTAAAAGTTCAACATATCAATATTTGATGAAAAATACCTGTTCCTTATTATGCCTAAGATTTTTGATATGCAGACAGATAGTGAGGCTAAACTTAACAGCCTAAGTTGTTTGATAATAACAAGCTTGTCTTCTGGATGGTTAACAACCTAA
>NW_004524674.1:8150690-8158661 GCF_000260255.1 Octodon degus | reverse complement strand
TTTCACAGAGAGCACATTGGCCAAGCAATGGCCGTGACTCATCCACATGGCTGACACTGACAAAGGTTCTACAATCTGAGGTACAGGATCTCAGGATAAACCCTGAAGGGATTTCACTGACCTTATCAGACTCAAAAGCTAGAACTTTTGTTGCATAGGTCCTGCTTTACCTTGGTTTTAACCATCCAGAAGTAAAGTATAAAAACGAAATATAAGAAATAAAGCCATGCTGTTATGTTGAGCTGTGGGGGACTCAGGTCAACAATTTCTGACTATGCCAGTTAAGCGGAAGACCCACTACTATTATGGGATACTGGACTCTTTTAGAATATTTTGCTGAGTTTACACACCTATGATATTCAAATAACGGAACTTAACAAAAAAGGCTATACAGATGAATGTCCATTTTGTATGTGTGTATTCAAAGTAGTTGGGATAGATATATAGTTACCTTCTCTTAATGAATAGAATGATTTGTTCTAATGGTGTTTGTAAATAGGATCTCAAGTCCACATCTTGTACAGCAATTAACCACTAAGAAGAATGTATGCAGTGTGTTAATTATTGAAACTGTCCTACCAATTTGATTTGAAACTGTCTCATTGCTAATTGTTTATCAATAAAATTATGGCAAAAAAAGGCTCAAGTCAACAACTTCTGACATTGCCAGTCTTACAGAAAACCTACTACTATTATGGACTACTGGACTATTTTGTAATATTTTGCTGAATTCATAAAACTATCATATTTAAATGACAAAACTAAACAAAAAAGGGGGATACAAATGAATGACCACTTTGTATCTGTATATTCAAAATAGGATAAATATACAGCTACATTCTCTTAATTCAATGAATGGAAAGATTTTTTCTAATAGTGTTTGTAAACAGGACATCATTCTGCATCTTGTACACTGAATAACCACTAAGCCAACAATATGCAATGTATTCATTGTTGAAACTGTCCTACTTATCAGATTTGAAACTGTCTCATTGCTATTTGTTTCTCAATAAAATTATGGGAAAAAAGAAGACATCAAAAATCAGACCAAAGGGTTTGCCCTTTCTTGTGTAAGTGATTGGAATCATTGAAGGATGAGAATTTGGTTGAATTATCCAATCTAATTTTTGTAGGAGAAATTTTCCCTGGAGGCAATGATGCATGAATTTAAGTGGCTACAAATAACATTTGTGAGTATAGTGTGTTGTGCTAAAGGTATCTTGGGTATTTCACTTGCTCTTTTCCATACTGCAGCAGAGGGGTAAGCACCCCGGATTAGACATGCAAGACTGGAAACTCAGCTGGGTTAAGCGATGTGCTGAGGGACACACAGCTAGTAAGTGTCGGGGAGGAAATGACATGCAGAACGTGCTACTACTTCCTTTCTAGGCCTGGAGATGATTTGGAAGGCACTGCAATGATCTAGGTGAATGCTGAGCCCACTTGATGATAAGAAGTCAAAATGTCTTGCAAGCTGCACTCTTGATGCAGCAGCATTTCCTGGTGGCTGTCCCCAGGGGACTTTCCCCATGACTCAGCCAGTGGGGAATCCTAAGGGAAGCTTCTAGAAATTGAGAGACCCTACAGGCTCTGTGTTGATTGCAGACAGAGATATGAATCATCGATAACTGAAAGATTAAAAGAGATACCTTGGGTAAGTCCCCTTCTCTCTGGACCTGTTTTCTTAACCACATAGAACCAAGTGATCAATGAAACTCCTCATTCTAACACTCAAGGATCATGCTGCATGCCTGGTGTCAAGCTGAGCTCAAGGCAGAGGTTTTTAACCATTTTTAGGAATAAAATCAATACAATATCATCAAGAACAGAACTGGTTGAGATACACCATGGAAATGAGAAGAAAATACATGTTCTTAGCTACCCAACTTTTATGTGTTTACTATGTGGTTAGGTGGGCCACATGGCTGTTTATCTTACATTTTATAGTCTATCACATTGAATGCCTTATGTGTAGGTGGCCATGCAGTTTTACTGAGGAAAAGAATGAATAGTATAAAAAACTTACTATTCCCCAGAATCTGTTTTCTTCTCCCTCAATAATTCAGCACCGGGGCCAGTGAGATAGCTCAGTGAACTAAACTCCTGCTTAGGCAAGCACAGGGACCAAGGTTTGATCTCTGGCACTACATGCCACACTTGATCCGCCCCACTGGCATGCTGAGCTGGCCACCAAGTTCAGGCATGGTGGTGCACATCTGTAATCCCAGCACTGGGGAGCCTGAGACAAGAGGATCACTATGAGTCTGAGCTGTGGAGCAAGAGACGCTGTACCAAATACTACTACTACTACTAATGCAGTGCCTAAAATTACCTGGACTCAGTACTTCTGGAAAATCTTCATTTCCCAGACTTCCTAGAAGATAGATGTGATCTTGGTACTAAAATTCTGACCAATGCGATATAGATGGAATTAGTATTAACCTTTTCCTTGTTGTTTGGAAAACACTCGTAAAGGGTAAGACATGCTTATCTTCTCCCAGTTTCTTGCTCTGGATGACTGAGTTGTATAAATGGGTGAGGTTTGTGTATTATAAAATAGAAGGTATGTGTTGAAATAGTAAAGCAATAAGAGACATAGTGACCAGGCACATTTTGTTGGGAGGGAAGGTTTGAGAGAGGGTCCTGCTATGTAGTCCAGGATGTCCTTAAACTCCCTATGTAGCTGAAGGTGATCTCAAACTTTTGATGAGCCTCCAGCCTCAGCTCCTCAGTGCTGGGATCACAGAGGTGTGCCACCATAGCTAGCGGGTACTACAAGTGGGTAGTTGACAGTAGCCAAGTCTTTATAGAAATTTGAACTGCTTATATCTACATAGGCAAAGTCTGATTTTAGGTGTTGGCCTGGGAATGCCTAGGCACTTGGCCACTTGTTAATTTTTAACAAAGTAAGTAATTTTTGTATAAATACAGATTTTTCATGGATAGCAAATTGCATGTTTTGCATTAAATTATTTTTTAATTAAAAGATTTTAATGTATTTATTTATTGGTACAGGGTCTCACTACACAGCTTAGACTCATAGTGATCCTCCTGTCTCAGCCTCCCCAACTCTGGGATTACAGGCTTGTGCCACCACACTCAGTTCTGGTGGTCGGCACACAGCATGGCATGTGGTACAGGGGATCAAACCTGGGTCCTTGCACTTGCCAGACAGACACTTAGAAAATTGAGTTATCTCTCCAGCCCTTGCATTAAATTATTAAATAGTAATTTTCTCTGAGAACTCATATTCCTGATTTTGCATGAGGTTGCTAATATGAAAGCAATTTGCTTTTGGGGGGTAGATTGAGGCAGAAATCTAACCCAAAGAAAGAATAGTTCATTGTTTTAAACCATCTATTTCACAGGACTTATGCTTTGCTATTCATTAAAATACATTTATTATGTATCAAATGGCCAGAAAGAATAATAGCCAGTAATTTTTACATAATTTAAAATTACTCAGATCTATGATGCTTAACAAGCTTCAAGTTGGAAAAACACAAAGTAACACAAGAGAACATACTAGGTAAATTTGTGAAATCAAAGTGAAAAGAATTTTTTTTTTCTTGCGGAACCGGGGATTGAACTCAGACCCTTGTGCTTGCCAGGCAAGTGCTTATTCTACTGAGCCACCTCCCCGGCCCTGAAGAGAAAAATATTAAAAACAGGAAAATTAATATAGAGAGGAGCAAATAGATAATCAGTTTCTCATCAGAAACTACACATTCCAGAATAATGAAAAAAAGCCTATACAGTGTGAAAGACAACAGAAATTGCAAATCTAGAATTCTTCATCTGACAAAAGAAGAAAAGAATCCTTCAAAACTGAAGGCAGAATTCTTTTTGCAAAAAACAAAACAAAACTGAGAGAAATTATGATAAGCACACATACACTACATACATTACAAGAAATATTGAAAAAAAAAGCTCTTGACATGGAAAAAAATGATGAAATGAATATAGGACTTGACACCTAGAGAGAAAACATTCTCTCAGGCTTTCACAGAGAGCAAACTGGTCAAGCAATGGGCATGACTCATCCACATGGCTGACACTGATAAAGGATCTACAAACTGCGGTACAGAGTTTCAGGGTAAATCCTGAGGGGATTTGACTGACCTTGTCAGATACAAAAGTTGCATTTCTTGTTATATAGGTCTTGCTTTATCTTGGTCTTAACCATCCAGCAGAAAGTATAAAAACAAGTTATAAAAAATAAAGTCATATTAATATGCTGAGTTGTAAAAGGCTCAAGTCAACAATTTCTGACATTGTCAGTCCTATGGATAACCCACTGCTTTTGTGGACTACTGGACTATATTGGATTATTTTGTTGAATTCACATACCTACAATATTTAAATGGCAGTGGAATGCCCATCTCTGGCAAAACTAAACAAAAAATGTGGATATAAATGAAAACCATTTTGTATCTGTATATACAAAATAGGAAAGATATACAGCTACTTTCTCTTAATTCAAGGAGAAGTAAGATTTGTACTAATAGTGCTTGGACAGGATACCTCATCTGCATCTTGTACTATGAATAACTGTTATGAAGACAATAATATGCAATGTAATAATTATTGAAACTGTCCTACTAATCTGCTTTGAAACTATCTTATTGCTATTTATTTCTCAATAAAATCAATAAAAAATGAGTAACTAGTAAGAAGACAACAATATGCAATGTATTAATTATTACAGCTGTCATACTAACCTGTTCAGAAACTGTTTCATTGTTGTTTTTTCTTTTTCTCATTAGAATGAATAAAATAGAAAGAAAAGCATATAGGACCTGAGACCTAGTCAACAAAAAATAACTTTTCATTTAATTTGTTAAATTTCCTAAAAACTCTGTTTAAAGTAAAAAGCATACCTACATATGTTGGGCTTTCACCTTTGTAAGAATCAATTTTATGAGCAGAGTACACAGAGGGTAAATGGAAGTGGACTGTTACAGCCTGTAAATGTTCTCATGAACATTCCTTTTTAGTCCTGGTAATATTATTTTAAATTCTGATTTGTTTTATATTAATGGGTCCAGTGTATATTTTTTGATTAGTATATACACGCTGTATTCTTCAACACTTTTAATGTACTTAAAGTTTACTTATAAAGTGATTTTCTTATAGGCAGCATACAGTTGATCTTGCACTTTAATCCTTTTCACAGTCTCAGACTTTTAATGGAAATGTCTCTGTCATTTACATCCAATGTAATTCTGGGGAGATGGTTCAGTGGAATAAGCACTTCCCTGGCAATCGCAAGGAATGTTTTACAATAACATGAAATTAACTTATAAAGAAAATATAATGATTCTAAATTGCCCCCAATTAATAGAGCTTTAAAATACATAAAGCAAAATTGAGCAAAAGAGAAAGAATTAGATTAATGTAAAATTTGATCTGGATAATTCGACCTACTTTTTCAAGCAATTGAAAGAAAAGTATGAAATTATTAAAGCTGCAGGAGAATTCAACAGCAATAATAAAATTGCCTTAATTGACATTTCTAGAATTCATGCAACAATAGTTAAATTTACTGAATTCTACTGAATGGCTCATGGGGTACAGATTATTCTCTGAGGGAGACTGTGTACTGGGTCATGAAAATTCTCCAAATTTTAAAAGACCTTCTATAATACAGAATATATTATTTACCGACAGCAAAATTAAATTATAAACCAGTAACAGTGCAAATCCCCAAATATTTAGGAAATCAATATCCTTCTAAACAATTCAAGGGTTCACAAAGATAATACAAAGGAAACTAGAATCATTTTAAAAACCAAAATTTAAAAACACATTTTATCTTTAAATGTTAAAATTAGAAAAGTAAAAAGGTTTTCTTGTATTTGGTATGGTATCTTGCTATACAGTGAGGGACTCATAATGATGCTGTGATCCTCCTTCCCAAGCTCTGGGATTACAAGCATGCGCCACCACTCTGGGTCTCTGCGATCTGCTCAGTGCGCCCCAGGGTGGGGTCAGAGGCAGTGTAGCATGTGGTGCCAGGGATCCAACCTCAGTGCCTGCATTTGCCTAAGTGGGCTATCTTGCTGGCTCAAAGTAAAAGGTCTCAAAACGAATGCTCTAAGCTTCTACCTCTAACCACCTTAGGTGTTCTCCATGAATTTTGATACACTGTTTTTTGCTATCATTTCACTTCCTTGAGTTTGCATACAAAGTGCTCCTTATAGGCTCATGTGTTGAAGGCTTGATGTCTAATACAGCCAGGTTTGGGGAAATGACCGGCTCATTAGGGCTTTGACTTTATCGACGGGTTCATCCCCCGATGCATTAGGAATCTGATGGGTGGCTGGAAGTTGGTGGAATCTGGAAGTCTGGACCTAGTTGAAGGGAGTGGGTCCATGAGGAGTGCTCATTCATTCCCAGGCTCTCCCCTCAGGCTCTCTCTTTCCCTCCCCTTCTCTCCTTCCTTGATGCCAGTTGTTGAGTGGCTCTGTCTACCAAACCTTCTCTTCCATGATTACCTGCCTCCCCACAAGTCCAGAGACCACCAGATGTCCAATGGAGCAGAGCCTCTGAGAGCAGGAGCCAAGAGAAAGCCTTTTTCTTTTAAGGTGTTTATCACAGCAACAAAAAGCTAAGACACAATTCTAGTGACTTTGATAATTCCCAAATATTTAGAAATTCAGTACCCTTCTAATCAAAGGGTCACAAAGAAAATATATAGGAAATTAGAATCATTTTTAAAACCAAAACTTAAGGGGCTGCAGAGATAGCTCAGTGTTGAGTAAGTGCTTGTCTGGCAAGCACAAGGTCCTGAGTTCAATCTCTGGTACCACAAAACAAACAAACAAAGCTCCAGAATTTTAAAAGGCATCTTACTTTTGAATGCTAGCATTAGAAAATAAAGATTTGAGAGTCCCAGCCCAGGCGCAGTGTGGGCCAGACCCTCTCCACCCCCTCGGACCACCCCCCCATCACTGCGCCTTACCTCTCACACCCCGCCCACTGAGTAGGAATTTCGTCCCAGTTCCAAGAACCCCCAGACCCAGTCCTAGCCCAGGTCCGGTGAGTGTGTGGAGAGCTTTCTGCTACCCTGAGCTGGCGGGACCAGTCCCAGTCCAGGCGCAGCATCAGCCGGACACTCTCCCACCCCCTCGGGCAGCCCCCCATCACTCCGCCATACCTCTGCACCCCGGCCGCCGAGTAGGAATTTCTGCCCAGTTCCAGGAACCCCCAGACCCAGTCCTAGCCCAGGTCCCGTGAGTGTGTGGAGAGCTTCCCGCTACCCTGTGCGGCCGGCACCAGTCCCAGCCCAGGCGCAGCATGGGCCGGACCCTCTCCCACACCCTTGGGCCGCCCCCCACTACTCTGCAGCACCTCCGCACCCTGCACCCTGAGTAGGAATTTTGTGGTGTTCCAGGAAACCCCGGACCCAGTCTTAGCCCAGGACCAGTGAATGTGTGAGAGAGCTTCCTCTTCCCTGTACTTCAACTTGCCCCCTCCAGGTACAGCTCAGGACTGGCATACATGCCTGAAGTGTAACCTTGCAGCTGCAATCCATGCAGAGAGTGTAGAGGGTAGATCCGCCCAGCTAGTCCAGGAACAGAACATCTTGCCACAGGGGCACAACAGGTTCACCGTCAAGGGCAGCAGCGGAAGGGAGCTGAGCACAGCAGCCAGACCTAAGCCAGACGCAGCTGGATAAGTTCAAACTTTGTAAAGCTGCACCTGAACTTCAGTACATGCGAAGGTTATGACTACAGCAAAGATCTACAACAAAGGTCAGAAGACAGAGCTACACAACACGACGAGAAGGAACAAAATGCAACCTCAGAACCCAAGCCCACCCATAACAAGTACAGAGGACACTAACACAGAAAAAATTGGAAATCACACAGCTGAAAGAAATGAATCAGCAGCTTCTGAAATAAAGAAACAGCTGCAGAAAGATATAGAAGACCTCAGATTGGAAATGAGAAAAGAAATCCTTGAATT